>NC_084554.2:16260000-16585000 GCF_033978685.3 Nerophis lumbriciformis
CGCCTTTTGTGAGATATTTCACCAACAAAACCAAGATGATTAAGGATAAAATGCTGCCCCTTCTGTGTGGTACCCCTGCTGTCTTTGAGCCTGTCCCCAGCATGTGGTCCTCAATTAGGAATGTGACATTGGCTGATATTTCGGCACTGGTGACCAAGATGAAGCTTTCCTCTTGTTCATCTGACGTCCTTACTTGTAGGCTCTTTCAAAAAGTGTTGAAAGACAATTGATAATTATCGACATGGTTAACCTCTCTTTGTCTAATGATGTGTTTTCCCAATGCTTTCAAACATGCCGTAGTGGAGCCATTACTAAAAAAAAAACTACTCCATAAACTCCAGCTAGTCTGGCATCATCTGGCCAGGATGTTCAGCTCTCTCTGGATTTGTTCGCAGCCGAGTGTGAAGCAACTGGGATGAGAATCAGCACCTATAAGTCCGAGTCCATTGTTCCCGCCCGGAAAAGGGTGGAGTGTCATCTCTGGGTTGGGGAGGAGATCTTGCCCCAAGTGGGAGAAGTTCAAGTACCTTGGAGTCTTGTTTACGAGTGAGGTAAGAGTCGATCGTGAGAGCAAGAGACGGATCGGTGTGACATCTGTAGTGATGCATACCCTGTATCGATCCGCTGTGGTGAAGAAGGAGCTTATTGGTCGATCTACATTCCTATCCTCACCTATGGTCTTGAACTTTGGGTCGTGACCAAAAGACAAGATCACGGGAACAAGCATCCAAAACAAGTTTTCTGACGGGTGGCGGTGCTCTCTCCTTTAGAAATAGGGTGAGAAGCTCTGTCATTCGGGAGGAGCTCAGAGTAAATCCACTGCTCCTCCACATCGAGAGGAGCCAGATGAGGTGTTCGGGCTTCTGATCAGGATGCCCTCCGTACGCCTCCCTGGGGAGGCGATTATGGCACGTCCGGCCGGTAGGAGGCCACAGGGAAGAACTAGGACACGTTAGGGAGACTATGTCTCTCAGGTGGCCTGGGAACGCCTTGGGATCCCCCGGGAGGAGCTGGGCTTCCCTTTACCTCACCTCTGTTAAGCGGAAGAAGATGGATATAACTTATACTAAATAATCGGCTGCGATTTTTTCGCAGCCGAGTGTGAAGCGACTGGGATGAGAATCAGCACCTATAAGTCCGAGTCCATTGTTCCCACCCGGAAAAGGGTGGAGTGCCATCTCTGGGTTGGGGAGGAGATCTTGCCCCAAGTGGGAGAAGTTCAAGTACATTGGAGTCTTGTTTACGAGTGAGGTAAGAGTCGATCGTGAGAGCGACAGACGGATCGGTGCGACATCTGCAGTGATGCATACCCTGTATCGATCCGCTGTGGTGAAGAAGGAGCTGAGCTGAAAGGCAAAGCTCTCAATTTATTGGTCGATCTACATTCCTATCCTCACCTATGGTCTTGAACTTTGGGTCGTGACCAAAAGACAAGATCACGGGAACAAGCATCCAAAACAAGTTTTCTGTCGGGTGGCGGTGCTCTCTCCTTTAGAAATAGGGTGAGAAGCTCTGTCATTCGGGAGGAGCTTAGAGTAAATCCACTGCTCCTCCAAATCGAGAGGAGCCAGATGAGGTGTTTCGGGCTTCTGATCAGGATGCCCTCCGTACGCCTCCCTGGGGAGGTGATTATGGCACGTCCGGCCGGTAGGAGGCCACAGGGAAGAACCAGGACACGTTAGGGAGACTATGTCTCTCAGGTGGCCTGGGAACGCCTTGGGATCCCCCGGGAGGAGCTGGGCTTCTCCGCTTAGGCTGCTTCCCCCTTTACCTCACCTCTGTTAAGCGGAAGAAGATGGATATAACTTATACTAAATAAAATACAAACATTGAAATCATTTAAACCCATGAAGTAAACACAAAAAAATGGCAATAGTAACATGGACAAAAAAACTTCCAAAATAACTGAGTCATACTTTTAAGTAGGGATGTCTCACAATTGTCAAGTATTTGACGAGTCGGAGGAGTCTGATTCGACTATGTCACTCGTACAGTCGAATTGTTGGACATTGACCGAGTACAGTGGGTGTGTTGGGAGGATATTTCAAGATAAAGCACTGGTGCGACTAACCGGAAGTTGCAACCGCGGTGTACAATAGCTCTGAACATTTCAACGGGGCAGGAAGCCTCCCTCACTGCTTCCGGTAATGGTCCTTTCACACATTTCCTTTCTCTCGATAGTCAGGTTTGATTGTGTTTTCGGCACTTAGCCACAGACGAAACTCACCCCGGACCAAACTTACTTGCTTAAATACTTAGCCTTTTTGAGGTGAGAAAAAAGTTGCAAACTATATATATTTATTTGTGGGTGTCACCCATTAGTTGTGCCCTTGCTAGCACAGATGTAGCATACAGGTGAAAGTAGCATACAAAAAACGTCATATGAAAATTACTTCGTTAACCTTTGCATTTTAAGTTTGTTGTGTTCGACTACCTGCGATCTTTGATTGAACAGTCTGTGGCCAGGTTTTTATACAAGATTTACCAAAATCTATTCAAAACAGGTCACAGGTGAAAATACAACATTGGTTTTAATCAACAATCAGCGAGCTACGGCCGAGAGGGATGAGCCCTAATCATTAATGCTTCGTTATTCTAAAACTCCATGAGACAAACAAGTCCATCTGGTCCAAACAAACATGTTCAAGGCCCAACGAGTCTTCTCAAAGGTGGCCAAGGAATAATCGTCCAGGTGGTTTACCACAACTAGGCCATCAGGTGGAGCCATTGGTTGATCAGAGGAAGTTGTGTAACTAATCAAAACTATAGGATGTGTAATTATTATTTTAATATCAGTTTTGAGTTTGCGACATATAGAGAGTCAACATACATACAAATAGCCGTAACACTTTCATGATTGGCACCACGGTGGACAGTTCGTGCTATTGCCTCACAAAAACAAGGTCCTGGGTTCGATCCCCGGGCTCGGAGTGGAGTTTGCATGTTCTCCCCATGACTGCGTGGGTTCCCTCCGGTTACTCCGGTTTCCTCCCACCTCCAAAGACATGCATCTGGGGATAGGTTGATTGGCAACACTAAATTGGCCCTAGTGTGTGAATGTGAGTGTGGATGTTGTCTATCTGTGTTGGCCCTGCGATAAGATAGCGACTTGTCCAGGTTGTACCACACCTTCCGTCTGAATGCAGCTGCGATAGCCCCCAGCCACCCTTGCGACCCTGAGAGGGACAAGCGGTAGAAAATGGATAGAGTTTCATGATGTTTTCCTCAGAGAGGAAATGAATTCGGTGCTCCAGGCAGGTCAAAGAGGAAGTTTAAGAGAGTGAACCTGAGTTAACCCACAGATTGTGTATTTAAGCGTGTATTTGCAACAATATTCTAATAGTGGCGTGGAAAAATTGTCAAAAAAAGGTTGACGGAACTCATTAAACTGCAGTGACGTGCGGTGAGGTTGATGGCTGGTGAGGCACTGACTTCATCACAGTCAGATTTACAAACATATGAACCCTAAAGAGTATCTTATTCACCATTTGATTGGCAGCAGTTAACGGGTTATGTTTAAAAGCTCATACCAGCATTCTTCCCTGCTTGGCACTCAACATCAAGGGTTGGAATTGGGGGTTAAGTCACCAAAAATGATTCCCGGGCGCGGCGCCGCTGCTGCCCACTGCTCCCCTCACCTCCCAGGGGGTGATCAAGGGGATGGGTCAAATGCAGAGGACACATTTCACCACACCTAGTGTGTGTGACAATCATTGGTACTTTAACTTAACTTTACACATACAAACTGTAGCACACAAAAAGCACATTTAATAAAAAAAAAGGTTATTATGGTCTTACCTTTACTTATAAATGAAGTCCATGCGCCGCTCCTTCTGACCAAAAGCCTCGATAACTTGTTTATAGAAATCTTCCTTATCTTTTTTCAGTTTTTAAAAGTCTCTCTGTCTCGATGGAGATCTCCCTTTAATTATTACCTCCTGCTTCGATTGAAAGTCCAGTTTAGAAAACTGTTTTATTTTAGATATGTAATCCTCCATGTTAAAAGTCCAGGCGAGAGGAAAAAATAAACAATCGCTAACTGTTGCTGCTTGTTGTCACTTATTCTGCAGCCGAGTAGTCGCAGAAATAATCTCTGGGATCACTACCGCCCTCTACCACCATGAGGCAGGATTACTGCGAGCCTCAGCCAGTGCGTCTTTGCAGCCGTTTTATGATTGCTCAGCACAAGAAATACGTTACACACATACAGTTGTTGACAAAATACACTGTACATTATATACCTCAGCTAACTAAACTATGGAAATGTATAATATAATTCATATAGCAATACAGTCTCACTGCACAGCAGGCCAGCAGTTAGCCGAGTCATTGCGCAATCCATGGCGAGGCTCAACTGGCTGCTGATCACCGCAAGTCTCTTCTCAGTATTTGAACGGCAAATGTGAAAATTCAGCGATTTTAAATAAAAAATAATCCAAAACTGCTGAAGTTAAATGGAAAATAACTTTATAGTATAATCACTGGATACATATAACAATTTAATTAATTTTTTTTCTTTTTACATTTTTTTTTCTTTCCCTGATGGCACGTGAGGCCCCGCCTCCCCTGCCTCCCCTGACTGCATGTCACTGTTAAACTGTACACAAATGAGTTATTTTCAAATACATACACTATGATTGGTTATGTTTATTTAGACTCACTGAGCGATTAGCCACCAAAACCCCAATCCGTTGAAAAACAGACTGCTTTCTGCTATATTTTTTACCCTTTTTTTTGATGAAGTCTCCCACACTGGAACTAATACCCAAGTGGGCACACTTAGCCCAACGCCAAAGGGGACAATCAATGCCTTGCCAGTTCTGGTCTGAATGCATGATTTGTATCCCGACCCCTTGCTTGAACCTGTACTGCTGAATGCCAGGGGTGAAAACGGTCTCATTACTGTAAGCTTGCCACAGAATTGATTTTGTAACTCGGAGGCAAATACTATGGAAGGTGTTTTGATGGGAGGGTATTAGCCCAGTTTGTAGATGTCCTACTTTCGCCAGAAAATAGATGAATGGCTTTTTGGTTGTCATTACTTTTTTTATGACCAGCAACATGATGGTGCATCTATTGGCCCTTAGGAGTGTTAATTAAGCAACATACAGTACTCCTATAAATCATATCGTATATTCATTATGGGCACTAATTCCTCCCCAGGGGCACTACCTATGAATCTCATAACACAAAATGAAAGATTTGTGGAGCTCTACTTGCATGTCTGCCTTTTTTCGGAAAAATAAAACCCCATCTTTTGAGATTGGAATATCCTGCATATGTACAACAGATGTTGCTATGAATAATTATGGGGTGCCACCAGCAGGACTTGCTTGTATTCAGCCTCTGTTTCGCCAACGTTTTAAAGCTGCATAATTTACTTTTTAAAAGAAAAACACTGCCAACCCACAGTGGTCAAAGTAAAGCAATAAAAGTAACATTTTAGTTACGATCTACTGTGATTATTACTGAACAAATATGAAAGATTCATTCTAGTCCTGTTATGTTTGTAATAGTCCAGTAATGTAAATACATTCGTTGAATAGCCAATGAAATTAAGGAAATATTGATATGCTTTTACAGTAGGGATGACTACCCAGTCCCTCCAGAATTTCGCAGGCTTTTGGTGCAGCCTAAAATGTCTAAAGTTGGAACAAAGGTTGCAATGTTTTAAGGCTTTTTGTTTTTAATAACATTGAATCAACATGAGATTGTATGCATTTTTTGTGTTTGAAGTGAATTAATTAACTCATATTATGTTCTACATATGGTGAATGTTTATATTCAACTTGGAGAAAGCGAACCACCAGGTTTAAGTAAATAATGGTTGAGCCCATAATAAATTAAAGGCCTACTGAAATGCAATTTTCTTATTCAAACGGGGATAGCAGGTCCATTCTATGTGTCATACTTGATCATTTCGCGATATTGCCATATTTTTGCTGAAAGGATTTAGTAGAGAACATCGACGATAAAGTTCGCGACTTTTGGTCGCTGATAAAAAAGCCTTGCCTGTACCGGAAGTAGCAGACGAGTAGCGTCACAGGTTGTGGAGCTCCTCACATCTGCACATTGTTTACAATCATGGCCACCAGCAGCAAGAGCGATTAGGACTAAGAAAGTGATGATTTCCCCATTAATTTGAGCGATGATGAAAGATTTGTGGATGAAGAAAGTGAGAGTGAAGGACTAGAGGGCAGTGGGAGCGATTCAGATAGGGAAGATGCTATGAGAGGCGGGTGGGACCTGATATTCAGCTCGGAATGACTAAAACAGTAAATAAACACAAGACATATATATACTCTATTAGCCACAACACAACCAGGCTTATATTTAATATGCCACAAATTAATCCCGCATAACAAACACCTCCCCCCTCCCGTCCATATAACCCGCCAATACGACTCAAATACCTGCACAACACACTCAATCCCACAGCCCAAAGTACCGTTCACCTCCCCAAAGTTCATACAGCACATATATTTCCCCAAAGTCCCCAAAGTTACGTACGTGACATGCACATAGCGGCACGCACGTACGGGCAAGCGATCAAGTGTTTGGAAGCCGCAGCTGCATGCGTACTCACGGTACCGCGTCTGCGTATCCAACTCAAAGTCCTCCTGGTAAGAGTCTCTGTTGTCCCAGTTCTCCACAGGCCAATGGTAAAGCTTGACTGTCATCTTTCGGGAATGTAAACAATGAAACACCGGCCGTGTTTGTGTTGCTGAAGTCGGCCGCAATACACCGCTTCCCACCTACAGCTTTCTTCTTTGCTGTCTCCATAGTTCATTGAACAAATTGCAAAAAATTCACCAACACAGATGTCCAGAATACTGTGGAATTTGGCGATGAAAACAGACGACTTAATAGCTGGCCACCAAGCTGTCCCAAAATGTCCTCTACAATCCAAGACGTTTTCAGCAGGATATTTCGCACGAAATTTAAAATTGCACCTTAGTAAGCTAACCCGGCCGTATTGGCATGTGTTGCAATGTTAAGATTTCATCATTGATATATAAACTATCAGACTGCGTGGTCGGTAGTAGTGGGTTTCAGTAGGCCTTTAAGGAGCCTTAGTTGGACATTCGCATGTGGACTGGGTTATCTCTCTCACGAGAAGAGGCAATACATTCAGACTTCAGAATGCAAAAGTGATAGATCTATCCTGGAGGAGAGAGTCCATGTCTATCTTCACGTCAACATTTGAGTTACAACATATAGAGGTTGTTTTCCGATCACTTACACATGAACATCTCCTTCCATGGTCAGGTTGTACTCTCCTGAATTACCACACACCCAGACAGAGAAAGAAGGAATATAAGACGGTTGTCATGTCTGTGTGATCATGTTTTGTTTTGGTTATGTTCGCTTTGGTTTTTGGACTCTTTGTGCACTTTTATTTGTTTTGTTTCCATGACAACCCATTAGTTTTCACCTGTCCTCATGTCATGCACCTGATTCATTTGGACTCACACACCGGTCATTAATCATGTTTGAGACTATTTAAGCCGATAGTTGCCCCGGAAGTCAGCCTGGCGACATTAACTCTGTTTGACTTCTGCTACCCATGTTACCCGTGCTACCATAGTCCCATGCCAAGTGAGTTTTGTCTATTTTCATGTTCCAAGTAAGTTTTTGTTTATTGTCCATAGTTTTGCCTTTGTGGTAGTTTTTGTTTCTTAGCCAAGTTTATCTCCGCCTTGAGCGCGCCTTTTGTTTATACCCCTTTTGGAGTTAGTGTTAAAATAAAATGATGTCCTTACCTTCACGCCATGTCCACTTCTATTCTTGCATCTCGGGAAAACGAAAAATCCACAGTCCACGTTCTGACAACGGTGGTTCGGAGTTAGGAGTGCCTCATTTTTTTTGACCTGACCTCCTCCAAGTACTGCAGTCCTGTATAATGACACTCGCTTGTAATAAAGCCACTTTTGGTTCAGTAAAGCGTCACCGACGTCTCTTTTGATCCAGCCGCACTTCCGTGTTGCCCTTCTGTCCGGGCAAGGATGACAAGACCAAAAATACACATTATGTTCCTTATAACCTTAACCCAATCCTTGTAACCTTAACCCAATTCTTGTAACCTTAACCCAATCCTTATCAAATAATAGGGCGGGGCCCCATTGAGAGGCACATTTAAACTCGGGGAACATGCTTTATCAGTATTATTTTATATATTGTGCTCTGGAGTTAATGTTTCTGATCAATTTGAATGTATTATTATTTATTGAGTTTATTTAATTACATTTTTCAGAATCAAATGATTTAAGTCGATCCAAAAAATGTTTATTGTTCAAGATAGAGATTTGTTTTTTTTCAATTTTAGGTAAATTGATGCCCTTTGAGTCGGTTCTGTTTTAGACTAAAAAACAACTTTACTAAGATTATTTGTTGTAAATTAATCTATATTTAATTCTTTTACGTTTTCTCTCATGTTGATAAGTCTACAATGTTATGCAGGTGTGTACTTATAACAATTTAATGGACGAGCTATTTATAGTCGCGCCGCAGAGTTTATTGAGTTTATTTAATTACATTTTTCAGAATCAAATGATTTAAGTCGATCCAAAAAATGTTTATCGTTCAAGATAGAGAATTTTTTTTTAATTTTAGGTAAATTGATGCACTTTGAGTCGGTTCTGTTTTAGACTGAAAAACAACTTTACTAAGATTATTTGTTGTAAATTAATCTATATTTCTTTCTTTCACGTTTTCTTTCATGTTAATAAGTCTACAATGTTATGCAGGTGTGTACTTATAACAATTTAATGGACGAGCTATTTATAGTCGCGCCGCAGAGTGGGGGAGAGGCGTGAAATGTTTTCTTCTTCCTCGGGGTCGTAAAAGTAAGTAATTGAGAAGCACTGCCTTAACCCTAAAAAAAAAAAAAAAAAGTTCACAATTTAACACAAATACTGTATTGATGTTTTACTCTTTTTTTTTTTTAACTCCATTGAAATAAAAGACAGTAGGGGGCAGTAAAAGCACATATTCAGAGCTCATTTTGAAATTACTGTACTGTACTAATTTTTTATAACTCATTAAAGTAGTAATTCATTATAATTATAGAAAGAAACCCCACCACTGTTGTCCACAAGTGTTTGTCCATCTTAAACCTTTGTCCATGTTCCAGTATATTAACGGCGCACGTTACCAGCATTTGTTAACTGTTGAGCGTGATCTACAAGGCACTCACTTTCTCAGTTCCGATTATTGGAGGGCAGGGTTGTGTCGATCTCTGCCTGTGTGCTGTGGGCAAAAACAACTTCAAACTGTTCACAACTTACAGCTAAAAAAAAATCCCAGAGACATCTCACATCACAAAATATTCGTTAGTTGAGGTAACACTGCATTAGCACAAAAGTACCAGAATTTTAGTGTGATGAAATGATAAAAAGAGTACAAGTAAAGCATGATGGTGGTCATTTTCCATAAATAAAATTGGTAGATGCTACATCTTCTCATATTTCTTGCACCAAAGAAACTTTTGTGTTATGCCACAAACTGACAATCATTAAAATGTGGGCCTAGAGTATATACAGTAGAACCATATACAAACCCCGTTTCCATATGAGTTGGGAAATTGTGTTAGATGTATATATAAACAGAATACAATGATTTGCAAATCATTTTCAACCCATATTCAGTTGAATATGCTACAAAGACAACATATTTAATGTTCAAACTGATAAACATTTGTTTTTTTGCAAATAATCATTAACTTTAGAATTTGATGCCAGCAACACGTGACAAAGAAGTTGGGAAAGGTGGCAATAAATACTGATAAAGTTGAGGAATGCTCATCAAACACTTATTTGGAACATCCCACAGGTGAACAGACAAATTGGGAACAGGTGGGTTCCATGATTGGGTATAAAAGTAGATTCCATGAAATGCTCAGTCATTCACAAACAAGGATGGGGCGAGGGTCACCACTTTGTCAACAAATGCGTGAGCAAATTGTTGAAGAGTTTAAGAAAAACCTTTTTCAACCAGCTATTGCAAAGAATTTAGGGATTTCACCATCTACGGTCCGTAATTTCATCAAAGGGTTCAGAGAATCTGGAGAAATCACTGCATATAAGCAGCTAAGCCCATGACCTTTGATCCCTCAGGCTGTATTGCATCAACAAGCGACATCAGTGTGTAAAGGATATCACCACATGGGCTCAGGAACACTTCAGAAACCCACTGTCAGTAACTACAGTTGGTCGCTACATCTGTAAGTGCAAGTTAAAACTCTCCTATGCAAGGCGAAAACCGTTATCAACAACACCCACAAACGCCGTCGGCTTCGCAGGGCCTGAACTCATCTAAGATGGACTGATACAAAGTGGAAAAGTGTTCTGTGGTCTGACGAGTCCACATTTCAAATTGTTTTTGGAAACTGTTGACGTCGTGTCCTCCGGACCCATCCATCCATCCATCCATCTTCTTCCGCTTATCCGAGGTCGGGTCGCGGGGGCAGCAGCCTAAGCAGGGAAGCCCAGACTTCCCTCTCCCCAGCCACTTCGTCCAGCTCCTCCCGGGGGATCCCAAGGCGTTCCCAGGCCAGCCGGGAGACATAGTCTTCCCAACGTGTCCTGGGTCTTCCTCGTGGCCTCCTACCGGTCGGACATGCCCTAAACACCTCCTTAGGGAGGCGCTCGGGTGGCATCCTGACCAGATGCCCGAACCACCTCATCTGGCTCCTCTCGATGCGGAGGAGCAGCGGCTTTACTTTGAGCTCCCCCCGGATGACAGAGCTTCTCACCCTATCTCTAAGGGAGAGCCCCGCCACCCGGCGGAGGAAACTCATTTCGGCCGCTTGTACCCGTGATCTTGTCCTTTCGGTCATAACCCAAAGCTCATGACCATAGGTGAGGATGGGAACGTAGATCGACCGGTAAATTGAGAGCTTTGCCTTCCGGCTCAGCTCCTTCTTCACCACAACGGATCGATACAGCGTCCGCATTACTGAAGACGCCGCACCGATCCGCCTGTCGATCTCACGATCCACTCTTCCCTCACTCGTGAACAAGACTCCTCCGGACCAAAGAGGAAAAAAACCACCAGGTTTGTTATAGGCGCAAAGTTGAAAAGCCAGCATCTGTGGTGGTATGGGGGTGCATTAGTGCCCAAGACATGGGTAACTTACACATCTGTGGAGGCGCCATTAAGGCTGAAAGGTACATGCAGGTTTTGGAGCAACAAATGTTGCCATCCAAGCAACGTTACCATGGACGCCCCTGCTTATTTCAGCAAGACAATGCCAAGCCACGTGTTACATCAACGTGGCTTCATAGTAAAAGAGTGCGGGTACCAAACTGGCCTGCCTGTAGTCCAGACCTGTCTCCCATTGAAAATGTGTGGCGCATTATGAAGCCTAAAATACCACAATGGAGACCCCTGGACTGTTGAACAACTTAAGCTGTACATCAAGCAAGAATGGGAAATAATTCCGCCTGAGAAGCTTAAAAAATGTGTCTCCTCAGTTCCCAAACGTTTACTGAGTGTTGTTAAAAGGAAAGGCCATGTAACACAGTGGTGAACATGCCCTTTCCCAACTATTTTGGCACGTGTTGCAGACATGAAATTCTAAGTTAATTATTATTTGCAAAAAATAAATAAAGTTTATGAGTTTGAACATCAAATATGTTGTCTTTGTAGTGCATTCAATTAAATATGGGTTGAAAAGGATTTGCAAATCATTGTATTCCGTTTATATTTACATCTAACACAATTTCCCAACTCATATGGAAACAGGGTTTGTATTTAATTCATGTGCCACACATATAGCATCCGTACGGACGCACATAAAGTCGTCTTTTCATCTGTGTGTCTTTTCTAGCGCCCTTGTTCTGGCATCCCTTTTTCGTTTCTCTGTTAGTTAAACCTTTTATTAATTACTCCACTGTGCTTCAGTCAATACTTCCCCCTTGCACCATACTGTAGTCTTTTTATTAGCCCTATTTATTTCATACTTTGCGTTTTGGACTTTGCCCGCATCGCATTCACCCCCAAATAAAGACTATTGATCGACTGCCATCCTGAGGTAATTCTCCAACAGGTCATTTACTACCTCCAAAAATGTAATTAAAGTTTTTATCTTCTGCGTAAGACACATAAAATGAACTTTAATTAAATATATGGGATTTTCAACATCAATAATAAGCATTCGACATGTTTTGCGATCAAACAGAAACACAGCAAAAATGTACTAAAGATGGCGCAATGGTAGAACAACACCGACATAGAACTTTCTTGCAGAAATTTGTCGGGGACAGCTTACTTCCGTGTCTCTCTATGTCACATAATTAGACCCCTGCAAGCCACCCACCCATTTTGCTTCATATCATTACCTCGTCTGCTTTATGTGTTCCATGTAACTTTAACCTGAAGGAGAAAAAATTACCGTATTGATGTTTTACTCGTTTTACAAACCCCAAAACCAGTGAAGTTGGCACGTTGTGTAAATGGTAAATAAAAACAGAAAACAATGATTTGCAAATCCTTTTCAACTTATATTCAATTGAATAGACTTTAAAGACAAGATACTTAACGTTCGAACTGGAAAACTTTGTTATTTTCTGCAAATATTAGCTCATTTGGAATTTGATGCCCTGCAACATGTTTCAAAAAAGCTGGCACAAGTGGCAAAAAAGACTGAGAAAGTTGAGGAATGCTCATCAAACACTTATTTGGGAGGCTAATTGGGAACAGGTGGGTGCCATGATTCGGTATAAAAGCAGCTCAGTCATTCACAAACAAGGATGGGGCGAGGGTCACCACTTGGTGAACAAATGCATGAGCAAATTGTCCAACAGTTTAAAAACAACATTTCTCAACCAGCTATTGCCAGGAATTTAGGGATTTCACCATCTTAAAGTTAAAGTTAAAGTACCAATGATTGTCACACACACACTAGGTGTGGGGAAATGTGTCCTCTGCATTTGACCCATCCCCTTGTTCACCCCCTGGGAGGTGATGGAAGCAGTGAGCACCAGCGGTGGCCGCGCCCGGGAATAATTTTTGGTGATTTAACCCCCAATTCCAACCCTTGATGCTGAGTGCCAAGCAGGGAGGTAATGGGTCCCATTTTTATAGTCTTTGAAATTACTCGACCAGGGTTTGAACTCACGACCTACCGATCTCAGGGCGGACAATCTAACCACAAGGTCTGTAATATCATCAAAAGGTTCAGAGAATCTGGAGAAATCACTGCACGTAACATTGAATGCCCGTGACCTTCGATTTCTCAGGCGGTACTGCATCAAAAACCGTTATCAGTGTGTAAAGGATATCACCACATGGACTCAGGAACACTTCAGAAACCCACTGTCAGTAACTACAGTTCATTGCTACATCTGTAAGTGCAAGTTAAAACTCTACTATGCAAAGCCAAAGCCATTTATCAACAACACCCAGAAACGCCCCCGGCTTCGCTGGGCCCGAGCTCATCTAAGATGGACTGATGCAAAGTGTAAAAGTGTTCTGACGAGTCCACATTTCAAATTGTTTTTGGAAACTATGGATGTCGTGTCCTTTGGAACAAAGAAGAAAAGAACCATCCGGATTGTTATAGGCGCAAAGTTCAAAAGCCAGAATCTATGATGGTATGGGAGTGTATTAGTGCCCAAGGCATGGGTAACTTACACATGTGTGAATGTACCATTAATGCTGAAAGGTACATACAGGTTTTGGACTCTAATATAGACTTTCTATGCGCTAACTTCTGCCTATAGCCAATCTCTGCACATTGAAATATGTTCACAACTTTTCTTGAACATACTTTTGTTTCCTGACGGACAGACAAATTGTCTGTGGTGGAGTAAAAGGCTTCTAGCCTCTTGACAATTCTTTTCAACTCTTTCTGTTAAAATGTTGTTTTCACTGGCACCAAACTGACAAAATAGTGGGTGGTTACTGATGTGGCTAAAAGTTATGTTTTGAGCTGTAGGGTGAAGTGCAGCATCAAATAGTAGAGGGGTGTCAAACGCCCGGCCCGGCCCGCAAGATGAGTTTGCCAAGTATAGAAATGAGCTGCAGTTTTTTACTGGAAGAAACTGCTGTTCTAAATGTGTCCACTGGATGTCGCAATAGCAATTCAAGTGTAACCGACATCACACATTACACTAATTAAAGATGACGTCTCAGCTGACTTTAAGCGCCTTCTGGATTGGCTGCTGCTAATTGGCGACGAAGGAGAAATCAGCACAGGTGCAAGCAATCAGCTGCTCCTGTTGTGGCTGGCAGCAGATGGCGGCAGACTGATGCAGTATCGACGCACAAGACCTTGTTTCATTGTACAAACCTCGTTTCTATATGAGTTGGGAAATTGTGTTAGATGTAAATATAAACGGAATACAATGATTTGCAAATCATTTTCTACCTATATTCAATTGAATATGCTACAAAGACAACATATTTGATGTTCAAACTGATAAACATTTTTTTTTTTGCAAATAATCATTAACTTTAGAATTTGATGCCAGCAACACGTGACAAAGAAGTTGGGAAAGGTGGCGATAAATACTGATAAAGTTGAGGAATGCTCATCAAACACTTATTTGGAACATGCCACAGGTGTGCAGGCTAATTGGGAACAGGTGGGTGCCATGATTGGGTATAAAAACAGCTTCCCAAAAAATGCTCAGTCATTCACAAGAAAGGATGGGGCGAGGTACACCCCTTTGTCCACAACTGTGTGAGCAAATAGTCAAACAGTTTAAGAACAACGTTTCTCAAAGTGCAATTGCAAGAAATTTAGGGATTTCAACATCTACGGTCCATAATATCATCAAAAGGTTCAGAGAATCTGGAGAAATCACTCCACGTAAGCGACATGGCCGGAAACCAACATTGAATGACCGTGACCTTCGATCCCTCAGACGGCACTGTATCAAAAACCGACATCAATCTCTAAAGGATATCACCACATGCGCTCAGAAACACTTCAGAAAACCACTGTCACTAAATACAGTTTGTCGCTACATCTGTAAGTGTAAGTTAAAGCTCTACTATGCAAAGCAAAAGCCATTTATCAACAACATCCAGAAACGCCGCCGGCTTCTCTGGGCCCGAGCTCATCTAAGATGGACTCATGCAAAATGGAAAAGTGTTCTGTGGTCTGACGAGTCCACATTTCAAATTGTTTTTGGAAATATTCAACATCGTGTCATCTGGACCAAAGGGGAAGCAAACCGTCCAGACTGTTATCGACGCAAAGTTGAAAAGCCAGCATCTGTGATGGTATGGGTGTGCATTAGTGCCTAAGGCATTGGTAACTTACACATCTGTGAAGGCACCATTAATGCTGAAAGGTACATACAGGTTTTGGAACAACATATGCTGCCATCTAAGCGCCGTCTTTTTCATGGACGCCCCTGCTTATTTCAGCAAGACAATGCCAAGCCACATTCAGCACGTGTTACAATAGCGTGGCTTTGTAAAAAAAGAGCGCGAGTACTTTCCTGGCCCGCCTGCAGTCCAGACCTGTCTCCCATTGAAAATGTGTGGCGCATTATGAAGCGTAAAATACGACAGCGGAGACCCCAGACTGTTGAACGACTGAAGCTCTACATAAAACAAGAATGGGAAAGAATTCCACTTTCAAAGCTTCAACAATTAGTTTCCTCAGTTCCCAATCGTTTATTGTGTGTTGTTAAAAGAAAAGGTGATGTAACACAGTGGTGAACATGCCCTTTCCCAACTACTTTGGCACGTGTTGCAGCCATGAAATTCCAAGTTAATTATTATTTACAAAAAAAAAAAGTTTATAAGTTTGAACATCAAATATCTTGTCTTTGTAGTGCATTCAATTGAATATGGGTTGAAAAGGATTTGCAAATCATTGTATTCTGTTTATATTTACATCTAACACAATTTCCCAACTCATATGGAAACGGGGTTTGTAAATTATCCACTAAACGGATGAAATAATGAAACAGTAAGAAGCAAAGACTTACTGTAAGTCAACATGATCATCATCTTTGTAGTTAAGAGTTCCATGCAGCGCTCACAATTGGTTGACGGCGCGATGCGCACCCTGAACTCCATTGTAAAAATGTGTGTTTCTACATTTTATGTGTTTGTTCTATTTTATTTCATATACATGTTCACATTGGTTACGTTTGTAGTTATGTTACCTTGATTTGTTTATATAATAATTGTAATATTTGAATAGTGATGAATAAATGTGTTGTGGCAGTTGCGGGTATCACCAATGTGGCAGTCTGAGGAAACACTCGGCTGTTTTTCCAAACACGTCTTTAATGGTGTGCTGCCAACATGAGAATGCTAAACAGGAATTGCTTAAAGTGTAATGGTTTTGTAAATGTACAGAGACAAAGTCTAAGTTCATTTTGTTCTTCATGGTGATTTTGACACCAATTTGTCAATAACCTGAAGTGTTTTGCCTGTGGGATTATTTCTAATATGTACATTTTCATAATGTGCTCGTTCTATTTTTGGCCAAAGTAAAACAAATAAAACATGTCTTTATTTTTAGGTTATTATGCCACATCTGCGGCCCCTTCCAAGGTTTCTCCTCGTTCCCTTTGGGTTGAGTTTTTTCTTCCCCGGATGTGGATTTGAGCCGAGGATGTCGTTTTGGCTTGTACAGCCCTTTGTGATTAAGGGCTATATAAATAAACGTTGATTGACTGATTGATTGATATCACGGTTATTGTGACCAAAATTATCATGGTTATCATTATTATTGTGGTATTGTTGAATGTGCTCAAAAAGTAACTATACACTATATACTTTGCATGTCTTGTGTTTCCTATGCATCACTGATAGTGTTTTAGTCTTAGTATTTGGTCTGTTTTAATGGCTAAGTTTTTGTTTTAAATATTGGTTTGTTGTCACGGTGCAAGCGCATGCCGCTGCGCATACCGCTGGGCATTCATCAATGAAACACCACGGAGCGCACCTCGGGACACGCCCACGGCCGCTGATCTCCTGCACGTGTCACTCCGGCGGCAGCAAGCAGCTGCAATCAATCAGCACTCAGCGCACCTGTTGTTGATGATCTTCCTTGGCTTCTTAAGCCAGTGCAGACCTGCGTTCCAGGCCAGAACGTAAGCATCTGATCGAGTACCGTAAGCGATCATCCAGCTCTATGCAACCTTGCTCTCTCTCTCTCTGTGTGATCTCAACCGTCGTGTTTGATTGGTCTCGTGTCTTCCTTGTCGTCCTTCCTGCAGTCTGCCTTCGTTCCACGTGACGAGCTGTGCGTCTTGTCTTCCTTGTTGTTCCCCTCTGGTTCTCTGGCTGCCCCTCTTGGATCTTGACCTCTCGCTTGGACACGGACCTTCGACGCCTCGCTATAAACCCGACTACCTGCCTGCCTCACGGATATTTGAGCCTGCCTTTCCCCTCCAGTACTTCCGCCTTTCGCTCAACATTCCCGGTAACACACAACAGCTAATCTCCACACAGTCTCACACACACACACTTTGGATTCGCCACACTCCATTCTCTAGTCATTTATATTATTGTTTGGTTATTACATATATTGTAAATATTAGAGATGTCCGATAATATCGGTCTGCCGATATTATCGCCCGATAAATGCGATAAAATGTAATATCGGAAATTATCGGTATCGTTTTTTGTTTTTTTTATTAAATCAACCTAAAAAACACAAGATACACTTACAGTTAGTGCAACAACCCAAAAAACCTCCCTCCCCCATTTACACTCATTCACACTCATTCACACAAAAGGGTTGTTTCTTTCTGTTATTAATATTCTGGTTCCTACATTATATATCAATATATATCAATACAGTCTGCAAGGGATACAGTTCGTAAGCACACATGATTGTGCGTGCTGCTGGTCCACTAATAGCACTAACCTTTAACAGTTAATTTTACTATTTTTCATTAATTACTAGTTTCTATGTAACTGTTTTTATATTGTTTTACTTTGTTTTTTATTCAACTAAATGTTTTAAATGTATTTATTTATTTTTTAATTTTAATATTTTTTTTAAAAAGGACCTTATCTTCACCATACCTGGTTGTCCAAATTAGGCATAATAATGTGTTAATTCCACGACTGTATATATCGGTTGATATCGGTATCGGTTGATATCGGTATCGGTAATTAAAGATTTGGACAATATTGGAATATCGGATATCAGCAAAAAGCCATTATCGGACATCCCTAGTAAACATATATGATAAATACATAGAGCTAAACCATGCCCCCTTGTTGTCTGTGCCGTCTACTCCCCCTGTACATAACATTTGTACTATAACACTAAGAGTTATTTAAACGAAAAGGACGTAACAAAAAACAAGTGTTATAATTATGTATTATTTTGGTAGAGTCGTTGTGTCCTACTCTGACAGCGGTCCTAGAATGCACAATAAAAACACCTCGGTCTTTTTTCAGCTTGTAGGTTCAATTTGCACAATTCAGTACCTTAGTTGCTCAGATAGTAATGTGGTTATTTAAGTTTAGATTTAGGTACGTTATTTCTTAGTGGGGAAAGATGTTAATGTTTTCGTGTTAGCATTTTACGGAGCAAGATCACTGCCAGTAAGATTTGGTATCAGAAAAAAAAATTTACATTGTAGAAAAGTTGTATTGGCACTGGAACAAGTTTTAGCAACAAATGAAACATTGAAAAAATACAATATTTTAGGTGGATGTTTTCGATGCCAATATTCATATTTTTGTACACTTTTATTGGTTTTTTTTTTGTGTTTAAAAGGTTTTAATGATCGCTTCTCTGTTTTACAGTTTTGTTTCTTTTTTTTTTTCGGTTTCAAACTAAAGGCAGTGTGGGCGGAGATTACAACAAATTTACCCAGAAGCAGTTTTACTGGATTTGGGCATGCAAGTAAAACACCGTAGAAGAAGAAAGGAGGATCGAGGGCGTATAAATAAGGTTAAAAAAAGAGTGGAACTGTATGTGTTGCTGTCGACAGATTCAACTCTTGCTCAGAGATAAATCTTGTATTTGTAAACATGATACAGTGACCTACTTTTATTACTCTCTGACTACTTCGTTACTTTCACAATTGGTTTTATATATGCAGTATATTTCAGCACTAAGAGGTTGTTAGGATATATTTCTGTTATTTTTTACATGTTTATTATTTCGCATAAATTCTCTTTACAAAGCAAATAAAATAACTTTAGAGCAATTAACTCATATTTAATAGTTATAACACAGTTTATGGAGGATTTCTTATATGATTGTGTTTTTGTTTTTTTTAAATAAAATGTAGCAGTCAACCATCAGCTTCGCTTACTTGATGATGCACTGTAGTTGGATGCTTTTTCAGAAACACAACAGACAGAGAGACAACAACAACAGCAAATGTGATATGTACAAAAGTGATAGCAGAGAAGCAGTTAGTGAAGTAATTATCAATAATAAATGACAATAAACATTATTGCACTACACATGGAGCAATACAAGTACCAATAGAAATAGCACTATTGATAATGAATAACAATAATTACCTCTATTATCAACAGTGTTGGGCTAGTTACTGAAAACCAGTAACTAGTTACAGTTACTAGTTACTTTATTTCAAAAGTAACTCAGTTACTAACTCAGCAAAAAGTAATGCGTTACTGTGAAAAGTAACTATTTAGTATTTTAGTTTTTTTTTAAAGCTCCCATTAATGCCCTTTTAGCCTTCATTTCAGTACTGTTATTGCACTGGAGAATAATACAATCTGTTGATTGCGCTAGGATTTTTCAAAATGGGGTCCCAGGGACCCCATCAAGTCATAAAAATGGGGCCCTACAGTAAATTTTTGGGGTCCCTACTTTTTTGTAAGTGTTTTGAAAAACAAAAAGATAAACGTATGCATTATCCTGTTGTATCTCACATTCTATATTGTGTTTTGGAAAAAGGTTACTTAATTCATTTAAAAAAATAATAAAAAAAGAAAACAAATTTGTATACATATGTAAATGTATTCAGTTATAAACATTCATTCACTTTCTTCTTTCCTTCATGGATCTAAACTTTAACGCTGCTGGTAGTTTTTTCTATGTTTTTATTTAATAAGTTGTAGGTGTATTTATTTCAGTATAAAAGTGTAAAAAGTGTTTTGCTTGGGTCATGAAATGGTGTGCCAGGGCATACATACATTTTATATTTAACGATAAATCTCTGGATCCATCCCTCATTTCAAAATGTTTTCGTTTTTTTTTTATGTTGTTTTTTGTTTGTTTGTTTTCCGCCCTTTTTTGTCAAACAAAACTACACACAAAATATGCAAAATCTTCCACCAAAAATATTTTTCAAAGTGGAATATTTGATGTGAAGTAATCGGAACCTTGAATAGGTGAATAATTCATAATAACATTGATTTTGATTCAATATTATGTTTTGAGCAATGACAGTTTGAAAGAAATTGATTAACGTGGACCCCGACTTAAACAAGTTGAAAAACTTATTCGGGTGTTACCATTTAGTGGTCAATTGTAGGGAATATGTACTGTACTGTGCAATCTACTAATACAAGTTTCATTTAATCAATCCACTACCTCGCTCTCTCGCTCTTTCTGTCTCTGCCCCTCCCTCATGAATGCTGCTGCTTGCGCACAATTTGTTTTGTTTTTAACCCCTTCTTTACCCTGAACGTACATTGAAAATACACGCAACCCGAACTCAAAATGCCGGACATTTGAGGCATTTAAGAAACTCCGCCCGGACAGCCCCGCAAAAGAAGACATGTCCGGGGAAAAGAGGACGCGTGGTCAGTCTAGAATATCTCCATGTTAAGAAACTCGGCTTCTAGTTACCGTCGAAGCTTTGTAACGCGTTAGTCCCAACACTGATTATCAACCATACAATTGGTTCAAATGCAACAATACATATAAGTAATTATAACGTGAATTACAAAAGAAAGCAGATAAATGGAGGGGAAGAAAGAGAACTGTATTAAACCTTGTGGATTGTTATAGTAACGTTAGGTTAATGTCATAACGAGGGGGTTTTCGCATCTTACTGCAAGGATTGTTCTCCCAGGAGGCAAACTGACTTTTCCGGACAAGGCGTGAAGGTAGGAACATATTTATTCATTAATAAATCCTACACAGGACAAAAGTCATGAACTAAAACAAAAGGAAAGCGTGCCTATTGCACGAGAGGCTAAGGGACATAAAACTTCAAACAGGAAACATACACTATCACTTAGCCTGAACTATGGACATGAAACAAAACTTACTGTGGCAAGAAACGAGCAGCATGAACTAAGCATGAAACAATCAGCATGAACTATGGTATCTCCAGAAAACAAGCAATGACCCCAGGACGACTAACTGGCAAAGACAGGCTTAAATACTGGTCTCTTGATTAGAGACAGGTGTGACCCGAACGCAAGAGGCAGGTGAAAATCATAAGTCGTCATGGAAACTAAAACAAACAAGGGTGCACAAAAACATGAACTATGGAGTCTTAAACTAACAGAAAATAACAAAAAACATGATCCAGACCACAGATCATGACAGTTAAGCTTTGTCAGTGGGCCGTGTTTTACCCAGTTTCCCCTGCAGGGGTCGGCAACCCAAAATGTTGAAGAGCCATATTGGACCAAAAAGACAAAAAACAAATCTGTCTGGAGCTGGGAAAAAAATAAAAGCCTTATATAAAAGTCTTATATTGAATAAAACACATGCTATGGAAGTTGCTCTATTCTGCCTATAAAGCCCTTACAAAACATCCAAACACCTCCATTAATGTTTTATATACATGATGTAAGTATTTATGTCATGTAGTAATGGGCACATTTATGATAACATTTAATATTTACGTATTTTTATCATTTTTAGCATACGCATTACAGACTTTATGACGGCAAACAAACATAAAACATCACTTACTGTGCAATGTCTGCTGTCATTAGGATGCCGACTGATAGGATGTTCATGCATTCCCATTTAGATAAAAATGACACATAATCCTTGCAAAGAAAAGGAGGGTGGAACCAAGCATCTTTTCGTGTTGTTCCCGCCATTTCCGGGTATAAATTGGCTGTCAAAGTGTACCAACTTGTTGGAATACGTCCTCATCCTTCTACTATCCAGGTCAGAGGCATGATTTATGATCTACAATAAAGTTTGACGAGGAAAGAAACAAGGAAGCAGCTGATCAGTCAATCATGAATAGTTGGTCTGTGTTAGCGCTCATAATAACAATATCACTAATACTTAGTTAATATTCAGGACATGAAATGTAAATGGAATATTGTTGGCGCTTTTTGGACGTTTTTTTATTGGGTTTCGTGGGCGGAATAGAGGACCTCCCATTGGCTCAGCTGTGAGCGGACTTTTATTTACAAGTTAGAATTCATAAAATAATATATATATACATATACTGTATATATATATATATGTATATATACATATATATATATATATATATATATATATATATATATATATATATATATATATATATCCGTCGTCATGTCTTTTATAATGATTGTAAACGATAGACAACATTCCAAAAATAGTGCAGTTCCCCTTGAAACAACAGTACACTTGGGAATCTACAACAGTAACAGTTAAGAAATGTAAAAAAACCCCAATATGTTACCTAAAAAGTTGGAATTGTGACTTTTGCTGCAAACTCAATCTGTGTCTGTTCAGCCTATGTTCCGCTCATACTTGCCAACCCTCCCGATTTTCCCGAGAGACTCCCGAATTTCAGTGCCCCTCCCGAAAATCTCCCATGGCAACCATTCTCCCGAATTTCTCCCGATTTCCACCCGGACAACAATATTGGGGGCGTGCCTTAAAGGCACTGCCTTTAGCGTCCTCTACAACCTGTCGTCACGTCCGCTATTACTCCATACAAACAACGTGCCGGCCCAGTCACATAATATATGCGGCTTTTACACACACACTAGTGAATGCAAGCCATACTTGATCAACAGCCATACAGGTCACACTGAGGGTGGCCGTATAAACAACTTTAACACTGTTACAAATATGCGCCCCACTGTGAACCCACACCAAACAAGAATGACAAACACATTTCGGGAGAACATTCGCACCGTAACACAACATAAACACAACAGAACAAATACCCAGAAGCCCTTGCAGCACTAACTCTTCCGGGACGCTACAATATACACCCTCGCTACCACCAACCCCCCCACTATCTCCCTACCACCCATCTCCCGAATTCGGAGGTCTCAAGGTTGGCAAGTATGGTTCCGCTGTACAAATAAAGTAAAAGTGGGTCATTTATCGTCAAGATGTTACACTCTAATAATACATTGCAGTTCTCGTAGGAACATAGTGAAGAACAGAAACAGCCAGTGAGAAGTGATGTTAAGCCAGAAAGGATTGCTTGTGCTGCACCTCAGTGGTCTTTGCGACACCACAACTAATCCATCCATTTTAACCTCCTGGCCTCCGCTCTGATTCCCCTCATCAAACATCCTGCTGTCCTACTGTTCGCCACGCTCGCCGTCTGTCCTAGCCAGGCACTACTTCCATAACTCTTGAGCCTGCCTCGTGGTGAGAGGGGTCAGCTATTAATTTAGGTGAAGTGCCACCGCGTCTGTACCTGCTGCTCGGCTCGAGCCGAGCGGGACGACCTGTGCCCGGAATAACAAACTGCCTGTCATCTTTCACCTGTGTGACATATGCACACCTCTGGGTGTTCTTCATATGCACCTGTCTTACAAAAGTACCCAGTGTGACTGAGCAGACAGATTTTACAGCAATATTACACAATAACTATCAGCACGGCAGTTACTGTGGCCAAGAGTTAACCTGGACTCATAAATCAGTCCTCACAGACTTGGTGGGGGATAGAGTTGTCGGAATGGGGAACGAGTCCAACACGATGAGAACTTGTTCGTAGCAAACAGACAGATAAGGCAGTTAAGACCTTGCAAATGAAAGAAATGACTTTTTATTCTAAGACATTTTATCACATTCTTCCTGCTAACTTGGTACTACAAACCCCGTTTCCATATGAGTTGGGAAATTGTGTTAGATGTAAATATAAACGGAATACAATGATTTGCAAATCCTTTTCAACCCATATTCAATTGAATGCACTACAAAGACAAGATATTTGATGTTCAAACTCATGAACTTTATTTTTTTTTTGCAAATAATAATTAACTTAGAATTTCATGGCTGTAACACATGCCAAAGTAGTTGGGAAAGGGCATGTTCACCACTGTGTTACATGGCCTTTCCTTTTAACAACACTCAATAAAAGTTTGGGAACTGAGGAGACACATATCTTAAGCTTCTCAGGTGGAATTCTTTCCATTCTTGCTTGATGTACAGCTTAAGTTGTTCAACAGTCTGGGGGTCTCCGTTGTGGTATTTTAGGCTTCATAATGCGCCACACATTTTCACTGGGAGACAGGTCTGGACTACAGGCAGGCCAGTCTAGTACCCGCACTCTTTTACTATGAAGCCACGTTGATGTAACACGTGGCTTGGCATTGTCTTGCTGAAATAAGCAGGGGCGTCCATGGTAACGTTGCTTGGATGGCAACATATGTTGCTCCAAAACCTGTATGTACCTTTCAGCATTAATGGTGCCTTCACAGATGTGTAAGTTACCCATGCCTTGGGCACTAATACACCCCCATACCATCACAGATGCTGGCTTTTCAACTTTGGGCCTATAACAATGCGGATGGTTCTTTTCCTCTTTGGTCCGGAGGACACGACGTCCACAGTTTCCAAAAACAATTTGAAATGTGGACTCGTCAGACCACAGAACACTTTTCCACTTTGTATCAGTCCATCTTAGATGAGCTCAGGCCCAGCGAAGCAGACGGCGTTTCTGGGTGTTGTTGATAAACGGTTTTTGCCTTGCATAGGAGAGTTTTAACTTGCACTTACAGATGTGGGATCGAAGGTCACAGGCTTAACTGCTTACGTGCAGTGATTTCTCCAGATTCTCTGAACCCTTTGATGATATTACGGACCGTAGATGGTGAAATCCCTAAATTCCTTGCAATAGCTGGTTGAAAAAGGTTTTTCTTAAACTGTTCAACAATTTGCTCACGCATTTGTTGACAAAGTGGTGACCCTCGCCCCATCCTTGTTTGTGAATGACTGAGCATTTCATGGAATCTACTTTTATACCCACTCATGGCACCCACCTGTTCCCAATTAGCCTGCACACCTGTGGGATGTTCCAAATAAGTGTTTGATGAGCATTCCTCAACTTTATCAGTATTTATTGCCACCTTTCCCAACTTCTTTGTCACGTGTTGCTGGCATCAAATGCTAAAGTTAATGATTATTTGCAAAAAAAAAAAGTTTATCAGTTTGAACATCAAATATGTTGTCTTTGCAGCATATTCAACTGAATATGGGTTGAAAATGATTTGCAAATCATTGTATTCCGTTTATATTTACATCTAACACAATTTCCCAACTCATATGGAAACGGGGTTTGTAATACCAAGGGTAGAATTAGTATCAATGACAGCGTTAATTAATCAATATTTGATAGTTGTGCTCTCAAACAATTTTTTTAAGTAGGATTAATCACAATTTTGAATTTGGATTACTCAGAGTTGCTACAAAAGCTATGCTTTTACCTTATCTGTTGTTATTCTGTTGACATTTTTTACTACACTGTCGTTTGTCGATGCACACGTATCGTTCTTCCTAGCGGTTGCCTCAAAAACGTGCTTTGCTTGTATTTTAAACTTTTTCGATATCCATCCATCCATTTTTTTTTACCGCTTGTCCCTTTCGGGGTCGCGGGGGGTGCTGGAGCCTATCTCAGCTGCATTCGGGCGAAAGGCGGGCAACACCCTGGACAAGTCGCCACCTCATCGATATGAGACTGCATTATATGCAAAGTCCTTTTTGAGGTGAATTTTAAAGCAAAACTAGCCGCCAGTTGGAATCTCCTCACTCATCATTGCACTGATGAATGCATTGACCTGAAGACTGACCGTGTAACAACCCTTGCCACCTTTCAGGTAACCATCCACGGCTAAGGGAAAGAAGCATGTTTGGTCAAAATACTGTAAATTGCATGATTCATCTGTGTTAATCAGTCCCTCCAGGATTTCGGGATGCTGTGATCGCGCCAATTCATGCAAATTCAATCAATCCTTGCAAATTAACTTTACTTTGTTAATATAGAAAAATCTATTTACATTTCCTGACTTGAATACGAACCAAGTATTAGTGAAATTGTTATTATAAGTGCTAATGCAGACGATCTATATATACGGGCGCCGTGATCATGAGCTTGTGTGCCAATGTTGACATGTTCGACTGGTGTGCTGCTTCCTCGCTTGTCAAACTTTGTTGTAGATCATAAATCATGCCTCACCTGGATAGTTGAAGGGTAAAACCCAATGAACGAAAATTCTCTTTTGTTGGTTGCTTTAACTAGCAAAATGTCATGAGCCGTGGTCCGGATCATGTTTTTGTTATGTTCTGTTAGTTTTGGACTCTTTTAGTTCCTGTTTGACACCTGAGTTTGTTTTAGTTACCATGGCTACATATGATTTTCACCTGCCTCTGGTGTTCGGGACGCACACCTGCTTCTAATCAGAGGACTATTCACGCCTGCCTTTGCCAGTCAGTCGGCCTGGCGTCATTATTGGTTTCATGCCATAGTTTCGTGTTTGTTCTATGCCATAGTTAATGCTATTGGTTTCATGCCACAGTTTCGTGTTTGTTCTATGCCATAGTTCAGGGGTCACCAACCTTTTTGAAACCAAGAGCTACTTCTTGGGTACTGATTAATGCGAAGGGCTACCAGTTTGATACACACTTAAATAAATTGCCAGAAATAGCCAATTTGCTCAATTTATCTTTAACTCTATGTTATTATTAATAATTAATTATATTTATCTTTATGGAAACACTGATCATCTTAGTGATTTCTCACAATAAATATATATAGAAACAGATAAATATCAATATGCAACACTTTATTGTTATATTTTCTCTAAGTGCACATTTTTCAAATTGAACATTTTCAAATGATCACTTCTAAGACAGTCTTGTGAAATCACAATATCCCATTTTAACTAGCTAGCCACTAACATGTTTTAACAAATCATGAATTACTTTGCACCATGTTTGTACAAATAATAACTCATGTAAAATACAAAAGTCAACTCTCAAATTTTTAAATAAATCATGTCACACTTTGAACTGGACACCAAATCTGTTATCGGTTTCTTTGTCAGTTAGTGAAGACCAAGTCTTTAAAATATTTTCTTGGATTTTCAAATTCTATTTGAGTTTTGTCTCTCTTAGAATTAAAAATGTCGAGCAAAGCGAGACCAGCTTGCTAGTAAATAAATACAATTTAAAAAAAATAGAGGCAGCTCACTGGTAAGTGCTGCTATTTGAGCTATTTTTAGAACAGGCCAGCGGGCTACTCATCTGGTCCTTACGGGCTACCTGGTGCCCGCGGGCACTGCGTTGGTGACCCCTGCCATAGTTAATGCTATTGGTTTCATGCCACAGTTTCATGTTTGTTCTATGCCATAGTTAATGCTATTGGTTTCATGCCACAGTTTTGTGTTTGTTCTATGCCATAGTTAATGCTATTGGTTTCATGCCACAGTTTCGTGTTTGTTCTATGCCATAGTTAATGCTATTGTTTCATGCCACAGTTTCATGTTTGTTTCATGCCACAGTTTCGTGAGGTTCATGTCTATAGTTTCATGTCCTAAGTTTTTGCCTTAGCTTCCGCGTGCGATAGGCACGCTTGTCTTTGGGTTGTTTTCTGTTTTGTACCTCGTTGATTGTTTCCTAAAATTAAATCACGTTCCTACCTGCAAGTCCTGTCCGGAGTCGTCCGTTTGCCTTCCTGGGAGAACAACCCCACAGTAAGTGAAAACCCCGTCGTGACACAAAAGTAACTAACAAATTATCAGCCTTATCTGAAGTAAAAAGTGCCTTACTTTTCGCCTTTATGATTTGTTGCAATGTGCCTTTAATTTTTCCGAATGCTTCCTCCTGCTGTGCAACCCATCTGAATTCACTCGAATCTTTTAACAGGTGACGCATGGGTGCATTGACATCAGACAGTCCAGGGGCAAATTTGGACAAATAGTTAATCATGCCAAGGATTGTTTCCAGCTCACCTTTGTCTCTTGGTGGCTCCATGTCCCTCCCAGCTGCAATCTTGGCTGGATCAGGCTTGATTCCATCCTTGGTGATTCGGTGCCCAAAGTAGCTGACTTCAGTGGCACAGATTGTACTCCTGGAGCGCTGCTACATTGCACGGAGGTTGGTATCGTGTTCTCCTGCCATAGATGAGGATATCATCAACTATTGCTGTGACACCCTGCAAACCCTCATAAGTCTCGTCGACTTTATGCTGAAACTCATCTTGAGCCGAAATCAATCCAAAAGGTAAGCGGAGGAATCTGTATCGTCCGAAAATGTGTTGAAGGTTGTCAGCTTTGAGTCCTCATCTGAGAGCTCGATGGCCCTGTAGCCTGACCTTGTGTCAGGTTCAAACACTGATGACATCTATTAAACAAGACAAAAAGGCAAGGAATCAAACAGAGACAGAATTACATTTGGACTCAATTGAGGAGAGACGGCGTCGACCTGTAACCTCTTACAGTGTCTTAGCACGCTCTTTCTTTGTCGTTTCTTTCTTTGTCAATTTAAAACGTACTCACTGAACTCTGCGTTCCTTCCTCGTGTCCTCGGTTTTCCGTCAGTCTTCCAATTCCAGCCAAAATGAATCAAAAGCAGTTCCTCAATCAGGATTTGGATGCCATGGTCTATCTGGTTTCAGTCACTCATGCTGGAATCGTCAGACGTGTCGGATTCCGACTCGAAGGACCAATAAGATGTCATGTTTAAACACTGATGACATCTATTAAACAAGGCAAAAGGCAAGGAATCAAACAGAGGCAGAATTCAATTTGGACTCAGATCTGAGGAGAGACATGGCCACTGTACTCTCAGAACAGTCCTGCACCACGCTCTGACGAAGAAGGTTTTCGTCTCCTCTTTTATTTAGATGTTCAATGTTTACGCAACAACACCTGTCTCAACAGGAATGGGGAGTATGTAAACAGTCCTTGTTTTTGGTCACATTGAAGACAAAAGAAGAAGATGCCTCAGGCTTGGGCTCGTCCTGGATTCAGCTTGGGCAGGTTTTCAAGGACAATGGATGACCCCTCCCGTCTCATTCCATCGTCCACAGTGGAATCTTCCAAGCGTTTGGCTTGGTGGAACAAAGACAGCTTCTTGTCTGTTCATTGGGAACTCAGAACGGAAAGTTTTTTGATAATTTAAATACAATTTTTCTGACACCTTGCATCTATTACACTGAAGAAACAGGCTCCTGCCAATTTGGATGTGGTGTCCTCAAGGGTAGGTAAGGGGTAGTGCGGGCATTTGATGACTTTATTTAGGTCCCTTGGATCCAGACATACTCTTAGTTTTCCTGTGCGTGTTTTTTCTGCTGCTACCATTGAGTTAACCCATTCAGTTGGTTCAGTGACTTTTACAATAATGTCTTGTTTTTCCATGTTTTGTAATTCCTCTTTGAGGCGGTCATGAAGAGCCAGAGGGACGCGCCTAGCTGGGTGTACTACAGGTACTGCTTCAGGTTTAATGTGAATTGTGCACTCTCAGGATACAGTCCTATTCCTGTGAACACATCAGCAAACTCATCCATAACCGATGTCTCAGGTGTGCTGTGCACGGACAGTATAAGTTTAATGAGTCCAAAGTTCAAACAGGCTTTTAATCCTAACACTGGGGAAGCTTGTGTGTCAACAATGTGGACCTTTAATGTCAGATGGATGCTTTTATACTGGTATTTAATGTTGCATTTTCCTCTGATGGATAGCCTCTCACCCCCATAGTCATAGAGAGGGCATGTTGTTGGTTGTAGGGTGTCCTGTATCCCAAGCCTTTGGAAAACATTAGTGGGAATGACATTAGCTGAGGCTCCAGTGTCTAGCTTAAAGGCCTACTAAAACCCACTACTACCGAACACGCAGTCTGATAGTTTATATATCAATGATGAAATCTTAACATTGCAACACATGCCAATACGGCCGGGTTAGCTTACTAGAGTGCAATTTTAAATTTTGCGCCGAAATATCCTGCTGAAAACGTTTCGGTATGATGACGCCTGCGCATGACGTCACGGATTGTGGAGGACATTTTGGGACAGCATGGTGGCCAGCTATTAAGTCGTCTGTTTTCATCGCAAAATTCCACAGTATTCTGGACATCTGTGTTGGTGAATCTTTTGCAATTTGTTCAATGAACAATGGAGACAGCAAAGAAGAAAGCTGTAGGTGGGAAGCGGTATATTGCGGGCGGCTGCAGCAACACAAACACAGCCAGTGTTTCATTGTTTACATTCCCGAAAGATGACAGTCAAGCTTTACCATTGGCCTGTGGAGAATTGGGACAACAGAGACTCTTACCAGGAGGACTTTGAGTTGGATACGCAGACGCGGTACCGTGAGTACGCAGCTGCGGCTTCCAAACATTTGATCGCTTGCCCGTACGTGCGTGCCGCTATGTGCATGTCACGTACGTAACTTTGGGGACTTTGGGGAATTATATGTGCTGTATGAACTTTGGGGAGGTGAGCGATACTTTGGGCTGTGGGATTGAGTGTGTTGTGCAGGTGTTTGAGTTGTATTGGCGGATTATATGGACGGGAGGGGGGAGGTGTTTGTTATGCGGGATTAATTCGTGGCATATTAAATATAAGCCTGGTTGTGTTGTGGCTAATAGAGTATATATATGTCTTGTGTTTATTTACTGTTTTAGTCATTCCCAGCTGAATATCAGGTCCCACCCGCCTCTCACAGCATCTTCCCTATCTGAATCGCTCCCACTGCCCTCTAGTCCTTCACTCTCACTTTCCTCATCCACAAATCTTTCATCTTCGCTCAAATTAATGGGTAAATCGTCGCTTTCTCCGTCCGAATCGCTCTCGCTGCTGGTGGCCATGACTGTAAACAATGTGCGGATGTGAGGAGCTCCACAACCTGTGACGTCACGCGCATATCGTCTGCTACTTCCGGTACAGGCAAGGCTTTTTTATCAGCGACCAAAAGTTGCGAACTTTATCCCTGATGTTCTCTACTAAATCTTTTCGGCAAAAATATGGCAATATCGCGAAATGATCAAGTATGACACATGGAATGGACCTGCTATCCCCGTTTAAATAAGAAAATCGCATTTCAGTAGGCCTTTAAAGGTGACAGTAGTTTTACTAGGTCCAACCAACACATCTGCTTATGCCTGTTCAGTTTCTCTTTCGTTACCGCTGCCTCGTTCAACAGCATCAATAAACAAGTCTTCATTGTCTCTTGCTGAGTGAGTCAATTTCACTTAGAGTGTGCACTCCCGTACTCTGTTTTGAGCGGCACACTTTTGCAAAATGGTTCCATTTGCTGCATATCTTGCACTGTTTACCTTTAGTTGGACAGCTGTCTTTTGCTCCATGAGGCTTGTTTCCGCAGTAGCCACAACTTTTATGACGCTCTCTGTCCCCACCAGGTCTGTAGGTGTTCTCTGTTGCCTTGTCACGGCGCGTTTTCCAAGCTGTCTTCCTTGAATAATGGCGACTGATGGCATGGACAGTCTGCTCGTGCAGGCCGCTGTTGCCGCCAGCTATGGTTTTGAGCCGTGCTTGTGCCATGTCATGAGACCTGACTATGTCTATAGCTTTATCCAACGTCAAATCGGAACCGACACTCAGTAGCTTTTCTCTTACTTTAGGTGACTGGATCCCAAACACGACATGGTCTCTCACCATCTCCTCCTTGTTTGCATAATTACAGTCCTTCACAAGCAGTCTCAAATCCGTCAAAAACTGTTCAAATGGCTCAATAGCTCCTTGGACTTTTTCGTGAAATGTATAACGAGCAAATATTATGTTTGACTTCGGCATGACGTATGCTTCATAGCGCTCATAGTACGTATTCTATACCTTTCGATCGTCGTCTGTAAGTGTCCATGTCCATGTGTTATATATGTTCCGTCCTCTTTCGCCGATCCAAATGAGAAGGTAGCTGCACTTTTCGTCATCTCCTTTTTTTTTTTAAAAATGGACCAGAAAACATCAACTCTACGTGGAGCTTAAATGTCTGCCATGCTTCAGGCAGGTTACTCGCATCCCAATCCGTACGAGGTGACGGAACTCCGGCGACGTCCATTTTGTTGCGAAGTTCTTCTTTCCTTTTCTTCTGATACCATGTCTTGTTCCGTATTGTGGAAATAAGTTGAGCCAACACACGACGTGCTGCTAACTGTACTTGTGCTGCTAACTGTACTTTTATTCACGACTCTTGGGAATAACACATCACATTTCAGGCAACGATTAAAAAAGGAAGTCCCTCGTCCCTTGGGCCAATCATATTTGTGTATACTTCAGGGACCGCTCGGAGATCGTATTACCTAAGACTATTACAGTAGCCTCTCTGCTTCCTCTCCTTGTGCCAAAAACAGACCACGGTGAGCCCGCTGGTCTCGCTAGATCATCTGGGACGTTGTGCGTGTGGTGAAAGTCATTAAAAAACAAACAAACAGATGGCTGGTGGCAATTAGGGATGTCCGATAATGGCTTTTTGCCGATATCTGATATTCCGATATTGTCCAACTCTTTAATTACCGATACCGATATCAACCGATATATACAGTCGTGGAATTAACACATTATTATGCCTAATTTGGACAACCAGGTATGGTGAAGATAAGGTACTTTTAAAATAAATAAATAAATAAATTAAATTAAATAATATAAATAAATAAAAACATTTTCTTGAATAAAAAAGAAAGCAAAACAATATAAAAACAGTTACATTGAAACTAGTAATTAATGAAAATGAATCAAATTAACTGTTAAAGGTTAGTACTATTAGTGGACCAGCAGCACGCACAATCATGTGTGCTTACGGACTGTATCCCTTGCAGACTGTATTGATATATATTGATATATAATGTAGGGACCAGAATATTAATAACAGAAAGAAACAACCCTTTTGTGTGAATGAGTGTGAATGAGTGTAAATGGGGAGGAAGGTTTTTTGGGTTGGTGCACTAATTGTAAGTGTATCTTGTGTTTTTTTATGTTGATTTAATGAAAAAAAAAAATAAAAAAAAATAACGATAACGATAAAAAAAAAAAAAGATACCGATAATTTCCGGTATTACATTTTAACGCATTTATCGGACGATATTATCGGATATCTCTAGTGGCGATCACCGATGTCAATATGTTGTTAACGAGTGTAGCTGTTTATTGTAAAACAAGGTTCACAATAAAAGCAAGAAAGCAGAAAACTACAAAACATGGCTGACGGGGCGGAGACAAGGGTTAAAGTTAAAGTTAAAGTACCAATGATTGTCACACACACACTAGGTGTGGTGAAATGTGTCCTCTGCATTTGACCCATCCCCTTGTTCCCCCCCTGGGAGGTGAGGGGAGCAGTGAGCAGCAGCGGTGGCCGCGCCCGGGAATTATTTTGGTGATTTAACCCCCAATTCCAACCCTTGATGCTGAGTGCCAAGCAGGGAGGTAATGGGTCCCATTTTTATAAATGATAAATGGGTTGTACTTGTATAGCGCTTTTCTACCTTCAAGGTACTCAAAGCGCTTTGACACTACTTCCACATTTACCCATTCACACACACATTCACACACTGATGGAGGGAGCTGCCATGCAAGGCGCTACCAGCACCCATCAGGAGCAAGGGTGAAGTGTCTTGCTCAGGACACAACGGACATGACGAGGTTGGTACTAGGTGGGGATTGAACCAGGGACCCTCGGGTCGCGCACGGCCACTCTTCCACTGCGCCACGCCGTCCCCTTATAGTCTTTGGTATGCCTCGGCCGGGGTTTGAACTCACGACCTACCGATCTCAGGGCAGACACTCTAACCACAAGGCTACTGAGCAGTTGGCTTTGTGTTTGATGAGGTGTTCATTTGCATCTTAAATCACATTTTGTATTAAAAATCTACAACAAAAATGTTCATCTGTATCTTCTTTTATTCAAATGAGTGGCAATATTTAGATTTTACTTTAATCAGGAAGCAGATCACCACTCAACAAGTGCGGGTATTTTCCTTGTCCTTGTCCTTGGTCATTAAATAGAAACATGCTGTCTGAAATTAACAGTTATAAAAATACTGTGAGTTTAAGCAAATATGCTTCGACTCATTGGTGAGCTACTCAAAATCACCTGACCAGGAACCAGTACCTAACAAGCTACCAGTTGGAGACCTCTGCTCCAAAACAATCGGCAAACATTTCTAAATTTGGCGTGAATCGGAGTTGCCAAGTTGGAAAGACGGTCTGCTAGTATCGAGCAAGAATTGTGTTCCTTTTCCTGAATTCTTAGTTGGTTGACGTTTATTACTTATCATAAGAAGCTTCTGTAACACTGAGGGGGACACGTTCTATGAAAAACACTCACAATCTCAAGTATTTTCAAGTCATCCGACTAAGTTCTGAGTTAAGTCCCGAGTCATTGATGTCAAAGTCCCAAGTCGATACGGTCAAATCTTGTCCGAAGTTATCAAAATTGCAACTGGAGTGCACACCTCAGGCATTCACACATACCTTTCACATCTCCAGAAAAGTTTCTCTAGTTTCTTTGATACCAAGATTGTTTATGTAGACTTTGGACATGCAGAGAAAACAAAGTTTATTTTGGGAATTTCTTTTTTCAAGCAAAATGGTCCATGGTTTAAGAGGTAAGTGGTTTCTAGGAATGATTGGACTTTCCTACAGGAGGTGACAGTGAATGTTTTCAGCATTGATCCGTGCAATGCTCTGCTCTTCTTTAAACCTAACAACACACCACCTTGTGACTGAAGTGCGTACTAACTGAAGTGTGTGCCTGGTAGCTTCATAAAACAAACTAAAGCACTAAAGTTCCAAGTCTTGCCTTCTGCAGTAAGGACCTGCTATCCAAAGCTTCCTGTGTGAATTTACAACCCAGGTTGCTCCGCCTGACAGCTGCTCTCTTGTTTGAACATCAATTTCATTTTCAGCGCCCTTTTACGTCCGCCTCACTAAATCTCTTAGTAATTATAACACATAGAAAGTGCTCTGATGGGAAATGCTGCTAATGAAATTTGGTCTGTTGGGTCTGTTTTGTACAGTGATGTGTCAATGCAGTGGAATTGCTCCAGCCTAATAGCTAGTGTTGCTCCTAATTCTGTTGACTTTGATATCAACCCATCGATCTCTGAAAGGGGTGTTTGCAGGACATTAGGATAGGTTTGATTTAATAATTCCTTAATTGTGTGGGATCATAAATAAACATCTGAGGTACATTAAAAGGCCCCTCTAATTGACAACATCGTCACTTATTTCATAGTTAAAGGGGAACATTATCACCAAACCTATGTAAGCGTCAATATATACCTTGATATTGCAGAAAAAGACCACATGTTTTTTTTAACCGATTTCGGAACTCTAAATGGGTGAATTTTGGCGAATTAAACGCCTTTCTAATATTCGCTCTCGGAGCGATGACGTCACAACGTGACGTCACATCGGGAAGCAATCCGCCATTTTCTCAAACACCGAGTCAAATCAGCTCTGTTATTTTCCGTTTTTTCGACTGTTTTCCGTACCTTGGAGACATCATGCCTCGTTGGTGTGTTGTCGGAGGGTGTAACAACACGAACAGGGACGGATTCAAGTTGCACCAGTGGCCCAAAGATGCGAAAGTGGCAAGAAATTGGATGTTTGTTCCGCACACTTTACCGACGAAAGCTATGCTACGACATAGATGGCAAGAATGTGTGGATATCCTGCGACACTCAAAGCAGATGCATTTCCAACGATAAAGTCAAAGAAATCTGCCGCCAGACCCCCATTGAATCTGCCGGAGTGTGTGAGCAATTCAGGGACAAAGGACCTCGGTAGCACGGCAAGCAATGGCGGCAGTTTGTTCCCGCAGACGAGCGAGCTAAACCCCCTGGATGTCTTGGCTCACACCGTCAAGTGAAAAATATCGACCCTAGCTTCCCTGGCCTGCTGACATGAGGGTATGTCTACAGAATATATTAATTGATGAAAATTGGGCTGTCTGCACTCTCAAAGTGCATGTTGTTGCCAAATGTATTTCATATGCTGTAAACCTAGTTCATAGATGTTAGTTTCCTTTAATGCCAAACAAACACATACCAATCGTTGGTTAGAAGGCGATCGCCGAATTCGTCCTCGCTTTCTCCCGTGTCGCTGGCTGTCGTGTCGTTTGTCGGTTTTGCTTGCATACGGTTCAAACCGATATGGCTCAATAGCTTCAGTTTCTTCTTCAATTTCGTTTTCGCTACCTGCCTCCACACTACAACCATCCGTTTCAATACATGCGTAATCTGTTGAATCGCTTAAGCCGCTGAAATCTGAGTCTGAATCCGAGCTAATGTCGCTATAGCTTGCTGTTCTTTCCGCCATGTTTGTTTGTGTTGGCTTCACTATGTGACGTCACAGGAAAATGGACGGGTGTTTATAACGATGGTTAAAATCAGGCACTTTGAAGCTTTTTTTAGGGATATTGCGTGATGGGTAAAATTTTGAAAAAAACTTCGAAAAATATAATAAGCCACTGGGAACTGATTTTTAATGGTTTTAACCATTCTGAAACTGTGATAATGTTCCCCTTTAAGGACCTAAAAAATATGTCTCCAGGTAAAATTGATCTCAGGCTTGTTTGGTTTCATGCCACAGTTTTGTGTTTGTTCTATGCCATAGTTAATGCTATTGGTTTCATGCCACAGTTTCGTGTTTGTTCTATGCCATAGTTAATGCTATTGTTTCATGCCACAGTTTCATGTTTGTTTCATGCCACAGTTTCGTGAGGTTCATGTCTATAGTTTCATGTCCTAAGTTTTTGCCTTAGATTCCGCGTGCGATAGGCACGCTTGTCTTCGGGTTGTTTTCTGTTTTGTACCTCGTTGATTGTTTCTTAAACCTAAATCATGTTCCTACCTGCAAGTCCTGTCCGGAGTCGTCCGTTTGCCTTCCTGGGAGAACGACCCCGCAGTAAGCAAAAACTCCGTTGTGACACAAAAGTAACTACAAAAACTATCAGCCTTATCTGAAGTAAAAAGTGCCTTACTTTTCGCTTTTATGATTTGTTGCAATGTGCCTTTAATTTTTCCGAATGCTTCCTTCTGCTGTGCATCTCATCTGAATTCACTCGAATCTTTTAACAGGTGACGCATGGTTGCATTGACATCAGACAGTCCAGGGGCAAATTTCTGTTTTGTACCTCGTTGATTGTTTCTTAAAATTAAATCATGTTCCTACCTGCAAGTCCTGTCCGGAACGCCGACTTCTCGCTCCAAAATGTGGGATTTATCAAATATGTCTACCATAGTCATCGTTGCAGGTCGTGGCGAAACAACTAAAGAACATACAATTCCGAATGATGGGAATATGAGGCAATTATGGACCTCTCTGGTCAAATTGAGTCGACGAAATGGGACGGACCAGGCAAGCGGAGTAGAATTTGCAGCGATCCTTTAAATGATTCGAACTTTGGTCAGAGTTTGGATGGAAAAAAATCTAAAGGCTCAAGCTACTGTAGATGCGATCTTGAAAAGCAGGAGCATCCTCGAAGGGAGTAGCTATACACGCAAAAACTGAGAAGGAGGGAGGAAACGGCGATCAATAACGAGTAGAGAAGAAGTGTTCTATTTTGCGTCCCCTTCTGATATTTTTTTCAAGATGCTTGAAAAAATACTGAAAGAGCATGAGGAAACACAGGCTATGGTGTCTATGGAAAAGGAGATGCAAGTCCATATTTTATTTTGTTCATAATGTTAACCATATCAGTTTTGAAGTGTCCATGGACCAGGGTGAGAAAAACAAGCAATTTAGTGGGGACCTATTATGCAAAACCAACTTTTTCACTTATTGCTACCTGGTTTTGTGTATTTGGGATCTGCATAAGTATCATTTGAAATCAAAACCATGGAGGCATGGCAGACAATCTTGCCTTCCTCCATGCTTCCTCCAAACTAGCTGTTTGGAATTTGCCCACTTTGTGATGTGTTTCCCATTGGTGACATCACCGGATATCTCCCTATATGGTAAAGCTTTACCCTACTAGCTTTGCACGAGTCTGCCATTGTAGTCCGATGCTGTAGCAAATAGGGCCCTTATTTTTTGCTGTCCTCTTGTTGTGGGGCAGACTGGTTCGTACATGCACATGCATCCTCCGCTGTTGCCATTTCTAATACAAAGTAGCATATAAACAGGTGTTAAACTCAAGGCCCGGGGGCCAAATCTGGCCCGCCACATTATTTTATGTGGATGATATTCATTGAATTAAAGAAAAAAAGTCATCAAAAACATGGTAAAGCATGTAGCTCGCTAACTTGGTGAAGCAGTTGTAGCGTAGCACTGCTAGCCTGCACCATAGTGAAGCAGAATGAGTCAATAACGCCAGCCAATGACGTTAAAAGAATACCAAAACAGCGAATATTTACCCATGAAAATAGAAACTTCTGAGTATGGGGTTCAGTCACACTTTTCTAGCAGATCTATTTCTCAGTTTTAACTCATCTTTCTCAGATTTGAATAATTTTCATCGCATTTAAGTTGAAATTAAATATTGACTCTCAATGTTATATCTAAATGTTAAATCTAATCCTAAATATAAAACGGTTTGTTTATTTCGAACGGTGAGGTGGCGACTTGTCCGCCCGAATGCAGCTTTGATAGGCTCCAGCATCCCCCGCAACCCCGAAAGGGACAAACCGTAGAAAATGGATAAATGGATGGATATTTCGAACATATATACAAAGTCAACATGTTACACATTTTCATTTCCCTTAATATGTTTGAAAATGAGTAGGGAAAAGCAAAGCTTTTTTAATCCTACCCCTTTCCAATTCATAGCACCTTTTGATTCATGTATTGAGTCCTTGTTTTCAAATTGTAAGACAGTGTAGAATCAATGCATTCTAAGTACACGATTCACATGAGATTATTAACTCATTTAAATAAAGATCAAGATGGTTATCAAATGTATTCTTCCTTGTACATAGTAAAATCTTGCAGTTTGACCAGGCTCTTAAACTGAATCATATTAGTACACTGTTTGACTTCTTTGATTAATCCATTCCATAATTTTATTCCACATACTGATATACTAAAGGTTTTAAGTGTTGTACGTGCATACAAGTGTTTTAAGTTATATTTTTATATAAGGTTATATTTCTCCTCTTTTGTTGAGAATAATTGTTGTACGTTCTTGGGCAGCAGGTTAAACTTTGCTTTTTACTTAATTTTAGCTGTTTGCAAATCTGGTGGGACTTACTTCTACACATAGCAAGGGCTCTGAAACCACACTCCTGGACAAGGGATGGATCTTGATCACTTCTGGAGTTGCTCACGGTGTGAGGGCTCAGGCGGGTTTGCGGATACTCACGAGTCCCCGGCTGAGTGCCTGTACGTTGAAGTTCACCCCAGTGGACAAGAGGGTTGCCTCCCTTCGCCCTATGGTTGGAGGGGGGAAAACGCTGACTCTTGTTCCAAACAAGAGTTCAGAGTATTCGGCCTTCTAGGATGCCTTGCATGGGGTCCTGTATGGGGCGCCGGCAGGGGCATCCATAGTCTTACTGGGGGACTTCAACGTGCACGCGGGCAATGACAGTGATACTTGGACTGGCATGAATTGGGAAGAACAGTCTCCCTGATCTGAACCTGAGCGGTGGATTGTTATTGAACTTCTGTGCTAGTCATGGACTTGCAATAACAAACATCATGTTCAAGCATAAGGATGCTTATAGGTGTATCTGGTACCAGAGCACCCTAAGCCAAAGATCAATGAACGATTTTGTAATCGTATCAGCTGATCTGAGGCCGTATGTTTTGGACACTCGGGTGAAGAGAGGGGCTGAACTGTCAACTGATCACCATCTAGTGGTGGGTTGGGTCAGATGGCGGGGGAAACCTCTGGACAGACCTGGCAAACCCAAGCGTGTAGTGCGGGTGGACTGGGAACGTTTGGAGGAGTCTTCTGTCCGGAGGGACTTCAACTCCCACCTTCGGCGGGACTTCTCTGCCATCCCTGTGGAAGTTGGGGACATTGAACAGGAATGGGCAATGTTCAAAGCCTCTATTGCTAAAGCTGCAGCTGCAAGCTGTGGCCAGAAGGTCTTAGGTACCTCAAGGGGCGGTAACCCTCAAACACCCTTGTGGACAGCGGTGGTCAGGGAATCCGTCCGACTGAAGAAGGAGTCCTACCGGGGTATGTTATCCCAGGGGACTCCGGAGGCAGTTGCAAGGTACCACCAGGCCTGAAGGGCTGCGGCCGTGGCTGTGGACGAGGCTAAGCAGAGGGTGTGGGGGCAGTTCGGGGAATCCATGGAGAAAGACTATCGGGCGGCACCAAAGCTGTTCTGGAAGACCATATGGCACCGCAGGAGTGGGAAGCAGGGAACCATCCAAGCTGTGTACAGCAAGGATGGGACTCTGCTAACTTCAAGTGAGGAAGTCGTAGGGCGTTGGAAAGAGCACTTTGAGGAACTCCTGAACCCAACTACATCAGACACACCCTCCCTGACAGGAGCGGAGCCTGAGGATGACGTCGATTTCTCGAAGTGAAGTCACTGAAGTAGTTAGAAAATTCCACAGTGGCAAAGTTCCGGGGGTTGACGAGATTTGTCCAGAAATACTGAAGGCTCTGGGTGTCGAGGGGCTGTCTTGGTTGATACGCCTTTTCAACATTGCGTGGAAGTCTGGGACAGTGCTGGGGGAAGTGACAGACTGGGGTGGTGGTCCCCCTAAGGGGGACCAGAGGGTGTGTGCTAATTACAGGGGTATCACACTACTCAGCCTCCCTGGGAAAGTTTATGCCAAGGTACTGGAAAGGAGGGTTCGGCCGATAGTCGAACCTCAGATTCAAGAGGAGCAATGTGGATTACGTCTTGGTCATGGAGCAACTGACCAGCTCTTTACTCTTGCGGGACTCCTGGAGAGGGCCTGGGAGTATGCCTATCCAGTCTACATGTGCTTTTTGGATTTGGAGAAGGCGAATGACCGGGTCCCCCGGGACATCCTGTGGGAGGTGCTGAGGGAGTACGGGGTGAGGGGGACCCTGCTGAGGGCCATCCAATCTCTGCACAACCAAAGCGAGAGTTGTGTACAGGTACTTGGACGTAGGTCGGATCCGTTTCCAGTGGGGGTTGGTCTCCGCCAGGGCTGCGCTCTGTCACCTATCCTGTTTGTGATTTTCATGGACAGGATTTCTAGGCAGAGTCGTAGCCATTGAGAGAGGGTATACGTCTCGGAGGGCTTAAGGTTGCTGTTTGCAGATGATGTGGTCCTGATGACTCCATCAGTTCGTGACCTTCAGCTCTCACTGGATCGGTTCGCAGCAGAGTGTTCAGCGGCTGGAATGAGCATCAGCATCTCCAAATCTGAGGCCATGGTTCTCAGTAGGAAACCGATGGTTTGTACAGTCCAGGTAGAGAACGAGACTCTGTCCCAGGTGGAGGAGTTTAAGTATCTCGGGGTCTTGTTCACGAGTGAGGGAAAGATGGAGAAGGAAATCAGCCGGAGAATCGGAGCAGCTGGGGAAGTATTGCAGCCTCTCTGCCGCACTGTTGTGACGAAAAGAGAGCTGAGCCAGAAGGCAAAGCTCTCGGTCTACCGAGCTATCTACATTCCTACTCTCACCTATGGTCATGAAGTGTGGGTCATGACCGAAAGAATAAGATCGCGGATACAAGCGGCCCAAATGAGTCTCCTCAGAAGGGTGGCTGGCATCTCCCTTAGAGATAGGGTGAGAAGTTCAGTCACCCAAGAGAGACTCGGAGTAGAGCCGCTGCTCCTCCGCTTGGAAAGGAGGAGCAGCGGCAGGAGCTTAGGTGGTTCGGGCATCTCGTGCGGATACCTCACGAGCGTCTCTCTTGGGAGGTCCTCGTTGCACGTTCCTCTGGGAGGAGACCCGGGGGCAGGCCAAAAACCAGATGGGGGGATTACATCTCCTCTCTGGCCTGGGAACGCTTCGGGGTCCCCCAGGAGGAAGTTGCTAATGGTGCTCTGGAGAGGGAATTCTGGGGGTCTCTGTCACCGCGACCCGATTCCGGATAAGCGGTTTAAGATGGATGGATGGATGGAAGGATGTTTGCAAATGCACTAAGTCGTTGAATTTCAATATTTTGGATTCTATAAATAAAATGTTTGTATGTTCTCTATATCCAACATTATGTATTATTCTAATTGATCTTTTTCATAAGACAGTTAGTGAATAACTGTACTTTTGCAGTTACTTCCCCATATTTCTGAACTCAAATATGGTAACACTAGCGAGCAGTGGAGAATATGAAGTGATTTTTGGTTCAATACATATTTTGCTTTATTCATTATTGAAATATTTATTGCTACTTTATGTTGTAGATTTTTATATGAGCTTTCTAGGTCATTTTATCATCTATTATAACGCCCAAAAATGTGATTTCTTTTACTCTTTCAATACATACTCCGTTTATTTGTATTTGTGTTTGACTTTCTTTCTGTAGTTTATTTAAAACATGAACACACTTACAGCATAATACATCACACAATTTCATATCATTTCATTTTACATCATGCCCGAAAAGGAGTAGGAAGAAGCAAAGCTTATTTAATCCTACCCCTTTCCCACTTCAGAGTGTTTACAAATATATAAAATAATTTACTGACCTTTTTATATAATACAAATCCCGTTTCCATATGAGTTGGGAAATGGTGTTAGATGTAAATATAAACGGAATACAATGTTTTGCAAATCATTTTCAACAAATATTCAGTTGAATATGCTACAAAGACAACATATTTGATGTTCAAACTGATAAACATTTTTTTTTGGCAAATAATCATTAACTTTAGAATTTGATGCCAGCAACACGTGACAAAGAAGTTGGGAAAGGTGGCAATAAATACTGATAAAATTGAGGAATGCTCATCAAACACTTATTTGGAACATCCCACAGGTGAACAGGCAAATTGGGAACAGGTGGGTGCCATGATTGGATATAAAAGTAGATTCCATGAAATGCTCAGTCATTCACAAACAAGGATGGGGCGAGGGTCACCACTTTGTCAACAAATGCATGAGCAAATTGTTGAACAGCTTAAGAAAAATCTTTCTCAACCAGCTATTGCAACGAATTTAGGGATTTCACCATCTACGGTCCGTAATATCATCAAAGGGTCCAGAGAATCTGGAGAAATCACTCCACGTAAGCAGCTAAGCCTGTGACCTTCGATCCCTCAGGCTGTACTGCATCAACAAGCGACATCAGTGTGTAAAGGATATCACCACATGGGCTCAGGAACACTTCAGAAACCCACTGTCAGTAACTACAGATGATCGCTACATCTGTAAGTGCAAGTTATAACTCTCCCAAGCAAGGCGAAAACCGTTCATCAACAACACCCAGAAACGCTGTCGGCTTCGCTGGGCCTGAGCTCATCTAAGATGGACTGATACAAAGTGGAAAACTGTTCTGTGGTCTGACGAGTCCACATTTCAAATTGTTTTTGGAAACTGTGGACACCGTGTCCTCCGGACCAAAGAGGAAAAGAACCATCCGGATTGTTATAGGCGCAAAGTTGTAAAGCCAGCATCTGTGATGGCATGGGGGTGCATTAGTGCCCAAGACATGGGTAACTTACACATCTGTGAAGGCGCCATTAATGTTGAATGGTACATACAGGTTTTGGAGCAACATTTGTTGCCATCCAAGCAACGTTACCATGGACGCCCCTGCTTATTTCAGCAAGACAATGCCAAGCCACGTGTTACATCAACGTGGCTTCATAGTAAAAGAGTGCGGGTACTAGACTGGCCTGCCTGTAGTCCAGACCTGTCTCCCATTGAAAATGTGTGGCGCATTATGAAGCCTAAAATACCACAACGGAGACCCCCGGACTGTTGAACAACTTAAGCTGTACATCAAGCAAGAATGGGAAAGAATTCCACCTGAGAAGCTTAAAAAATGTGTCTCCTCAGTTGCCAAACGTTTACTGAGTGTTGTTAAAAGGAAAGGCCATGTAACACAGTGGTGAACCTGCCCTTTCCCAACTACTTTGGCACGTGTTGCAGCCATGAAATTCTAAGTTAATTATTATTTGCAAAAAAAAAAATAACGTTTATGAGTTTGAACATCAAATATGTTGTCTTTGTAGCATATTCAACTGAATATGGGTTGAAAAGGATTTGCAAATCATTGTATTCCGTTTATATTTACATCTAACACAATTTCTCAACTCATATGGAAACGGGGTTTGTAAAATAACATCTGTGAATTAGTATACACAACAGTTTTGTAATATGTAATTAATTAATTCAGTCATTATTAACATACTGATGAAGAATATCTTATTTTCAATAAGGTTGAAAGCATTTTTCATAATTCTTCTTCTTTGTACTTTGTAAGCACTATTAATTTGAACAACATCTTAAACTGGATCATATCAGTACAATGTTTAACTTCTTTACTTAATCCATTCCATAATTTAATTCCACATACTGATATGATAAATGCTCTAAGTGTTGTACGTGCATACAAATGTTTTAAATTATGTTTTCCTCTAAGGTTATATTTCTCCTCTTTAGTTGAGAAGAATTGTTGTACATTTTTTGGTAGCAGGTTATAGTTTGCTTTGTACATAATTTTAGCTGTTTGCAATTTTACCAAATCACCGAACTTTAATATTTTTGACTCAATAAATAAAGAGTTTGTATGTTCTCTATATCCAACATTATGTATTATTCTAACTGATCTGTTTTGTAACACGGTTAGCCAATGTAGCACACATTTGTAGTTATTTCCCCATATTTCTACACAATAACTCAGATATGGTAACACTAACTTTCTCTTCTACTGTTAACGAATAGCATTATTTTAGTTTTACTGAGATTCGAAGGTAGTCTGTTTTTGTCAAACCATCTTTTTAATTTGTTAATTTCTTCTGTTATTATTTGTATTAGCTTCTGTGTTCTTTCCTGAACAAAACACAGTTGTGTCATAAAACTAACTTAAAGTCCTTTGTAGCTTTACAAATGTTGTTTATATAGAGATTACACATTATTGGGGTACGCCACAAGATACATTTAGCTTTGTTGATGTATGTTCATCTAAATTCACACATTGCTTCCTGTTGGTTAAGTATCTCTTTATCCAGTTCAAGACCAATCCTCTGATGCCATAACTCTCTAGTTTGTTGATTAAAATATTCTGATTAATTGTGTCAAATACTTTTGTTAGATCCATAAATACTGCTGCTGCACACTGTTTATCATCTATTGCATTGGTAATTGTATCTGTTATTTTGATTAATGCCATTGATGTTGAAATGTTAGCTCCGAATTAGTATTGGTTCTCTGCGAGTGTTTCACTTTTATCTATGATTTGGTCCAATCTGTTGTTAAATAACTTTTCAATGATTTTAGAAAAGTGTAGCAGTAAAGAAACAGGTGTGTAATTTATAAATTGGTGTTTGTCTCCAGTCTTATAAATCGGCACAACTTTTGCTCTTTTCATTTTATCTGGGAGTTTGCATGTTTGAAATTGTTGATTTGCGTTAGAGGTTCTGAAATGTTTTCAATAACGTTTTGATTGTTTCCATATCTATTCCATGACAGTCAGTTGAGGTCTGGGATTTGCATTTCTTTACAATTTTGATTATTTCTTCTTTTTGTTGCATTTTTGAGGAACATGGAGTTGGGATTCCTGTGTGTGGTTTCATTTGAGTCTTCAACTGAATGTCATGAACATCTGGCATCATCTGCTCCAGTTTTGTTCCAATATTTATAGTTAATATATCTTTCACTTACTTTGTCCATATTTTTATTTATTTCTTTTCCCTCTGAGAAGTATCTTTTTTAGCACCATTTTTGATTATACTATTACAGTGGTTCTTAACCTTGTTGGAGGTACCGAACCCCACCAGTTTCATATGCGCATTCACCGAACCCTTCTTTAGTGAAAAATAAAATGTTGTTTTTTTCAAATTCAAGACAAAGTTATATGTTTTTGGTAACACTTTAGTATGGGGAACACATTCTAAGTAACAAAGACTTAATTCAGAGTTATTTGGTTAGGGTTAGAGGGTTAGGGTTATAATAAGGCCATGCCAAATAAGGCATTAATAAGTACTTAATAATTACTAGTTAAGAGCCAATATGTTACTAATTTGCATGTTAATAAGCAACTAATTAATGGTGAATATGTTCCCCATACTAAAGTGTTACCATGTTTTATTACTGGTGCACAAAATGAACCGTGCATGAACATCACCTTGTTCGAAGAACAAAATCAACACAGTGCATAAACTCACAACAAATTACACACCTGCAAATCAGTGTGACTTCTGCTGTTACCGTATCCGTAATACGCCAATAGGGAGAAGTTTTTATTTACACGATGAGTCGGGTGTGTCTCGACCTCCACCGAACCCCTGAGGCCGACTCACCGAACCTCTAGGGTTCGATCGAACCCAGGTTAAGAACCACCGTACTATTAGTATGCCCCATGTTGCTGTTGTTTTGGTTCTTGTCTAACAGTTGACTGTAATATTCTTTTCTACATGTTAGAGTGTGTGAGTTAGCTTGTTCTTATATGTTTTGTACTTTTCTTCTGCCTCTATTGAGTTGTAAATATTCTATACAAAGTATTTTTCTTGCGAGCCTTTCTAATCCTTTTGTCATCCATGGGTGATTGTTGTTTTGCTTCTTGCTTAATTTTTTCTATGAACAATGTTTGTCATAAAGCATCAGGAAAAAAATAAAAAATAAAACATGCCATAAGCCACATTTACATTATTTTCTCTGTACACATTGTCCCAACGCTGTTCTCTTAGATCATTCTTAAATGCAATCATGTTTTTCTCTGTGCGTTGTCCTTGGAGTGTCTTTTTGTCATCCATTTTTCTCTTCCTGCAGTTTCTGTCTTAGATTATGAAAACCTGATATCAGTTATTAGCAGACCATTTGTAGTGTTATTATCAAAATAATTGGTAAATATATCATAAATAAGTGTAGCGGAGTGACTTGTAATTCTGCTTGGCCTTGTGATTTTGAGTATTTGCTCATATTTTACATTGTGTCTATGAAATATTTAATGGTCTTTTGCTTGCTAGGGTTCAAAAGGTCGATGTTGAAGTCACCACATAAGAAAATTACTTTTTGACTGATCCATTTCTGCTCAACACATTTTTGCTCTTTTCGTGACATATGTCAACGGTTAAACATTCTAAAATATTATCAATGGCAAAAGACTCGTTTATCCCTTTACAATGCAACTCCATCACATAAACTGCAACTCTGCCTCCATTCTCGTTGGATCTGTTTATGTAGTTTAGTTCATATGCTTCCAGTTCGAAACATATTCCTTTCTTAGCATCCATCCACGTCTCTGATACGGTGACCACTTGAATGGTTTGTTAAATTGTTTCAAAAATGCTTTATATTTTTTGTAATTTGCATATAAGCTTCTGGAGTTGATATGAAAAATTGACAGTTATGTGCTGGATTAAAGGCCTACTGAAATGCGATTTTCTTATTTAAACGGGGATAGCAGGTCCATTCTATGTGTCATACTTGATCATTTCGCGATATTGCCATATTTTGCATCGACGATAAAGTTCGCAACTTTTGGTCGCTGATAAAAAAGCCTTGCCTGTACCGGAAGTAGCAGACGATATGCGCGTGACGTCACCGGTTGTGGAGCTCCTCACATCTGCACATTGTTTACAATCATGGCCACCAGCAGCGAGAGCGATTCGGACCGAGAAAGCGACGATTTCCCCATTAATTTGAGCGAGGATAAAAGATTTGTGGGTGAGGAAAGTGAGAGTGAAGGACTAGAGGGCAGTGGGAGCGATTCAGATAGGGAAGATGCTGTGAGAGGCGGGTGGGACCTGATGTTCAGCTGGGAATGACTAAAAGTAAATAAACACAAGACATATATATACTCTATTAGCCACAACACAACCAGGCTTATATTTAATATGCCACAAATTAATCCCGCATAAACACCTCCCCCCTCCCGTCCATATAACCCACCAATACAACTCAAACACCTGCACAACACACTCAATCCCACAGCCCAAAGTACCGTTGACCTCCCCAAAGTTCATACAGCACATATATTTCCCCAAAGTTCCCAAAGTTACGTACGTGACTTGCACATAGCGGCACGCGATCAAATGTTTGGAAGCCGCAGCATACTCACGGTACCGCGTCTGCGTATCCAACTCAATGTCCTCCTGGTAAGAGTCTCTGTTGTCCCAGTTCTCCACAGGCCAATGGTAAAGCTTGACTGTCATCTTTCGGGAATGTAAACAATGAAACACCGGCTGTGTTTGTGTTGCTGAAGTCGGCCGCAATACACCGCTTCCCACCTACAGCTTTCTTCTTTGCTGTCTCCATTGTTCATTGAACAAATTGCAAAAGATTCACCAACACAGATGTCCAGAATACTGTGGAATTTTGCGATGAAAACAGACGACTTAATAGCTGGGCACCATGCTGTCCCAAAATGTCCTCTACAATCCGTGACGTCACGCGCAGGCGTCATCATACCGAAAAGTTTTCAGCAAGATATTTCGGCGCAAAATTTAAAATTGCACTTTAGTAAGCTAACCCGGCCGTATTGGCATGTGTTGCAATGTTAAGATTTCATCATTGATATATAAACTATCAGACTGCGTGGTCGGTATAAGTGGGTTTCAGTAGGCCTTTAAATGTTGGTATGTACCGTTCCTCTGTATATTATAAACAACCATTGAAGAAATGTGTGTCTGGATCTCTATTCTCCCATTCTGTACTTTCATGGTCAACACAGCAAAAGGTTTCCAATTCAATATCTGATTAAATGTTGCCTGTAGGTTGTGTCATGGTTTATTTGTCCAGCTCTTCTATTTTCTTGATGACTTTAACTTCTTCCGGTGTTTTGTTTGATTTGATAAATATTTTGAAGTTTGCTGTCCATGTTTGTGGTATTTTTTCATAATTATCCGAGAATATTGTTCGAGTTAGCACAAGTGTTTGTGTGTCTTTTTCGTCGTTTTGAACTCCAAGTAACTTTACCCTTTCCACCAGCTGCATGATTGTTACTTGTTCATTAATTGTCGCACTTCCGCTGTTAAAAACTCAAACGCTCTTATAAAGGCCGACTGAAACCCACTACTACCGACCACGCAGTCTGATAGTTTATATATCAATGATGAAATCTTAACATTGCAACACATGCCAATACGGCCGGGTTAGCTTACTAAAGTGCAATTTTAAATTTTGCGCGAGATATCCTGCTGAAAGTGTCTCGGTATGATGACGCCTGCGCGTGACGTCACGGATTGTAGAGGACATTTTTGGACAGCATGGTGGCCAGCTATTAAGTCGTCTGTTTTCATCGCAAAATTCCACAGTATTCTGGACATCTGTGTTGGTGAATCTTTTGCAATTTGTTTAATGAACAATGGAGACAGCAAAGAAGAAAGCTGTAGGTGGGAAGCGGTGTATTGCGGGCGGCTGCAGCAACACAAACACAGCCGGTGTTTCATTGTTTACATTCCCGAAAGATGACAGTCAAGCTTTACCATTGGCCTGTGGAGAACTGGGACAACAGAGACTCTTACCAGGAGGACTTTGAGTTGGATACGCAGACACGGTACCGTGAGTACGCATGCAGCTGCGGCTTCCAAACATTTGATCGCTTGCCCGTACGTGCGTGCCGCTATGTGCATGTCACGTACGTAACTTTGGGGACTTTGGGGAAATATATGTGCTGTATGAACTTTGGGGAGGTCAACGGTACTTTGGGCTGTGGGATTGAGTGTGTTGTGCAGGTGTTTGAGTTGTATTGGCGGATTATATGGACGGGAGGGGGGAGGTGTTTTTCTTATGCGGGATTAATTTGTGGCATATTAAATATAAGCCTGGTTGTGTTGTGGCTAATAGAGTATATATATATATGTCTTGTGTTTATTTACTGTTTTAGTCATTCCCAGCTGAATATCAGGTCCCACCCGCCTCTCACAGCATCTTCCCTATCTGAATCGCTCCCACTGCCCTCTATTCCTTCACTCTCACTTTCCTCATCCATGAATCTTTCATCCTCGCTCAAATTAATGGGGAAATCGTCGCTTTCTCGGTCCGATTCGCTCTCGTTGCTGGTGGCCATGATTGTAAACAATGTGCGGATGTGAGGAGCTCCACAACCTGTGACGTCACGTGCATATCGTCTGCTACTTCCGGTACAGGCAAGGCTTTTTTATCAGCGACCAAAAGTTGCGAACTTTATCGTCAATGTTCTCTACTAAATCCTTTCAGCAAAAATATGGCAATATTGCGAAATGATCAAGTATGACACATAGAATGGACCTGCTATCCCCGTTTAAATAAGAAAATCGCATTTCAGTAGGCCTTTAAACTTCTCGCTTTCCTCAGTAGCGAGCGCCTTCTCCAGCCCCATGTTGATCCTGGCTGTGTACTGCGGTTTTGTTGATGGTTCTCTGTTACTCGCCTCCTCCGCTCGCGGTATCAAATTGTGGTTGTCAGTAACAGTTTCATTTTTAGATCAAGCAGAGTAAACACATTATAGAATAACTGAATTTCAAGAAAGAAAATGATGCAATTATCAAAAACAAACCCCAAAAAAACTTACAACACATCACAAGTACTTTGTTACACCACATCTGGCGTTTATAACAGCTTGCAGTCTCTGAGGCATGGACTTAACGAGTGACAAACAGTATTATTTATCAATCTAACTTTCTCTGATTGCTGTTGTCAGATCAGCTTTGCAGGTTGGAGTCTTGTCACGGACCATTTTCTTCAATTTCCACCACAGATTTTCAATTGGATTGAGACCTGGACTATTTGCTGGTCAGGACTTTGACCTTATCTTTCTTCAATTAAAGTTTTTACAGTTTTTGCTCGATGGCAAGATGCATTATCATTTCGAAAAATTATGTCATCATCCCCAAACATCCTTTCGATTGATGGAATAACAAACATGTCCAAAATGTCAATGAAAACTTTTGCATTTACTGAAAATGTAATGTAATCTCCCATATCATCAAGGACGGTGGAAATGTGCATGTTTTCTTCAAGCAGTCGTCTTCATAACTCTCATTGGAACGGCACCAAACAAAAGTTCCAGCATCATTACCTTGCCCAATTTTCTGCTTGATCTAAATTCGAACCTGTTACTGACTACCACCATTTATTTTCTTGATTTCTTTTAGTGAAACAGTTGCCAGGTGAAATTACTATAGTTTTGTGTCATGTCTGTTGGCTGCTTTGTTTTTACAAATTTAAACATCTAAATGAACAACCTCCAAGTCTGGTGATTTCATAATGTTTTCCAGGGTTTGTAGATGCAAAACATGTCCCATATTCTACTCTCATATACAAACCCTGTTTCCATATGAGTTGGGAAATTGTGTTAGATGTAAATATAAACGGAATGCAATGATTTGCAAATCATTTTCAACCCATATTCAATTGAATATGCTACAAAGACAACATATTTGATGTTCAAACTGATAAACTTTTTTTTGTTGTTGCAAATAATCATTAACTTTAGAATTTGATGCCAGCAACACGTGACAATGATGTTGGGAAGGGTGGCAATAAATACTGATAAAGTTGAGGACAACATCCCACAGGTGAACAGGCAAATTGGGAACAGGTGGGTGCCACGATTGGGTATAAAAGTAGATGCCATGAAATGCTCAGTCATTCACAAACAAGGATGGGGCGAGGGTCACCACTTTGTCAACAAATGCGTGAGCAAATTGTTGAACAGTTTAAGAAAAACCTTTCTCAACCAGCTATTGCAAGGAATTTAGGGATTTTACCATCTACGGTCCGTAATATCATCAAAGGGTTCAGAGAATCTGGAGAAATCACTGCACGTAAGCAGCTAAGCCCGTGACCTTCGATACCTCAGGCTGTACTGCATCAAAAAGCGACATCAGTGTGTAAAGGATATCACCACATAGGCTCAGGAACACTTCAGAAACCCACTGTCAGTAACTACAGTTGGTCGCTACATCTGTAAGTGCAAGTTAAAACTCTCCTATGCAAGGCAAAAACCGTTTATCAACAACACCCAGAAACGCCGTCGGCTTCGCTGGGCCTGAGCTCATCTAAGATGGACTGATAGAAAGTGGAACAGTGTTCTGTGGTCTGACGAGTCCACATTTCAAATTGTTTTGGAAACTGTGAACGTCGTGTCCTCCGGACCAAAGAGGAAAAAAACCATCCGAATTGTTACAGGCGCAAAGCTGAAAAGCCAGCATCTGTGATGGTATGGGAGTGTATTAGTGCCCAAGACATGGGTAACTTACACATCTGTGAAGGTGCCATTAATGCTGAAAGGTACATACAGGTTTTGGAGCAACATATGTTGCCATCCAAGCAACGTTACCATGGACGCCCCTGCTTATTTCAGCAAGACAATGCCAAGCCACGTGTTACATCAACGTGGCTTCATAGTAAAAGAATGCGGGTACTAGACTGGCCTGCCTGTAGTCCAGACCTGTCTCCCATTGAAAATGTGTGGCACAATATGAAGCCTAAAATACCACAACGGAGACCCCCGGACTGTTGAACAACTTAAGCTGTACATCAAGCAAGAATGGGAAAGAATTCCACCTGAGAAGCTTAAAAAATGTGTCTCCTTAGTTGTCAAAAGTTAAGGTGATGTAACACAGTGGTGAACATGCCCTTTCCCAACTACTTTGGCACGTGTTGCAGCCATGAAATTCTAAGTTAATTATTATTTGCAAAAAAAAAAAAGTGTATCAGTTTGAACATCAAATATATTGTCTTTGTAGAGCATTCAATTGAATATGGGTTGAAAAGGATTTGCAAATCATTGTATTCCGTTTATATTTACATCCAACACAATTTCCCAAATCATATGGAAAAGGGGTTTGTAGAAGCAACCAGGAGTACAACTTTATAAGACACACTAAAAATGGCTGAGATGGAAGCCGTGGTAGTTTTTTCTATTCCTTCCTTCTGTCTGTTGCGCTCCCTCCCGTCCAGTCGGATTAGTTTCACCTGCCCAGTCAAATTTCATTCTGTCCTCGGCCCCGCCCTGCTCGCAGCCTGTTCCCATGTTCCACACAGCTGTGTCTCATCTGTTCACCAGTCAAAGAGCGTTTATTTCACACTTCCGATGAGGCTTGTCAGACCCTCGTCGACATGGTTGTAACGCTTGTGTTGCTGCTTCTTGCCCTTTGGTGACTGCTATAAGCAAAACCCTTTTCCCACCACATGTGAACACTAGATTTTGGACAAGGTGGGCGAAAAGTGTGTTTACACTTTATATGAGAAACATGAAAGACAATGTGAACTAAAACAATCATAGTTAGAAAGTCTTATTGGTATTAGGTGATGCGAGATTCTGGAGTTAATTCTAAGAATATAGGTGTTGCAAAAACGAAAGCCTTTAGGGCAGAGGCAGGTTCTGTAGCTGCTGCCTCTCCTCAGATTATAAATTTAAAAATTCTGACCTCACGTCAATGGCGGTGTAGACCGCAGAGATGTGATTGGTCAGCTTTTTTAATACGTGCTGAACTCTGTAGAACTTGCACCTGGCTCGCTGACAACAAGCTATCCGTACACTTGGGTAAAACGGAATCCATCCTGTTTGGGTCCCACATCAACCTTAAGAAAGTCAGTGACTTCACTATAAAAGTGGGTCACATTGTTATCATCAGGAAAGATGAGGTCACCTACCTAGGTTCCATTCTAGAGGCTAATCTTTCCTGTGATAAAATGGCAACCAAAGTAATCAAAAAGGTCAACCAACGAACGAGATTTCTCTATTGAATCTCCTCTCTGGTCAACAAAAGCACCATGAGGATTCTAGCGGGAACTCTCATTCAACCCTTTTTCGATTACGCATGCACCTCCTGGTACCCTAGCACCTCCGAAACCCTCAAATCTAAACTCCAAACGTCCCAGAACAAGCTAGTCAGATTACTTCTAGACCTCCAGCCCAGATCCCACCTCACTCCTACCCACTTCTCCAAAGTGGGCTGGCTCAGGGTGGAGGACAGAGTAAAACAACTTGCACTGAGCCTAGTCTATAAAATCCACTACACCTCCCTGATACCGAAGTACATGTCAAACTACTTCCTTAATGTAAATGACCGCGATGACCACAACACCAGGGGGAGCTCCACTAACCACGTTTAACCCAGATTCCGATCTAACAAAGGTCTTAACTCATTCTCTTTCTATGCCACATCAATGTGGAATGCACTCCCAACAGGTATAAAAGAAAGGGCATCTCTATTAGGGATGTCCCGATTCGATATTTGGATCGGATCGGCTGCCGATATTTGCCAAAAATTGCGTATCGGCAAGGCATGGGAAAATGCCGATCCAGATCCAGTTTAAAAAAAAACTCCTGTCCGTGTTTTCCAACGCACCGATTTAAATAATACATTTCACTTTTCTGCTGCTCCGCAATTTCCGTTCCGCATTTTCCAGCACACCTTCAACACATCCACATGTCTGTGAATTCTCACGCAGTTGCTTTAAGCTGGTGGCATTACACGACAGGCTCTTCTCACTCTTTCCTGTGTCTCCCTCTCACAGACAGTAGCGCACCTTCTTACACACGTCACATACTGTCACGTCATACGTCACATACTGTCACGTCATACGTCACATACGTATACGTCCTCCCCGAGCAGAGAGGTAGGAGCATGGCTAACGTTAGCTGTGATGCTAGCGCAGCCGTACGAGCAACGCTCCCTCTAAGGTGCTCGCCTGTGCAATTGCGCACTGTTTAAGCGTCCTCTGCGCATAGCAAATCTATGCCACGCACAAAATCAAATAAAAAAATAAGCGCATAACAATTTTCGACACACGGACACGACAGAGAAACAGTTTTCGTCATCATTGTTCAAATATTGTGACGTCTGTCGAGACGCTTATCTCCATTTGGTGCCACACGCCCACACCATCAAAATGCTGAGGCAAAAATTTCCACATCAACACCGTATGAAAAAATTAGTGATTTTTTTAGTTGTGATTTCCTTCTCTGCATGAAAGTAGCATATATTAATGCAGTATGAAGAAGAATGTTTTAATGTAGACATGCAAGCCTTGAAAGAAAATTTTGAAAATCAAGACTACATTTCCTGCAAATGGGTGCATTTCTACCCTATATTTTAACTTTAGATTTATTCTCATATCAAACTCTTTTGGCTGTCTTTTTACTTACATCCGGCGTCCCCCTCCACACCCTGGATTATAAATAATGTAAATAATTCAATGTGATTATCTTGTGTGATGACTGTATTATGATGATAGTATATATTTGATAGTATATATCTGTATCATGAATCAATTTAAGTGGACCCCGACTTAAACAAGTTGAAAAACCTTTTGGGGTGTTACCATTTAGTGGTCAATTGTACGGAATATGTACTTCACTGTGCAACCTACTAATAAAAGTCTCAATCAATCAATCAAAACACATAGAATCATCATACTGCTGTGATTATATGCATCAAGTGTTCATTCAAGGCTAAGGCAAAATATCGAGATATATATTTTGTATCGCAATATGGCCTTAAAATATCGCAATATTAAAAAAAAAGGCCATATCGCCCAGCCCTAGTTCAATGATGCCATTTCTGTTTGTCATGTATAATTTTGTCTATTTTGTGTTTATCCTTGAATAAACAGGTCAGTTTCTTGTTACCAACCATTGTGTATTATTCAAACTCCCCTAATTCAGCTGGCTAGTTGTTATCAAGAGTACTAAAACCCTTTTCAACATGATTCTGACAACTAAGTAGGCTAAATAACTTTAAACTTTAATACATGCTCGGATAGGCCAGTATCGGTCAGTATCGGTATCGGTCAGTATCGGTATCGGATCGGAAATGCAAAAACCTGGATCGGGACATCCCTAATCTCTATCCTCCTTCAAAACCACAATAAAAGTACACCTCCAGGCAACTTCAACCCTAAACTAACACCCTCCCCGGATTGTTAATAACCAAATGTAAACAATCAAATGTAGATACTTTTCTTATACCTTCTGATCTCTCTCTCTCTCTCTCTCTATGTCCACTACTTGCTGTACATATCCTACCAAGTCAGACCTACACTGTTTCAATATCCATTTCTCTGTTCTCAATTGTTGATGACTGATGATAACAACCAAACCTAACACCCCCCCTCCACACCATGACTTGTAAATAATGTAAATAGTTCAATGTATACACCCTGATGATTATCTTGTGTGATGACTGTATTATAATGATAGTATATATGATAATATATATCTGTATCATGAATCAATTTAAGTGGACCCCAACTTAAAGAAGAAGTTGAAAAACGTATTCGGGTGTTACCATTTAGTGGTCAATTGTACGGAATATGTACTTCACTGTGCAACCTACTAATAAAAGTCTCAATCAATCAATCAATCAATCAATCAAAAACATAATTTTGGGGTTTTCCTTCCAGACCATTTTTTGCAAACGTCTTCTCCTCTGGTTTCACAGAAATATGTACAATAAAAGTGGGCGTTGTTTCAAAAAGATTACCGTATTTTCCGGACTATAAGGCACACTTAAAATCCTTTTTTTCCCCTCAAAACTCGACAGCATGCCTTATAACCCGGTGCACCTAATGTACGGAATAATTCTGGTTATGCTTACCAACCTCGAAGCTATTTTGCTTGGTACATGGTGTAATGATAAGTGTGACCAGTAGATGGCAGTCAAACATAAGAGACACGTGTAGACTGCAATATGACTCAAGTAAACAACACCAACATTTTATATTTTCCATTGAAAATATAGAACATTACACACAGCGCTCAAAAATCTAAAATGTTTTAGTACGACTTTGGTAAGCTATGAAGCCGCACCGCTTGATGGATTGTACTTCCACTCCCGTCCTTGCACGCTACACCGCTACAACAAAGATGACGGGGAGAAGACGCTGCCGAAGGTGAGCCACGTAAATAAGACCGCCCACAAAATGGCACACCCTGAAGCGACTGTCAGAAAACAGCTTGAAGATGATCTGTAAAACAATCTATGCAACATTTTGACCAAAGAACCACTATTAATTATGTAGACCTCTCAAGGAAGTGTTTTACATTTAGAATTTTTTTTATATATGACTCATTTAATGCGCCCTATAATCCGGTGCACCTTATATATGAAAAAAGATCGAAAATAGACCATTCATCGGCAGTGCCCCTTATACATACTTGCCAACCCACCCGGATTTTCCGGGAGACTCCCGAAATTCAGCGCCTCTCCCGAAAACCTCCCGGGACAAATTTTCTCCCGAAAAACTCCCGAAATTCAGGCGGACCTGAGTGACGTGTTGACAACACACAACAACAGTATCTACCGTAAAGCAGTTCGTCTGCCGTAAACAGCAATGTTGTGACACTTTTAAACAGGACAATACTGCTATCTACTGTACATGCATATGTGACCCACTCATAATGTGTCACATTTTTGTGTTGATTTATTTATTTTATTTTGTGGTTTGAATTCGTTTTTGGAGCTGTCATTACACATTTATCAGTATTCACATTGGTCAGTAGGGGGCAGTAGGGCGTTTCTTCCCAATTGAATGCTATCACCTGCAGACCGGAAGTGGTTTGTCATTCTGATGAGCGCGACCAGTCTGTGAACAATTGAAACGTCCTGTGTGCTTTTTCCTCCTGTATAACAGGTTAGTTTTGGTGAATCAACTCACTGAATAATATCCATGTGATCTTTATAAGTTTAAGTACACATTCTGATGGTGGAGCCTAACTCTAAAGTGTTTGTGAGTTGTAGTTTGTAAATGAACACTGAAATTCAAGTATTTATTTTATTTATATATATATATATATATATATATATATATATATAGCTAGAATTCACTGAAAGTCAAGTATTTCTTATATATATATATATTTAACCACGCCCCCAACCACGCCCCCCGCCCCACCCCCGACCCCACCCCCCACCTCCCGAAATTGGAGGTCTCAAGGTTGGCAAGTATGCCCTTATAATCGCCCTATGGTCCGGAAAATACGGTAGTTGCATCTCCATCAAAAAATGGAGACATTGCTTCAGTCACCATTGTTTAGTACAGCCACTACACACAGGTAAACACTGCCACCTAGCGTTTTGGAAGAGAATTGCAAGTCACATGTCAACTCCCACGGAAGAGCTATAAACTAATCAAGACACCGTCAGAGCGGACGTAAGCTTCGTGACCAGAGAGTATATTTCAGCCTTAAATGTGCAAGCTATGGCTATGTTATATTTTCCATTTCACCAGCTATGTTAAAACATAACTAGGGCTGTCAAAGATAACATGGTAATGCATGCGATTCATCACAACATATCACATTTACGCAGATAAGTCACGCAATTTGTTTAGACCGCACAGGTTTCTTTACCTTAACAGTGGATGGTTACCTGAAGGCGGCACAGGTTGCTCTACGGTCAGTGATCATGTCGATGCATAGCATACGTCAGCGCAAAGATCAGGGAAGAGACTCAAAATAGAAGGAATGTTAGATACAACTGTTAGCACGTTTTGAACAAATAAATTACGTACATTTAAATAAAACTTAAATAAAAATGTGACATTCTGACAATAAATTTGGATTTGTGTCAAAATGGTCTTTTTTTTCTTTAAGTTAATTGAAATTATGCAATCAATTTACTGCAATTAATGATTAATCAAAATTAAAAAATTCAATTGTGTTTATTCAAAATTGAGTATAAACATGATTACTTTTACAAACCCCGTTTCCATATGAGTTGGGAAATTGTGTTAAATGTAAATATAAACGGAATACAATGATTTGTAAACCCTTTTCAACCCATATTCAATTGAATGCACTACAAAGACAAGATATTTGATGTTCAAACTCATAAACCATATATATTTTTTGCAAATAATAATTAACTTAGAATTTCATGCAACACGTGCCGAAGTAGTTCAGAAAAAGCATGTTCACCACTGTGTTACATGGCCTTTCCTTTTAACAACACTCAGTAAACGTTTGTATCAGTCCATCTTAGATGAGCTCAGGCCCAGCGAAGCCGACGGCGTTTCTGGGTGTTGTTGATAAATGGTTTTCGCCTTGCATAGGAGAGTTTTAACTTGCACTTACAGATGTAGCGAACAACTGTAGTTACTGACAGTGGGTTTCTGAAGTTAAAAGTTAAAGTTAAAGTACCAATGATTGTCACATACACACTAGGTGTGGCGAAATTATTCTCTGCATTTGACCCATCACCCTTGATCACCCCCTGGGAGGTGAGGGGAGCAGTGGGCAGCAGCGGTGGCTGCGCCCGGGAATCATTTTGGTGATTTAACCCCCAATTCCAACCCTTGATGCTGAGTGCCAAGCAGGGAGGTAATGGGTCCCATTTTTATAGTCTTTGGTATGACTCGGCCGGGATTTGAACTCCCAACCTACCGATCTCAGGACGGACACTCTAACCACTAGGCCACTGAGTAGTAAGTGTTCCTGAGCCCATGTGGTGATATCCTTTACACACTGATGTCGCTTGTTGATGCAGTAGAGCCTGAGGGATCGAAGGTCACGGGCTTAGCTGCTGACGTGCAGTGATTTCTCCAGATTCTCTGAACCCTTTGATGATATTACGGACCGTAGATGGTGAAATCCCTAAATTCCTTGCAATAGCTGGTTGAGAAAGGTTTTTCTTAAACTGTTCAACAATTTGCTCATGCATTTGTTGACAAAGTGGTGACCCTCGCCCCATCCTTGTTTGTGAATGACTGAGCATTTCATGGAATCTACTTTTATACCCAATCATGGCACCCACCTGTTCCCAATTAGCCTGTTCACCTGTGGGATGTTCCAAATAAGTGTTTGATGAGCATTCCTCAACTTTATCAGTATTTATTGCCACCTTTCCCAACTTCTTTGTCACGTGTTGCTGGCATCAAATTCTAAAGTTAATGTTTATTAGTTTGAACATCAAATATGTTGTCTTTGTAGCATATTCAACTGAATATGGGTTGAAAATGATTTGCAAATGGTTGTATTCCGTTTATATTTACATCTAACACAATTTCCCAACTCATATGGAAACGGGGTTTGCAATTCAAGTAAAATGAATTGGGGTTAATCCAAATTCAAATTGTGATAATCACAATTCAAGAGTGAGATCAATTGTGATTAATCAAAATTCAAAAGTGAGATTAATGGTCTTAATCAAAGTGCAAGTCATACTAATTGTGGTTTATCAAGGTTCAAAAGTGAGAATCGTGATTAATCAAAATGCAAAAGTGAGATTAGTCTTGATTAATCAAAATTCAAAATTGAGCTTAGTCTTGTTTAATCAAAATTCAAATGTGTGATTAATCTGATTTAGTAAATAAACAAGTTTGACAGGCCGAATCATAACACGCGGGGTCCAATGTACAGCATGCAATCGCTTTTTGATATTGCAAAACTATGCAGATGAGCTGATAAAAAAAACATGTATATTCTGGAACCAGTCAGGAGAGTCAAGCCATTAAATATAGAAATATAAACAGATGCTGCATTTATGTTTTATGCCTGCAGGGAAGAAAGGTGTTCCATTAACAATGGATTAGTGTTATCATAGATCTCTATCCAAAACAAATGAAATGTTTACTTTGCTAATTACATACAGTGTGTACAAGAATGTATGCAAAGGTCAACTAATGAATATTTGATACTGCTATGTATTACGGGAGTATATTTCACTTACTATCATCCATTATTAATTGTTTGCTGAATCCAAAAAAATTGTGATACAACCCTGCATTCTTCATAACAATCTTTGTCTTTTGGGATGCAGAGGCCTGGATTTGGCTCTGATGGCAGATGTGCGAGTGTTATATTTTGAATAAGGAATGATTGTGATAAAAAGTCTGTGGTTAAGTGCAAAAGAAGACTTATCTTCTTAGTTAGATTCCAATCTATAAGAGACGAAATCTCACTTATGTACTCTACTTTCATCAAGCTGACTTTGCTTGGGTTTATCTGGTCTGTAGATAACCACAACGTTTCCCTGATGAACAGACGACAACACCGAACAGAGTTTGTGAACGCTGTGCAGAATGCAAAAGTTGCATATTGGGAAGACTAAGATCGCATCACTTTACTCTGAACTGAAAACCAACTTGACATAATAGTTTATCTTCTGAAAAGTTTGAAAATAATTTTCACATGAATATTATGATGAGGAATGTGTCAAGTCTGTGTAATCATGTTTTGTTTTAGTCATGTTTTGTTTAGTTATTGGACTCTTTAGTTTCTGGCTTTTCACTCCCTTGTCTTGTTTCCATGATTAATCATTAGTTTCACCTGTTCCACGTTTGGACTCATTGTGCACTCTTGTTTGTCACCATAGCAACCCATTAGTTTTCACCTGTCACGTCACGCACCTGTTTCACGTTTTGAGTCACGCACCTGTTTTCGTTAATCATGTCTGTAGTATTTAAGTTCATTGTTTTCAGTTTGTCTTTCTGGTGACATCCCGCATTTATACTCTCCACACACCCTTATGACCCTTGCTGCGCTTTTTCATGCCGTTTTTTTAAGTAAGTAAGTTTTCTTTATTCATGCCATAGTTTGCAAGTTTTGTTTAATTGTTCATAGTTTCTACCAATGTGCAAGTTCTGTGTTTATAGTCTAGTTTTGTACCTCCGCCCCTGTGCGCGCCTTTTGTTTGATCCTTTTTTTTTGTAGTTATAGTGTTTAAATAAATAATGTATTTACCTTCACGCCACATCTGGTCCAATTCACTTGCACCTCGGGAGAACAAACCAAGCCATAGTCCAAGTCTTGACAGAATGTCAATTGTCTGGTATCACATTTGCCAAAACCTTCCCAATGCTATACTCGTACAATATGTTGAGCTGTAGTTCACCAACATTTTAAATGTCCTGATCAATACAAACTACAGTCGTGGTCAAAAGTTTACATACACTTGTAAAGAATATAATGTCATGGCTGTCTTGAGTTTCCAAAAATGTATACAACTCTTATTTTTTTGTGATAATAATTAATATTTGGTTACATGTCCCTTGGCAAGTTTCACTGCAATAAGGCGCTTTTGGTAGCCATCCACAAGCTTCTGGCAAGCTTCTGGTTGAAGTTTTGACCACTCCTCTTGGCACAATTGGTGCAGTTCAGCTAGATTTGTTGGTTTTCTGACATGGACTTGTTTCTTCAGCATTGTCCACATGTTCTCAATGGGGTTTAAGTCAGGACTTTTGGAAGGCCATTCTAAAACCTTGATTCTAGCCTGATTTAGCCATTCCTTTACCACTTTTGACATGTGTTTGGGGTCATTGTCCTGTTGGAACACCCAACTGCACCCAAAACCCAATCTCCAAGCTGATGATTTTAGGTTGTCCTGAAGAATTTGGAGGTAATGCTTCTTTTTCATTGTCCCATTTACTAGTTCCATTGGCAGCAAAACAGGCCCAGAGCATAATACTACCACCACCATGCTTGACGGTAGGTTTGGTGTTCCTGGGATTAAAGGCCTCACCTTTTCTCCTACAAACATATTGCTGGGTATTGTGGCCAAACAGCTCAATTTTTGTTTCATCTGACCACAGAACTTTCCTCCAGAAGGTCTTATCTTTGTCCATGTGATCAGCAGTAAATTTTAGACGAGCCTTAAGGTGTCGCTTCTGGAGCAAGGGCTTCCTTCTTGCATGGTAGCCTCTCAGTCCATGGCGATGCAAAACACGCTTGACTGTGGACACTGACACCTGTGTTCCAGTAGCTTCCAATTCATTGCAGACTTGCGTTTTGGTGGTTCTCGGTTGACTCTTGATCATCCTGACCAATGTTCCCTCAGCAGCAAGTGATAGCTTGCCTTTTCTTCCTGATCATGGCAGTGACAAAACTGTGCCATGCACTTTATACTTACCAACAATTGTCTGCACAGTTGCTCTTGGGACCTTAAGCTGCTTTAAAATGGCTCCAAGTGACTTTCCTGACTTGTTCAAGTCAATGATTTGTTTTTTCAGATCTGTGCTGAGTTCCTTTGACTTTCCCATTGTCGCGTTTGTAACCGAGTCTAACGACTGCATCACATGAGCCCTATTTAAATGGGCTCAGAGAAGTCAACAGGTGTCGTCAATCATAATCCCTCCCATGAAGTTAAGAGGCCATGCCATGAAGCTAATTTGATTTGATTGTAACTTTTCTACATCACCAAATTCGATAATGTATGTTGCTGTATGCAGGGCCGGCCCGTGGCATAGGCCGTATAGGCAAATGCTAAGGGCGCCGTCCATCAGGGGGCGCCACGCCAGTGCCACAAATGTTGGAGAAAAAAAAAAAAAAAAAAAAGTTGGTACTATTATTTCTAAATACAAAAAATAATCCCACGTTAATTAAAATGCAAAGTAAAGCCTATTTAATATAAATATTATTTGTTACAACATTAGGTCAGTAGACCCATAATTAATAAATAAAAGAACCAAACTTCATGAATGTTTTTTGTGACAAACAAGTATGTGCTCTAATCACTCTATCACAAAAAATATAAGAGTTGTAGAAATTATTGGAAACTCAAGACAGCCATGACATTATGTTCTTTACAAGTGTATGTAAACTTTCGACCACGACTGTATATCAATTTTGAGTGGGGAAAACTTTGAGCTTTGTCTCAAAGTGGTGTTTTTTTGTTGCTGCTATTATTGTCACGGTCTCTGAACATATGAGACAGACTGGTTTGGTGCTTTTAGAGGGAACAATGAACATAAATGAGTCTGTCCACTCTGGGTTGAGCGCTTTGTTTTACTGTGCACTTTTCTCTTCTTAGACAGCACCATGTGTATGTATTTATATCCATTTAAACCATGGTCTCATTTGCACTTAAACATTCCCACAAGGTTAGAAAAATCTGAAAAGTGGGTTCACCCCGTCCTATTTGGGTTCATGTTGGATCTTTCGAGGATACCATGGGATCATAACGCACAACGATGGGCATCAGGATCTTGTCTCGTCTGGCATTTGCCCTGAACAGTAAAAACTGGGATTCATTCAAGAAGAGAGCACTTCTCCAAAGTGTCAGACGCCATCAGATGTCAAAATTCGTCCTCTCAAGTTGGTTTCAATGAACTGCAGTCAGGGTGAAACCCTGATGAGGACGACAAGTAGGGATGATGTTTGATAAGAAATTATCGAGTTAGAGCCCATTATCGAATCCTCTTATCGAACCGATTCCTTATTGAATCTCTTATCGTTTCCATATGAGTTGGGAAATTGTGTTACCGTATTTTCCGCACTATAAGGCGCACCGGATTATTAGCCGCACCTTCTATGAATTACATATTTCATAATTTTGTCCACCAATAAGCCGCCCCGGACTAAAAGCCGCGCCTACGCTGCGCTAAAGTGAATGTCAAAAAAACGCTGCGCTAAAGTGAATGTCAAAAAAACAGTCAGATAGTTCAGTCAAACTTTAATAATATATTGAAAACCAGCGTTCTAACAACTCTGTCCCAAAATGTACGCAAATGTGCAATCACAAACATAGTAAAATTCAAAATGGTGTAGAGCAATAAATAGCAACATAATGTTGCTCGAACGTTAATGTCACAACACACAAAATAAACATAGCGCTCACCTTCTGAAGTTATTCTTCATTCGTAAATCCTTCGAATTCTTCGTCTTCGGTGTCCGAATTGAAAAGTTGGGCGAATACGGGATCCAAAATGGCCGGTTCCGTCTCGTCGAAGTCACCGGAGTCAGTGTCACTGTTGTCCAGCAGTTCTGTGAATCCTGCCTTCCGGAAAGCTCGGACCACAGTTGTGACCGAAATATCTGCCCAGGCATTTACGATCCACTGGCAGATGTTGGCGTATGTCGACCGGCGCTATCTGCCCGTCTTAGTGAAGGTGTGTTCGCCTTCGGAGCTGTGTGAAAAAAGCCACCCGGCCTCTTCGCGTAAACTTCCCTTAACCACTCGCTCATCTTTTCTTCATCCATCCATCCCTTCGAGTTAGCTTTTATGATGACGCCGGCTGGAAAGGTCTCTTTTGGATGGGTGGAAGTTAGCATGGCAAGCTAGAACCACAGTGAAGGATGACTCCTCATTCTCTGTGGTGCGAATATTCACCGTACGTGCTCCCGTTCCACAGTGCAGTTCACAGGAATATCAGTTGCTGTGAAATACGGTAGTAATCCGTGTGCGGATGGAGAGATTGCGTCTTTTTATGAACCGGATCCTTGTCCTTTGTAGGAGCCATTTTGTGGTCTTTACAGATGTAAACAGGAAATGAAACGTACGGTGATATCCGCGCGTTTTTTCTTCTTCTTCCGGGGGCGGGTGAAGCGCTTCCTGTTCTATGGGGGCGGGTGAAGCGCTTCCTGTTCTATGGGGGCGGGTGCTTTCCTTGGCGGTTGCTTGCGTAGAAGAAGAAGCGCTTCCTGTTCTACCGGGAAAAAAGATGGCGGCTGTTTACCGAAGTTGCGAGACCGAAACTTTATGAAAATGAATCGTAATAAAGCGCACCGGGTTATTAGGCGCACTGTCAGCTTTTGAGAAAAATTGTGGTTTTTAGGTGCGCCTTATAGTGCGGAAAATACGGTAGATGTAAATATAAACGGAATACAATGATTTGCAAATCATTTTCAACCCATATTCAGTTGAATATGCTACAAAGACAACATATTTGATGTTCAAACTGATAAACTTTTTTTTTTTTGCAAATAATCATTAACTTTAGAATTTGATGCCAGCAACACGTGACAAAGACGTTGGGAAAGGTTGCAATAAATACTGATAAAGTTGAGGAATGCTCATCAAACACTTATTTGGCACATCCCACAGGTGAACAGGCAAATTGGGAACAGGTGGGTGCCATGATTGGGTATAAAAGTAGATTCCATGAAATGCTCAGTCATTCACAAACAAGGATGGGGCGAGGGTCACCACTTTTTCAACAAATGCGTGAGCAAATTGTTGAACTGTTTAAGAAAAACCTTTCTCAACCAGCTATTGCAACGAATTTAGGGATTTCACCATCTACGGTCCGTAATATCATCAAAGGGTTCAGAGAATCTGTAGAAATCACTGCACGCAAGCAGCTAAGCCTGTGACCTTCGATCCCTCAGGCTGTACTGCATCAACAAGCGACATCAGTGTGTAAAGGATATCACCACATGGGCTCAGGAACACTTCAGAAACCCACTGTCAGTAACTACAGTTGGTCGCTACATCTGTAAGTACAAGTTAAAACTCTCCTATGCAAGGCGAAAACCGTTTATCAACAACACCCAGGAACGCCGTCGGCTTCGCTGGGCCTGAGCTCATCTAAGATGGACCTATACAAAGTGGAAAAGTGTTCTGTGATCTGACGAGTCCACATTTCAAATTGTTTTTTGAAACTGTGGACGCCGTGTCCTCTGGACCAAAGAGGAAAAGAACCATCCGGATTGTTATAGGCGCAAAGTTGAAAAGCCAGCATCTGTGATGGTATGGGGGTGTATTAGTGCCCAAGACATGGGAAACTTACACATCTGTGAAGGCGCCATTAATGCTGAAAGGTACATACAGGTTTTGGAGCAACATAAGTTGCCATCCAAGCAACGCTGCCATGGACGCCCCTGCTTATTTTAGCAAGACAATGCCAAGCCACGTGTTACATCAACGTGGCTTCATAGTAAAAGAGTGCAGTAGTCCAGACCTGTCTCCCATTGAAAACGTGTGGCGCATTATGAAGCCTAAAATAGAATAACGAAGACCCCGGACTGTTGAACAACTTAAGCTGTACATCAAGCAAGAATGGAAAAGAATTCCACCTGAGAAGCTTAAAAAATGTGTCTGCTCAGTTCCCAAACGTTTACTGAGTGTTGTTAAAAGGAAAGGCCATGTAACACAGTGGTGAACATGTCATTTCCCAACTACTTTGGCACATGTTGCAGCCATGAAATTCTGAGTTAATTATTATTTGCAAAAAAAAAAAATAAAGTTTATGAGTTTGAACATCAAATATCTTGTCTTTTTAGTGCATTCAATTGAATATGGGTTGAAAAGGATTTGCAAATCATTGTATTCAGTTTATATTTACATCTAACACAATTTCCCAACTCATATGGAAACAGGGTTTGTACATATGGCACCTTTAATATTTACTTCACTAACTGCTTCTTTGCTATCACTTTTCATATCATATTTGTACATATCGTATTGCTGATGCTCTTCTGTTATTGTTGTGTTTGTTGCTGTTGTCTCTATACCTTATCCCCCACTTGTCCCTGCAATTTCCCCCTCTTTTATCCTTTTTTTCCTCTTTCTATCCCCTCCTGTTCCGGTCCGGCTGCGCTAAACATTAACATAAATCCATTTAATAAAGTCAAATACAAATAAGAGAAGTATCCCACACTTCTCTTTAGTAAAGTAAATATGTACAGCAGATATGGGCATCTACATCAACATTATCATTTGCTTGAGTGGCTGGACAGGACAACAAAAAAAGTAAATGACTTGACTAAAATACTAGAAAAGACCAACCATGTGAACTTATTGACCAACTTTGCACAAGTAAACGCGCGAAAGGACTGCTTTTATTGGAGATTATATCGGAATGTTTGAATGCGAGCCTATATCATCTGATACTTGTTTTTTGCTGATATCAGACTGGCCCACACCTTGTATACAGTACCAGCTTTTTGTTGGACCTGACAGATTTTACAGCTTCTCATCACCATCATCAGGTTCCGACACAATGAGTCGCCTGCATGATTGGTTTGCCTCCCATTTATCTGAGCTTTGGATCGGTACGAGGGGGCACCGATGGCTGAGTGTTGGTTGTATGGCATAAAAAGAAAAATCATAAGGTAATACAGTTTACGAAGCGCAACAGTACATTAATTTCTCGCTCCAGTCATCACATCTACAGGCACACAGCAACACACACGATGGAACAATGTCTGCAGGCACTTTAGGTTTTAAGAGAATATCAGAGCATTTCTTCCTCTTCAGACCTCTTGTCTCCTGTTGGTTCCTAAGTCCTCTCATGCTTGTCTGCTCTTTGTGTGACCTTTTTGAAGTTATACATACAAAATGAGATGCTTCCCCTTCAGGACCGTACCATTTGAGAGCAATCTCACAACGTAGCCAACATTTTCCAGCACTCCAGGATTTTCAATCCTGCCATTGAATTATGCTGTGCATGGCCGCCCTCGGTCCTTGCATGTACACTCGTACCGTTCTTCAGCTTCACTTTCTGACTAGTTTTCATTTGCCATTCTGCATTCTACTTCTGATATTGGGCCAAGATTTCAATTTGTTATTTGACCTTATCCCAGCTGCATTTCTTTCTCCAAAGTGCAAATAGCGTTTCGCTCCCAAGACATTTAATATTGAGCAAGATTTGCATGAGTCCGTAGTTGGGGTGTAACTGTACGCTATCGACACAGTACTGCAGCTTTGAGTCAGGGTGTCTTGATACGACATTTTCACTTTAGATACGATATCGATAATACAGCCTTGAGCGTTGGCCGATACCAATACTAATCCAATACATCAGCACAAAGTTTTATCATTTTGTAGGATGGAAAGTTAGAAAAGCTTTGATCAAGTGCCATTACTCGGACAACAATGGTAAGAATGAAAAACACTAACCTGATGACAGGCTTAAAATTCAGGTGGAGTGGCAATTTGTTTTTGGTGCCACCTAGTGGTCACAATTATTCCTAAAGGGAAGTTCATGATGCAGTAAGTTGAATGATGCAGATACGTTTGTTCCTGGATACTTTCTAATACACTTCTACTATTTTATACTACGATTTCAGCGAAGGACACACTCGGTTGGGAGAGTGGCCGTACAAGCAACCTGAGGGTTCCTGTTTCAATCCCCACCTTCTACCAACCACGTCACCTCCGTTGTGTCCTTGAGCAAGACACTTCACCCTTGCTCCTGATGGTTAGGGCCTTGCATGGCAGCTCCCGCCATCAGTGTGAATGGGTGAATGTGGAAATAGTGTCAAAGCGCTTTGAGTACCTTGAAGGTAGAAAAGCGCTATACAAGTATAACCCATTTACCATTTACGTATGTCTAACATACCACTCCGGTTGTGCTCGATAAATGCTGACCAGGCTGTACAGCTAATTAATTATAACCATTTTGTAATTATCAATAGTCTGTGTCTACCAGTCTGTGGTTGCCAGTGTTCTGTTCTACATGGCAGTGTGCTGGGGGGGCAGTACATCTAAGAAGGACAGCTCCAAACTGGAGAAACTGATCAGGCGGGCCGGCTCTACGATCGGAATAAAACTGGACTCACTGGTGATGGTGGCAGAAAAGAGGACTGTGTAAAAACTAGTGAGCATCATGGATGATGCCAGTCACCCTCTGCATACCGTTATCAGTAGCCAGAGGAGCCTGTTCAGTGCAAGACTGCTTCATCCCAAGTGCAGGACTAATAGACTCAAAAACTCCTTTGTCCCACACGCCATCAGACTGTACAACTCCTCTCCGGGGGGAGGGGGGTTACTAGGATGACAGGGGATGCAAAACAATAAAATACAGTATACCCCCCATTATTTATTATTAACTTTTTAAATTATATCTCAATTCTGTACACTGCTGCTGGAATTTTTATTTTCCTGAGGGAACTCTCCTGAAGGAATCAATAAAGAACCTCAAAACTTTAAACATGTAAAAGCCAGATGGAACTTTATGCATTTGCTTAAAGGCCTACTGAAATGCGATTTTCTTATTTAAACGGGGATAGCAGGTCCATTCTATGTGTCATACTTGATCATTTCGCGATATTGCCATATTTTTGCTGAAAGGATTTAGTAGAGAACATCTACGATAAAGTTCGCAACTTTTGGTCGCTGATAAAAAAAAAAGCCTTTCCTGTACCGGAAGTAGCAGACGATATGCGCGTGACGTCACAGGTTGTGGAGCTCCTCACATCTGCACATTGTTTACAATCATGTCTACCAGCAGCGAGAGCGATTTGGACTGAGAAAGCGACGATTTCCCAATTAATTTGAGCGAGGATGAAAGATTTGTGGATGAGGAAAGTGAGAGTGAAGGACTAGAGGGCAGTGAGAGCGATTCAGATAGGGAAGATGCTGTGAGAGGCGGGTGGGACCTGATATTCAGCTGGGAATGACTAAAACAGTAAATAAACACAAGACATATATATACTCTTATTAGCCACAACACAACCAGGCTTATATTTAATATGACACAAATTAATCCCGCATAACAAACACCCCCCCCCGTCCATATAACCCGCCAATACAACTCAAACACCTGCCCAACACACTCAATCCCACAGCCCAAAGTACCGTTCACCTCCCCAAAGTTCATACAGCACATATATTTCCCCAAAGTCCCCAAAGTTACGTACGTGACATGCACATAGCGGTACGCACGTACGGGCAAGCGATCAAATGTTTGGAAGCCGCAGCTGTATGCGTACTCACGGTACCGCGTCTGCGTATCCAACTCAAAGTCCTCCTGGTAAGAGTCTCTGTTGTCCCAGTTCTCCACAGGCCAATGGTAAATCTTGACTGTCATCTTTCGGGAATGTAAACAATGAAACACCGGCTGTGTTATCCGGCACAACAGTCAGGGGGTGCATTCTACGGCGGGGGTGCGTTATCCGGCACAACACCTGCCGCAATGATGCGTTAGCTGTTCCAAGTCTGGAACCCCTCCCACAACCTGGTGGGCGTGTTGATGAATGCCGTCTGCACTGACCACCATGTTCTCTTTGCCGTCCACTAGAGATGCGCGGTTTGCGGACACAACCGCGGAGTCCGCGGATTATCCGCGGATCGGGCGGTTGAAATAAAAAAAAAAAAAGATTTTATCCGCGGGTCGGGTCGGGCGGTTGAAATAAAAAAAAATTAGATTTTAAATAAATTCAGGCGGGTGGCAGTTAAACCAATTCGGAAATATATATACATAGTTAAATGTTGTTACCCACATACGAAAAACGAGCAGGCACCTGCTGCATATGCCACAACAGAAGAAGAAAAAAAAAAGAGATGGACACTTTTACGGAGCGGAGAAGGGACGCCTCGCCGGGGTCCGGGACCGAGGCCCCTTCCCCCGAGAGGGCCCCACTGGGAGCCGTAGCTGAGGCGATCCGCGAGAAGGGCCCGACGCACGTCCAGGGTCACCACTGCGCCCACCGCACCGACACCCCGCCTCGTCCGCCTTCGCCGCGGCCGGCGTCACGCGCAGCAGGTAAGCAGCTTACCTGCCCGCCACCCCTGTTGCCGGGGGCGCGTAACAGGGGTCACTCCGCGCGCAGTGCGCTCACGAAAGGGGTGGGGCTCACCCTGGTTGATATAGACAGCAGGACGGTGGCCATGGAAGTCGGAACCCGCTAAGAAGTGTGTAACAACCCACCTGCCGAATCAACTAGCCCTGAAAATGGATGGCGCTGGAGCGTCGGGCCCATACCCGGCCGTCGCCGGCAGCGAGACGCGCTTGGACGTGCGCTCAGCGCGGCTCCCATATGATTGCGCACTGGTGTGCGTCTGGGCCGTGACAGCGTGGCACGCGAATGTCTGTGCTGCATTGGATCAGTCTCCTTTCTTTAACAGGCAAAAGCTTTATAACCTCACTAATGCCTTGCATCGTCTATATTAGATATATAACAACGGGCGGGTGCAGTTCTGATTAAATGTTAGATCGGGTGGATGGCGGATGGTTGACGACTTTCTGATGCGGTTGCGGATGAAATAATTGCCTATCCGCGCATCTCTACCGTCCACACATTTGGTGAAATTACTTCTGGCAAAGGTATTGAATGTAATGTAAGAAGTGTTAGCTGTTCCAAGTCTGGACCAGGGGTGGACCACTCCTCTGTGTTGCTGACTTGAGGATCCCCTGCTGGCCTCACTATGGTCTGGACTTTCACATTATTAACCACATCCACTCGCCATCCATTGCACCGGTCACCTGGAAGGGGTTTCCCACTTCTGTGGTCCCTTTCAAGGTTTCACATTGTTCCCATCGGGTTGAGTTCTTTCCTGCCCTGATGTGGATCAGATCCGAGGATGTTGTTGTGGTTTGTGCACCCCTTTGAGACATTTGTGATTAAGGGCTATAGAAATAATCTGTGATTGATTGATTGATCTTTGATTGATTGTGTGAAGTCCAAAAGGCATTCACACTTACGTTTAGTGATTGATTTCATTTTAATTACGACTCTTCTCAAGCGATTCAAAATGCTTCAGATGTCAAAATGCTCCTTGCTAATGTTAGTGAAGGCTTAAAAAAAAGAAAGTCAGCATGCTTTCTTTTGTAGGTAATTTTGCTGGTCATATATTGTTACTTTACGCATTTTAACGTTCGCAGGCGAGGTTTATTTTTTGCTCATATGTTTTGTAATATGCCACTATCTGGCAAGTGTGCTAACTGTTAACATTTCCATTTGGCTTTTCGTCATTCACATGTAATTTGCTTTTACCGAGCTTGCACTTTCTAATTGTGAGCCAATGTTGGCCTTATCTTGCGTAACAGAGAATATTCCTCAAGTAAAGTCCGTCTGACTATCCCTTGTTGGCTCAAGTTCACCGCATGACTAATGCATGAAGTACATCACAACATCACGACTCAAAGTAAAAATGATCTCCTATCCCATCCTCTTAAGGATGATTCACTCACGTAATGAACAATAAAAGAACAATGAATCTCGTGGAAGTCCCGTGACCCACAATGAGTACTGAAAAATTGTCCACCTCAGCTCTGCACCTCACCTTGGTTTGCCCTTCTGGGGAGAATAAAAACACAATGTTGTTTTAGAATTTCAGCTTGGCATTCCAAACAATAATTCAATCAACAAACTTGGTTCACTCGACCTGATCGCTGGGATATGCAACTGTATACTGGACTTTATGACCAACAGATCAGAAAATATGCACTTTTCTACTGTACCTTCTCAGTACTCAAATGAATTAATGATCAATGGAATATATCAGAATATGTATAAAGTAGCAACACAGGCAAGTGAGGGTTCAGTGTCATGCTGAAGGATACCTCCTGTAGGGGACTTGGAGATCAAACACAAAGACTTCTGTAGTGAGTATTGACCCTTGTTCATTAGCATGTTGACCGACTCCAGCAGAAATGAAAGCATAAATAATGGTTTGTTTTTGGTAAACTAATCTGGTAATGCTTGTTGACAAAACAAAGGCGTTCGTTGTTATCTTCAGGATGAAACACAGAACCCCTGCTTCTAATCAACATCACAGTTCGTTGGGGTCATCTCAGTCCACCTGACCTGGTCACACAGCATCCTACCAAAGACTCAGAGAGCCCAAAAACCTCCTCCCATCCTCACCCTTTCTGGAGAGAGTTAGTGTGGTGTCCAGCAACATTTCTGAGTACTTCTTCAGCAACACCAGCAAGGAACGGAAAGCCGTGCAGGGAGTAAAGAGAACAGCAAGGAAAAGATTAGAGTGTTACTTGCTGCCATGAAGGCAACTGCAGAGAAACACATTATCTGACCAAAGCCGATATAATCATCGAGTAAACAAACCTTGCAGCTTTCCTGCAGGAGTAACATTCAGTGGCTAAACATCCACACGTTCAACAGTTTGTCCCCTTCTGCAATCACAGAATAGACTGAACGTACTCTAAAGTCCAATGGTTTAAGTAAGTGTGCACCCAGGACTGGTCATCAGTCACTCATTGGTTGACAAACAACATTCTCACCAAAATGACTATTTACAGCAGAGCTATCCAAACAACGGCCCCCGGGTCAAGCGCGGCCCACCGGCATCTTCCGTTTGGCCCGTGAGACGTCAAGAGTTTAATAAGGAATGTAACATAAGGGGTGGCAACAGCTTCATTGTAAATATTTGACAGTTTAATTACTGCAACTTTGAATTGGTCGTTGGACATGAAAGTATCTACAGCAGTGGTTCTTAACCTGGGTTCGATCAAACCCTAGGGGTTCAGTGAGTCGGCCTCAGGGGTTCGGCGAAGCCTCCACCGCGGAGGTCAAGACACACCCGACTCATCGTGTAAATAACAACTTTTCCCTATCGGCATATTATGGATAACCCAAACAATGTTCCCTCTAATTTTCCATATGCGTGAGCAAACGCAAAAACTCAGTGAGCATTCAGTGGAGCACATGTGAGCGACGTCAGACGTGCACATGCACTGTGGTCACACCTGCAGCACACCTGTCCCAAACCTGACTAAATAACAAGTTAAATGTTTTATTATTATAATCAAATGACCTCAGTCATTTCCATGAGATTATTTTCAAATATAAGTATTTTGGCCCACTTACAATGACAATAACAAAAAATATTGTTTTTCATGAGCTGTGTACCAGTATTGTATGTCTGGGTGCGGGGGTCCTACTTTGGAAATAATTTGTACCCCTTTTAGATATTAGTTCCCACTTAAACATTCACATGTTGCACAATGAGATGTAAACATGGGATCATGCGTACATTCCTGTAACTTTATGTTTTTAAATTTGTCTTTATTAGTATTTCTTTAATATAATATCATAATTTCATGATTAATATTTATAAATTAAGATTAAATTAAGACTTTTTTTTTTTTCCACTAAAGAAGGGTTTGGTGAATAAGCATATACAACTGGTGGGGTTCGGTACCTCCTACTAGGTTAAGAACCACTGATCTACAGTATATCATTTACTTATATGACCCAATCCACAAAACCTTTCCCACTCATGGCGCAAACTGCACTCAACACAGAAAGTCAACACAAATGGTTACACATAACACAACCTGCTCACTGAACTGAAAAAAATGTGCAAGCATGACACATAATTCAAAAATACACCCATATAAAGCCACTATAGTACATGATGGGAAAAATGCAAAACACTCTCCACACTTATCCATGTTTGACGCATTTTTAGTTGCTTGATATTTCTGATTGATTTTACAGCTTCAAAGAGGTCGTCACAGAAGTAACCAAGGTAGGAGTCGAACGTTCACATATTCTTAATCGCCAAGTATAATATTCAGTAATTATTTATCTATTATACCTATATGTATGTACTAGAGATGCGCGGTTTGCGGACACAACCGCGGAGTCCGCGGATTATCCGCGGATCGAGCGGTTGAAATAAAAAAACATTAGATTTTATCCGCGGGTCGGGTCGGGCGGTTGAAATAAAAAAAATTCGATTTTAAATAGGTTCAGGCGGGTGGCAGTTAAACCAATTCGGAAATATATATACATAGTTAAATGTTGTTACCCACATACGAAAAACGAGCAGGCACCTGCAGCATATGCCACAACAGAAGAAGAAGAAAAAAAAGAGATGGACACTTTTACGGAGCGGAGAAGGGACGCCTCGCCGGGGTCCGGGACCGAGGCCCCTTCCCCCGAGAGGGCCCCACCGGGAGCCGTAGCTGAGGTGATCCGCGAGAAGGGCCCGACGCACGTCCAGGGTCACCACCGCGCCCACCGCACCGACACCCCGCCTCGTCCGCCTTCGCCGCGGCCGGCGTCACACGCAGCAGGTAAGCAGCTTACCTGCCCGCCACCCCCGTTGCCGGGGGCGCGTAACAGGGGTCACTCCGCGCGCAGTGCGCTCACGAAAGGGGTGGGGCTCACCCTGGTGAGCCGAGTGGGTCACTTTTGGTAAGCAGAACTGGCGCTGCGGGATGAACCGAACGCCGGGTTAAGGCGCCCGATGCCGACGCACATCAGACCCCAGAAAAGGTGTTGGTTGATATAGACAGCAGGACGGTGGCCATGGAAGTCGGAACCCGCTAAGGAGTGTGTAACAACCCACCTGCCGAATCAACTAGCCCTGAAAATGGATGGCGCTGGAGCGTCGGGCCCATACCCGGCCGTCGCCGGCAGCGAGAGCCGTGAGGGCTAGGCCGCGACGAGTAGGATGGCCGCCGCAGTGCGCGCTGAAGCCTCGGGCGCGAGCCCGGGTGGAGCCGCCGCGGGTGCGAGGGACATCGCACCTCCACGCGCTTGGAGGTGCGCTCAGCGCGGCTCCCAGATGATTGAGCACTGGTGTGCGTCTGGGCCGTGACAGCGTGGCACGCATTGAATGTCTCTGCATCAGTCTCCTTTCTTTAACAGGCATAAGCTTTATAACCTCACTAATGCCTTGCATCGACTATATTAGATATATAACAACGGGCGGGTGCGGTGTTGATTAAATGTTAAATTCGGGTGGATGCGGATGGTTGACGACTTTTGTGATGCGGTTGCGGATGAAATAATTGCCTATCCGCGTTTATATAAGTAGAGGCTATATATGTGTGTGTGTATATATATATATACCTGTATGTATATATATATATATATATATATATATATATATATATATATATATATATACACACACATATATATAGTTCGGGTTTCTGTGGTTTATCTGTTATACAGTGCTCAATACCGGGGTAGAGCCTGTGCATATATAGGTGTACATTCATATATATGTGTACATACTGTATGTGTATGTGTGTGTATATATATATATATATATATATATGTATATATATATATATATATATATATATATACACAAAGGCAGATGCACACAATTTTCAGGACTTATGCAGATCCCAAATACAGATCAGCAGGTACCAGAAGGTAAGAAAAGTTGCTTTTGCATAATATTGCGAAACAAAACGGCACATAATATGTCTTACCTTATACCCACACCATAATAATACTTGTATGTTGAAGCACAGTACAATCCATCAAGCGGTGTGGCTTCATAGCTTACCAAAGTCGTACTAAAACATTTTGATAGATTTTTGAGCGCCGTGTGTAATGTTCTATATTTTCAATGGAACATATAACATTTTGGTGTTATTTACTTGAGTCATATTTCCATATTACACCATGTACCAAATATAATAGCTTCGAGGTCGGTAAGCAAAACCAGAATTATTCCGTACATTAGGCGCACCGGGTTATAAGGCGCACCTTTTGAGAGAAAAAATGATTTTAAGTGTGCCTTATAGTCCGGAAAATACGGTACGTTTTGATTAGAGAGCTGACGTTTGCGATTGGCGAAAATTACGTAGATTGGCCAAAATGTGCGGGGAAGTTGTGAGGCCGCGACCGCTCTTCGCAAATTTCTCTCGGGACCGATACTTGCTATCTTTGCTATGTTAATCATCGCTGGTCAACACCCTGATTCTTACTGATGATGTGCTCCACCAATTATACGACTATGATGAGAAGGCAGCATGTGTGCAGTGCTTTTGGAAGGTAACGTGTGAAACAAACGTCTGAAGATTCCCATCTGCATACTTGCCAACCTTGAGACCTCCGATTTCGGAAGGTGGGGGGTGGTGGGGTGGGGTACGTGGTCGGGGCGGGGGCGTGGTTGGGGGCGTGGTTAAGAGGGGAGGAGTATATTTACAACTAGAATTCACCAAGTCAAGTATTTCATATATATATATATATATATATATATATATATATATATATACACACATATATAAGAAATACCTGACTTTAAGTGAATTATAGCTATCCATCCATCCATTTTCTACTGCTTGAATTCTAGCTATATATATATATATTTATTTTTTATTTTAATTTTATTATATATATATATATATATATATATATATATATATATAAGAAATACTTCAATTTCAGTGTTCATTTATTTACACATATACACACACATAACACTCATCTACTCATTGTTGAGTTAAGGGTTGAATTGTCCATCCTTTTTGTATTCTCTGTCACTATTTTTCTAACCATGCTGAACACCCTCTCTGATGATGCATTGCTGTGTGGCACGCACAAAAGTGCTTTCATCAAATGCACTAGAGTCTGGAATCTTCCATCTCTCCCTAGCATGGCCCAAAACTGGTCAATCTTTGCTTCCTGAGGAAGATCTTCACTGCCAAGCACTTGGTAGTCCACTACTTCTTCCCGGAGGCTATCCAGGTCCAATCGCAGCTGCGGCTTGGAACTTACAAGCGTATTTCTTCATCTTACTCGTGTCGGCGTCGCCATGGCTGTATCTTCCTCGTTCTTCTGCTTCGTCTCCTTGTTGTGTGCGCAGTTGTGCACTCTCTAAAAGCCCTAGATGTTATTGTCACATATGCATGTACAGTAGATGGCAGTATTGTCCTGTTTAAGAGTGTCACAACATTGCTGTTTACGGCAGACGAACTGCTTTACGGTAGACGAAAACGTGACTGCTGTTGTTGTGTGTTGTTGCCGCGCTGGGAGGACGTTAATGAAACTGCCTAACAATAAACCCACATAAGAAACCAAGAACTCGCCCTCGATCATTCTACAGTTATAACGTGATTGGGCAGGCACGCTGTTTATATTGTGGGAAAGCTGACTTGAAAACAGGCTGTCCTCACTCAGGTCACGCCCCCTCCAGCTCCGCCGGAGTTAAGGGAGATTTTCGGGAGAAAATTTGTCCCGGGAGGTTTTCGGGAGAGGCGCTGAATTTCGGGAGTCTCCCGGAAAATCCGGGAGGGTTGGTAAGTATGCTCATCTGTAATGTCGGTCATGAAAGTCGGAGGTTGGGCAAACTGGAAATGGCCTGATTTGGTGTCATCCCGCGTTCCCCGGAGGACGCCGCCATGTGCAATGAAAATAATTTAGTTGCAATTGATGCAAGATTGACGCCATCTCCGATAGCTCAGGGGAAGCACTTAGCAATATCGTGGTAGCCTGCGGGGATTTCAGTTCCTCATAATGTGATCTCTCGACTTTTTACTGCAGGGAGTTGTTTTTTTTATTGTGCCTGTTCGCAGCTCGTCTGCAGACATTCTTCACGTCCATGCTGCAAGCACAGTTAGAGGCCTCGTCTCGCTTTGGGAGGCTTCCACCGCGCCGTGGATCAGCCTGAGCAGGATGCAACAGGATTTTACTCTCACTCTTGTCTTACTTGACGCTTTTCATGCAGCCACAGTTCATTTTCTGCTGGCAGGTTTCACCTTGCCTTGTCTTTACGTCAGGCAAAGACCTCCCGCTGTGAGTGTGAGCACATCATATGTATCAGCGGCGCTCTTTTTGATGCTCTCGGTCATTGTCGCGGTTTAGCTCATAACTGGGTTTTAAGGTCGCGGTGCGGTCATTTAGTGCAGTGGTCCCCAACCACCGGTCTGTGGATCGATTGGTACCGGGCCGCACAAGAAATTGAAAAAAATATATATATATAAATATTATTTTTATTTTTATTTTTTATTAAATCAACATAAAAAACACAAGATACACTTACAATTAGTGCACAAACCCAAAAAAAACTCCCTCCCCCATTTACACTCATTCCCACAAAAGGGTTGTTTCTTTCTGTTATTAATATTTCTGGTTCCTACACAATATATCAATACAGATCAATACAGTCTGTAGGGATACAGTCCGTAAGCACACATGATTGTATTTTTTTATGACAAAAAAAACAAAACAAAAATTACAAGTAATAATTACAAGTAAAGTAAGGAAACAAAATGAACAGATTTTAAAGAACTTTTTGTTTCAATAAAACAAAAGCAAAAATAAATTGTGCAAACGTTGCCTCTCCATAACAAATTTTGCTGGATGACATATTGTCCCACAAATTATCGCCGATAACTATTGTCAGCATTATTAAGAGACCATATAATGCACTAATGTACTCATAATATATTATCATAATAATGCTAGTTTTCCTTTAAAACGGCATAAACTTTTATTCCTCATTAGTATTTATTAGGGACCGCAATGTCCCTTTGGGACAGAGGACCCTATTGTATTTCGTGCGTTGTATTCTTTCTTTCTTTATTATTATACCGCCGCGTCTTTCAGCTGTAATTTGACCCCCTTAACATGCTTCAAAACTCACCATATTCGACACACACATCAGGACTGGCAAAAATTGCGATCTAATCAAAAAAACCAAACCCTAAAACTCAAAATTGCGCTCTAGCGCCCCCTAAGAAAAAACACAGACAAAACTGCTTGTAACTTCCGGTAGGAATGTCGAAGAGACATGAAACAAAAACCTCTATGTAGGTCTGACTTAGACCTTGATTTCATACACTGACATCCTTCAGCAGAAATCTACAGGAAGTTGGCAATTCCCCCTTCTAAACAAAATTTTAGTAAAAACAGTCACTTTTGCCTCTTTGAGCTGTAATTTGACCCCCTTAACATTCTTCAAAACTCACCAAACTGGACACACCATCAGGACTGGCAAAAATTGCGATCTAATAAAAAAAAAAACCAACCCCAAAACTCAAAATTGCGCTCTAGCGCCCCCTAGGAAAAAACACAGACAAAACTGCTTGCAACTTCCGGTAGGAATATCGTAGAGACATGAAACAAAAATCTCTATATAAGTCTGACTTAGACCTAGATTTCATACACTGACATCCTTCAGCAGAAATCTACAGAAAGTTTGCAATTCCCCCTTCTAAACAACATTTTAGTAAAAACAGTCACTTTTGCCTCTTTGAGCTGTAATTTGACCCCCTTAACATGCTTCAAAACTCACCAAACTGGACACACACATCAGGACTGGCAAAAATTAATAAAAAAACCCAACCCTAAAACTCAAAATTGCGCTCTAGCGCCCCCTAGGAATAAAACACAGACAAAACTGCTCCTAGGAAGAAAAAAAAGACAAAATTGCCTGTAACTTCCAGTAGGAATGTCATAGAGACATGAAACAAAAAACTCTATGTAGGTCTCACTTAGACCTACATTTCATAAATTGACAAACCCCAGCAAAAATCAACAGGAAGTTTGCAATTCCCCCTTCAAAACAAAAGTTTTGTAAAAACCGGTCACCTTTTTTCTAACATTATCTCCTCTGAGCGCGTTTGGCGTGTCGGCTTCAAACTAGCACAGGAGAGAGATTGAACCCTTCTGATTAAAAGTTGACGAATTTTTAATTACTGCTCCGGTTTTGATTTTATGAGCCTTCAAAGAACCGCTGCGCTGATGCTGCTGCGCTGCTGCCATCTCAAGATGGCCGCTTAAAAGCAGGAAGCACCAGCGTGACCACACAATGCAGAGAAGGTAGGTACTGTGCGGGTAAAGATATGTTAACTGGGTAAAGGCAGAAAGCACAAGCGTGACCCCACTATGCAGAGAAGGTAGGTAATGTGCGGGTGAAAATAGTTTGAATGGGTACAGGCAGGAAGTACCAGCGTGACCTTACTATGCAGAGAAGGTTAAATTACATGATTACATAGATATGTTGTATGGGTGAAAGAAAGAAGCACCAGTGTGTCCCCAGGATGCAGGGAAGGTAGGTAATGTGCAGGTAAAGATATGTTGAATGGGTAAAGGCAGGAAACACCAGCAAAAGTCGGTCCCGTCCAACGCTGCTTGCAGCTTTAATTTACAATAGTAATTGGAAGGTCATCATTCTATATACACTATATTGCCAAAAGTATTTGAAGTGCCATCCCATTTCTAACCCATCGGGTTCAATCTGATGTCGGTCCACCTTCTGCAGCTATTACAGCTTAAACTCTTCTGGGAAGGCTGTCCACAAGGTTGCGGAGTGTGTTTATAGGAATTTTCCACCATTCTTCCAAAAGTGCATTGGTGAGGTCACACACTGATGTTGGTCAAGAAGGCCTGGCTCTCAGTCTCCGTTCTAATTCATCCCAAAGGTGTTCTATCGGGTTCAGGTCAGGACTCTGTGCAGGCCAGTCAAGTTCATCCACACCAGACTCTGTCATCCATGTCTTTATGGACCTTGCTTTGTGCACTGGTGCACAGTCATGTTGGAAGAGGAAGGGGTCCGCTCCATACTGTTACCACAAGGTTGGGAGCATGGAATTGTCCAAAATGTTTAGTATCCTGGAGCATTCAAAGTTCCTTTCACTGGAACTAAGGGGCCAAGCCCATTTTTTTTTTTTTTTTTTTGTCATACGAAAATACAATCATGTGTGCTTACGGACTGTATCCCTGCAGACTGTATTGATCTATATTGATATATAATGTAGGAACCAGAAAGAAACAACCCTTTTGTTTGAATGAATGTGAATTCCCAGAAGAGTTGAAGGAGGTTTTTTGGGTTGGTGCACTAATTGTAAGTGTATCTTGTGTTTTTATGTTGATTTAATTAAATAAAAAAATATATACATATATTTTTTTTTCTTGTGCGGCCCGGTACCAATCGATCCACGGACCGGTACCGGGCCGCGGCCCTGTGGTTGGGGACCACTGCTTTAGGGGAAGTATGTTCTCTTTTTGAGGTACTTTGGGATCTTTCGGGGGATATGCACCCTTTTGAGGTACTTTGGGACCTTTTCGGTGGAAGATGGTCCTTTTAGAGGTACTTCAGGACTTTAACGTGGAATATGGTCATGTTTGGGGTACTTTGGCACTATTTCGGGTACTGTTGAACCTTTCGGGGAAGTATGGTCCTTTTTGAGGTACTTTGGGACCTTTAAGGTAGAAGCTGACCATCTTACATCTTTTAGAGGTACTTCGGGACTTTAACGTGGAAGATGGTCATGTTTGGGGTACTTTGGGACTATTTGGGCTTCCGTTTAACCTTCCGGGGGAAATATGGTCCTTCTTGAGGTACTTTAGGACTTTTAAGGTGGAAGATGGTCCTTTTAGAGGTACTTCGAGACTTTAACATGGAAGATGGTCCTTTTTGAGGTACTTTGGGGCTATTTGGGGTCCTGTGGGACCTTTAGGGGGAATATGATCCTTTTTTAGGTACTTTGGAATCTTCCAGGGGATATGCACCCTTTTGAGGTACTTTGGGACCTTTAGGTGGAATATGGTCCTTTTTGGGATACTTTGGGAGCATTTGGGGTCCCGTTGGTCCTGTCGGGGAATATGGTCATGTTTGGGGTACTTTGGGACTATTTGGGGTTCTGTTGAACCTTTCGGGGAAATATGGTCCTTTTTGAGGTACTTTGGGACCTTTAAGGTGGAAGCTGACCATCTTCCATCTTTTAGAGGTACTTTGGGACTTTAACGCGGAAAATGGTCATGTTTGGGGTACTTTGGGACTATTTGGTGTCCTGTGGGACCTTTAGGGGAAGTATGTTTCCTTTTTGAGGTACTTTGGAATCTTTCGGGGGATATGCACCCTTTTGAGGTACTTTGGGACCTTTAGGTGGAAGATGGTCATTTTTGGGATACTTTGGGAGCATTTGGGGTCCCGTTGGTCCTTTCGGGGAATATGGTCCTTTTTGAGGTACTTTGGGACCTTTTCGGTGGAAGATGGTCCTTTTAGAGGTACTTCGGGACTTTAACGTGGAAGATGGTCATGTTTGGGGTACTTTGGGACTATTTGGGGTCTCGTTGAACCTTTCGGGGGAAATATACAGGTAAAAGCCAGTAAATTTGAATATTTTGAAAAACTTGATTTATTTCAGTAATTGCATTCAAAAGGTGTAACTTGTACATTATATTTATTCATTGCACACAGACTGATGCATTCAAATGTTTATTTCATTTAATTTTGATGATTTGAAGTGGCAACAAATGAAAATCCCAAATTCCGTGTGTCACAAAATTAGAATATTACTTAAGGCTAATACAAAAAAGGGATTTTTAGAAATGTTGGCCAACTGAAAAGTATGAAAATGAAAAATATGAGCATGTACAATACTCAATACTTGGTTGGAGCTCCTTTTGCCTCAATTACTGCGCTAATGCGGCGTGGCATGGAGTCGATGAGTTTCTGGCACTGCTCAGGTGTTATGAGAGCCCAGGTTGCTCTGATAGTGGCCTTCAACTCTTCTGCGTTTTTGGGTCTGGCATTCTGCATCTTCCTTTTCACAATACCCCACAGATTTTCTATGGGGCTAAGGTCAGGGGAGTTGGCGGGCCAATTTAGAACAGAAATACCATGGTCCGTAAACCAGGCACGGGTAGATTTTGCGCTGTGTGCAGGCGCCAAGTCCTGTTGGAACTTGAAATCTCCATCTCCATAGAGCAGGTCAGCAGCAGGAAGCATGAAGTGCTCTAAAACTTGCTGGTAGACGGCTGCGTTGACCCTGGATCTCAGGAAACAGAGTGGACCGACACCAGCAGATGACATGGCACCCCAAACCATCACTGATGGTGGAAACTTTACACTAGACTTCAGGCAACGTGGATCCTGTGCCTCTCCTGTCTTCCTCCAGACTCTGGGACCTCGATTTCCAAAGGAAATGCAAAATTTGCATGGTTGGGTGATGGTTTGGGGTGCCATGTCATCTGCTGGTGTCAGTCCATTCTGTTTCCTGAGATCCAGGGTCAACGCAGCCGTCTACCAGCAAATTTTAGAGCACTTCATGCTTCCTGCTGCTGACCTGCTCTATGGAGATGGAGATTTCAAGTTCCAACAGGACTTGGCGCCTGCACACAGCGCAAAATCTACCCGTGCCTGGTTTACGGACCATGGTATTTCTGTTCTAAATTGGCCCGCCAATTCCCCTGACCTTAGCCCCATAGAAAATCTGTGGGGTATTGTGAAAAGGAAGATGCAGAATGCCAGACCCAAAAACGCAGAAGAGTTGAAGGCCACTATCAGAGCAACCTGGGCTCTCATAACACCTGAGCAGTGCCAGAAACTCATCGACTCCATGCCACGCCGCATTAGCGCAGTAATTGAGGCAAAAGGAGCTCCAACCAAGTATTGAGTATTGTACATGCTCATATTTTTCATTTTCATACTTTTCAGTTGGCCAACATTTCTAAAAATCCCTTTTTTGTATTAGCCTTAAGTAATATTCTAATTTTGTGACACACGGAATTTGGGATTTTCATTTGTTGCCACTTCAAATCATCAAAATTAAATGAAATAAACATTTGAATGCATCAGTCTGTGTGCAATGAATAAATATAATGTACAAGTTACACCTTTTGAATGCAATTACTGAAATAAATCAAGTTTTTCAAAATATTCTAATTTACTGGGTTTTACCTGTATGGTCCTTTTTGAGGTACTTTGGGACCTTTTCGGTGGAAGATGGTCCTTTTAGAGGTACTTCGGGACTTTACCATGGAATATGGTCATGTTTGGGGTACTTTGGGACTATTTGGGGTTCTGTTGAACCTTTCGGGGAAATATGGTCCTTTTTGAAGTACTTTGGGACCTTTACGGTGGAAGCTGACCATCTTCCATCTTTTAGAGGTACTTCGGGACTTTAACGTGGAAGATGGTCATGTTTGGGGTACTTTGGGACTATTTGGGGTCCCGTTGAACCTTTCGGGGAAATATGGTCCTTTTTGAGGTACTTTGGGACCTGTCAGGTGGAAGATGGTCCTCTTAGAGGTACTTTGGGGCTATTTGGGGTCCCGTGGGACCTATAGGGGGAATATGGTCCTTTTTTGGGGTACTTTGGCACCTTCAGGTGGAAGATGGTTAATTTATGGGGTACCTTGGGACTATTTAGGGTCCGGTTGGATCTTTCGGGGGCATATGGTCCTTTTTGAGGTACTTTGTGGAAGATGGTCATTTCTGAGGTACTTTAGGACTATTTGGTGTCCCGTGGGACCTTTAGGGGCAATATGGTCCTTTTTGAGGTAGTTTTGGAAATGTAGGTGGAAAATGGTCCTTTTTGGGGTACTTTGGGAGTATTTGGGTTCCTGTTGGATCTTTGGGGGGAATATGGTCCCTTTTTTAAGGTACTTTGGAACCTTTTAGGTGGAAGATGGTCCTTTTTGAGGTACTTCGGGACTTTAACGTGGAAGATGTTCATGTTTGGGGTACTTTGGGACTATTTGGGGTCTCGTTGAACCTTTCGGGGGAAATATATGGTCCTTTTTGAGGTACTTTGGGACCTTTAAGGTGGAAGATGGTCCTTTTAGAGGGACTTTGGGACTTTAACGTGGAAGATGGTCATGTTTGGGGTACTTTGGGACTATTTGGGGTCTCGTTGAACCTTTCGGGGGAAATATGGTCCTTCTTGAGGTACTTTGGGACCTTTAAGGTGGAAGATGGTCCTTTTAGAGGTACTTTGGGACTTTAACATGGAAGATGGTCCTTTTTGAGGTACTTTGGGGCTATTTGGGTTCCAGTGGGACCTTTAGGGGGAATATAGTCCTTTTTAGGGACTTTGGGACCTTCAGGGGGAAGATGGTCATTTTTGGGGTACCTTGGGACTATTTGGTGTCCTGTTGGATCTTTCGGGGAATATAGTCCTTTTTGAAGTACTTTGGCACCTTCAGGGGGAAGATGGACTTTTGTGGGGTAAATTGGGACTATTTGGGGTCCCGTTGGACATTTCGGGGAATATAGTCCTTTTTGAGGTACTTTGTGGAAGATGGTCATTTCTGGGGTACTTTGGGACTATTTGGGGTCTCGTGGGACCTTTAGGGGCAATATGGTCCTTTTTTGAGGTAGTTTTGGAACTGCAGGTAAAAGATGGTCCTTTTTAGGGTACTTTGGGACTATGTGGGTTCCTGTGGGACCTTTCGGGGAAGTATGTTCCCTTTTTGAGGTACCTTGGGATCTTTCGGGGGATATGCACCCTTCTGAGGTACTTTGGGACCTTGAGGTGGAAGATGGTCATTTTTGGGATACATTGGGAGCATTTGGGGTCCCGTTGGTCCTTTCGGGGAATATGGTCTTTTTGAGGTACTTTGGGATCTTTTCGGTGGAAGATGGTCCTTTTAGAGGTACTTTGGGACTTTAACGTGGAATATGGTCATGTTTGGGGTACTTTGGGACTATTTGGGGTCCCGTTAAACCTTTCGGGGAAATATGGTCCTTTTTGAGGTACTTTGGGACCTTTTAGGTGGAAGCTAACCATCTTCCATCTTTAAGAGGTACTTCGGGACTTTAACGTGGAAGATGGTCATGTTTGGGGTACTTTGGGACTATTTGGGGTCCCGTTGAACCTTTCGGGGAAATATGGTCCTTTTTGAGGTACTTTGGGACCTTTAAGGTGGAAGATGACCATCTTCCATCTTTTAGAGGTACTTCGGGATTTTATCGTGGAAGATGGTCATGCTTGGGGTACTTTGGGACTATTTGGGGTCCTGTTGAACCTTTCGGGGGAAATATGGTCCTTTTTGAGGTACTTTGGGACCTTTAAGGTGGAAGATGGTCCTTTTAGAGGTACTTTGGGGCTATTTGGGGCCCCGTGGGGCCTTTAGGGGGTATATGGTCCTTTTTTAGGTACTTTGGGACCTTCAGGAGGAAGATGGACATTTTTGGGGTACTTTGGGACTATTTGGTGTCCTGTGGGACCTTTAGGGGAAGTATGTTTCCTTTTTGAGGTACTTTGGGATCTTTCGGGGTACATGCACCCTTTTGAGGTACTTTGGGACCTTTAGGTGGAAGATGGTCATTTTTGGGATACTTTGGGAGCATTTGGGGTCCCGTTGGTCCTTTCGGGGAATATGGTCTTTTTGAGGTACTTTGGGATCTTTTCGGTGGAAGATGGTCCTTTTAGAGGTACTTTGGGACTTTAACGTGGAATATGGTCATGTTTGGGGTACTTTGGGACTATTTGGGGTCCCGTTAAACCTTTCGGGGAAATATGGTCCTTTTTGAGGTACTTTGGGACCTTTTAGGTGGAAGCTAACCATCTTCCATCTTTAAGAGGTACTTCGGGACTTTAACGTGGAAGATGGTCATGTTTGGGGTACTTTGGGACTATTTGGGGTCCCGTTGGACCTTTAGGGGGAATATGGTCCTTTTTTGGGGTACTTTGGAACCTTCAGGTGGAAGGTGGTTAATTTATGGGGTACCTTGGGACTATTTGGGGTCCTGTTGGATCTTTCGGGGAATACAGTCCTTTTTGAGGTACTTTGGGACCTTCAGGGGGAAGATGGACATTTCTGGGGTAAATTGGGACTATTTCGGGTACCGTTGGACCTTTAGGGGCAATATGGTCCTTTTTGAGGTAGTTTTGGAACTGCAGGTGGAATATGGTCATGTTTGGGGTACTTTGGGACTATTTGGGGTCCTGTTGAACCTTTCGGGGTAATATATGGTCCTTTTTTAGGTACTTTGTGGTAGATGGTCATTTCTGGGGTACTTTGGGAATATTTGGTGTCCCGTGGCACCTTTAGGGGCAATATGGTCCTTTTTGAGGTAGTTTTGGAACTGCAGGTGGAATATGGTCCTTTTTGAGGTACTTTGGGACCTTTAAGGTGGAATATGGTCCTTTTAGAGGTACTTTAGGACTTTAACGTGGAAGATGGTCCTTTTTGGAGGTACTTTGGGGCTATTTGGGGTCCCGTGGGACCTTTAGGGGGAATATGGTCCTTTTTTGGGGTACTTTGGCACCTTCAGGTGGAAGATGGTTAATTTATGGGGTACCTTGGGACTATTTGGGGTCCTGTTGGATCTTTCGGGGAATATAGTCCTTTTTGAGGTACTTTGGGACCTTCAGGGAGAAGATGGACATTTCTGGGGTAAATTGGGACTATTTGGGGTCCCGTTGGACATCTCGGGGAATATAGTCCTTTTTGAGGTACTTTGTGGAAGATGATCATTTCTGGGGTACTTTGGGACTATTTGGGATCCCGTGGGACCTTTAGGGGAAATATGGTCCTTTTTTGAGGTAGTTTTGGACTATTTGGGTTCCTGTGGGACTTTTCGGGGAAGTATTTTCCCTTTTTGAGGTAAGTGGGATCTTTCGGGGGATATGCACCCTTTTTAGGTACTTTGGGACCTTTAGGTGGAAGATGGTAATTTTTGGGATACTTTGGTATAACTTGGGGTCCCGTTGGTCCTTTTGGGGAATATGGTACTTTGGAACCTTTTAGGTGAAAGATGGTCCTTTTAGAGGTACTTCGGGACTTTAACGTGAAAGATGGTCCTTTTTGGGGTACTTTGGGACTAGTTGGGTTCCAGTGGGACCTTTAGGGGGAATATGGTCCCTTTTTGAGGTACTTTTGGACCTTTAGGTGGAAGATGGTCGTTTTTGGGGTACTTTGGGACTATTTGGTGTCCTGTGGAACCTTTAAGGGGACTATTGTCCCTTTTGAGGTACTTTTGGACCTTTTAGGTGGAAGATGGTCGTTTTTGGGGAACTTTGGGACTATTTGGGATCCTGTGAGAACGTAAGGTGGGATTTGCTCCTTTTTGATGTACTGTGGAACCTTTAGGTGGAAGATGGTCCTTGTTCTTTTTGGGGTACTATGGGCCCTTGGAACAATGTGGGGTTATTGTGGGGCCTTTAGGGGGAAGATAGTCCAATACTGAGTTCATGGACTTTTTCCAGTAATAGTTGATAGACCCCAATCTCTCCAGGGCAACATCTGGTATAAAAATAAACGTTCCCTAGAAGTCCCAGCCCCATTTTATTAGTGCCTCGACCCGGAAGTTGTCTTTCAACTATGGATAGATTTTGTGCATTAAATATGCTAAAATAATCCAATGTAAGTCAATATGTTATGTTTCCTAGTAACATTTCAAGGTGCAGAATCTAGACATAGTGCAATTTCCACAGTTTTGAATGCTCAACAACACAAATAATACAACAGCGTATGAACAATCACTCCTTGTCAGAAAAAAAAATGAAACAACTGTCAAGCGAGGAAGTAGGTCAACTCGTTAGATACAGAAGGGAAAAAAAACAACAACCAGGGAAGTGGCAAACTGTGACAGCAGGCTCGGCCAGACGTTACCATGGAGCTGGTAACTGAAGACGGTAATAAGAATCTAAATCTAAAGGCCAAGTGTTCATTTAGATTTAAATCATTTGGTTTTGCTATCCATGACTCCTGCTCGCTAAATGCTGGCTTGCATTGTATTTGTTCATCAAATAGTCGTATATCACGAGGCACACATCCTGTCAGTCACTTATAGCTAACCGTGTGGGATATGAGTACGATTAGATTCTGCACACAACTGAAGGCTCCTTACCGAAAAATCCATGACCAAATATTGGTACTGTTATTCCTGTAATATTCAATGGTGATATAAAGAGAGTAAGAAACACACCGAACAAGCAATGGTATTTTCTAGGGTTGTAAAGAATTCCAAACTCTTGGCAGGAAGGCAAAACAAAGTTTTGATTTAAATGCGAGCAGGAGATGAAGTACTCGAGCAGCTCGTGACTGAAAATACACGAACACAAGCTGTAAATCCACACAGCAGGAGTCCAATCTAGAGGGAGTTGGCGGCATAGCTCTCAGTTATTTTCAGAAATGGCAGGACTCCTTAAAAGAACTCCAAAACGAGAGAGGAGGGATTGGTATCGAAATAAAGTGATAATTAGGTGGTCTTAAAAGTGAACACCACCATCTACTGAAAGACACATACTGCGTGTTCTCTCTTTAAGCAACAGTGTCTTCCTTCTTTTATAAGAACACAACCTTGTTATTCATTCATGTGTTATCTCCATATTAGCTGGTGGATAATGTCATTAATTACTTAGTTAGTTAGTCAGATAGCAAAATAACTCAAAATCTGTTTATTTGCCAACATGTTTTGTATTATTTTTAACTCCCCACATAGCTCAGCAGCAACACAACTACCGTCTAATTACACAACATTCAAACAAGCACACTATGACATCCTGTTCAGTGCAAAAATAAGCTTCAAAATAAAAGCATGGCAGTATCTGTTTGTGTCAACATGTTTTGTAGTATTGTTAACTCCCCATCATAGCTCCGCAGCAACACAACTACCGTCTACTTACACAGGATTCAAAAATGCACACCATAACATCCTGTTCAGTGCAAAAGTAAGCTTCAAAATAAAAGCATGGCAGTATCTGTTTGTGCCAACATGTTTGTAGTATATTCAACGCCCCATCATAGCTCCACAGCAACACAACTACCGTCTACTTACACATAATTAAAAAATGCACACCATAACATCCTGTTCAGTGCAAAAGTAAGCTTCAAAATAAAAGCATGAGAGTATATGTTTGTGCCAACATGTTTTGTAGTATTTTTAACTCCCCACATAGCTCAGCAGCAACACAACTACTATCTAATTTCACAACATTCAAACAAGCACACCATGATATCCTGTTCAGTGCAAAAGTATACTTCAAAATAAAAGCATGGCAGTATCTGTTTGTGCCAACATGTTTTGGAGTCCTGTTAACTCCCCATCATAGCTCCGCAGCAACACAACTACGTCTACTTACACATAATTAAAAAATGCACATTATAACATCCTGTTCAGTGCAAAAGTAAGCTTCAAAATAAAAGTATGGCAGTATGTGTTTGTGCCAACATGTTTTTAGTATTTTTAATTCCCCATCATAGCTCAGCAGCAACACAACTACCGTCTAATTACACCATGACGACATGTTCAGTGCAAAAGTAAGCTTCAAAATAAAAGCATGGAAGTATCTGTTTGTGCCAACATGTTTTTAGTGTTTTAACTCCTCGTCATAGCTCAGCAGCAACACAACTACCGTCTACTTACACAGGATTCAAACATGCACACCATGACATTCTGTTCAGTGCAAAAGTAAGCTTCAAAATAAAAGCATGGCAGTATCTGTTTGTGCCAACCGGTTTTGTAGTATTTTTAACTCCCCACATAGCTCAGCAGCAACACAACTACCGTCTAATTACACAGGATTCAAAAATGCATACCATGACGACATTTTCAGTGCAAAAGTAAGCTTCCAAATAAAAGCATGGCAGTATCTGTTTGTGTCAACATGTTTTGTAGTATTGTTAACTCCCCACATAGCTCAGCAGCAACACAACTACCGTCTATTTACACAGAATTCAAACATGCACACCATAACATCCTGTTCAGTGCAAAAGTAAGCTTCAAAATAAAAGCATGGCAGTATCTGTTTGTGCCAACCATCCATCCATCCATCCATTTTCTACCGCTTGTCCCGTTCTGGCTCACGGGGGTGCCAACATGTTTGTAGTATATTCAACGCCCCATCGTAGCTCCACAGCAACACAACTACCGTCTAATTACACAGGATTCAAAAATGCACACCATGACATCCTGTTCAGTGCAAAAGTATGCTTCAAAATAAATGCATGACAGTATCTGTTAGCGCCAACATGTTTTGGAGTATTGTTAACTCCCCATCATAGCTCCGCAGCAACACAACTACCGTCTACTTACACAGGATTCAAAAATGCACACCATAACATCCTGTTCAGTGCAAAAGTATACTTCAAAATAAAAACATGGCAGTATCTGTTTGTGCCAACATGTTTTGGAGTATTGTTAACTCCACATCATAGCTCCGCAGCAACACAACTACCGTCTACTTACACATAATTAAAAAATGCACACCATAACATCCTGTTCAGTGCAAAAGTAAGCTTCAAAATAAAAGCATGAGAGTATTAACGCCGCATTAACGCAGTAATTGAGGCAAAAGGAGCTCCAACCAAGTATGTGCCAACATGTTTTGTAGTATTTTAAACTCCCCACATAGCTCAGCAGCAACACAACTACCGTCTAATTACACAAGATTCAAACATGCATACTATGACATCCTGTTCAGTGCAAAAGTATACTTCAAAATAAAAGCACGGCAGTATCTGTTTGTGCCAACATGTTTTGGAGTATTGTTAACTCCCCATCATAGCTCAGCAACAACACAACTACCGTCTAATTACACAGGATTCAAAAATGCACACCATGACGACATGTTCAGTGCAAAAGTAAGCTTCAAAATAAAAGCATGGCAGTATCTGTTTGTGCCAACATGTTTTGTAGTATTTTTAACTCCCCGCATAGCTCAGCAGCAACACAACTACCGTCTAATTACACAGGATTCAAACATACACACCATGACATCCTGTTCAGTGCAAAAGTAAGCTTCAAAATAAAAGCATGGCAGTATCTGTTAGTGCCACCATGTTTTGTAGTATTTTTTAACTCCCCATCATAGCTCAGTAGCAACACAACTACCGTCTAATTACACAGCATTCAAACATGCACACCATGATATCCTGTTCAGTGCAAAAGTACGCTTCAAAATAAAAGCATGGCAGTATCTGTTTGTGCCAACATCCATCCATTCATCCATTTTCTACCGCTTGTCCCGTTCTGGCTCGCGGGGGTGCCAACATGTTTGTAGTATATTCAACGCCCCATCGTAACTCCACAGCAACACAACTACCGTCTATTTACGCAGGATTAAAAAATGCACACGATGACATCCTGTTCTGTGCAAAAGTACGCTTCGAAATAAAAGCATGGCAATATCTGTTTGAGCCAACATGTTTTTAGTGTTTTTAACTCCCCATCATAGCTCAGCAGCAACACAACTACAGTCTGATTACACAGCATTCAGCCTATGCCATCCGGTTCAGTGCAAAAGTAAGCTTCAAAATAAAAGCATGGCAGAATTAACCTGGATTCTACTAAAGCGACTAACAAAGTGCTTTATGAAGTTGTCTATATAATCCTCTATCTTGGTAGGCAACTTCCTGCTTTGTATACAAAACCCAAAACCAGTGAAGTTGGCACGTTGTGAAAATCGTAAATAAAAATAGAATACAATGATTTGCAAATCATTTTCAACCTATATTCAATTGAATGCACTGCAAAGACAAGATTCTTACCGTTCAAACTGCTAAAATTTTTTTTAATTTTTTGCAATTATTAGCTCATTTGGAATTTGATGCCTGAAACATGTTTCAAAAAAGCTGGCACAAGTGGAAAAAAAGACTGAAAAAGTTAAGGAATGCTCATCAAACACTTATTTGGAACATCCCACAGATGAACAGGCTCATTGGGAACAGGTGGGTGCCGTGATATGGGTATAAAATTAGCTTCCATGTAATGCTCAGTCATTCACAAACAAGGATGGGGTGAGGGTCACCACTTTGTGAACAAATGAGTGTGCAATTTGTTGAACAGTTTAAGAACAACATTTCTCAACGAGCTATTGACAGGAATTTAGGGATTTCCCCATCTACGGTCCGTAATATCATCAAAAGGTTCAGAGAACCAGGAGAACTCACTGCACGTAAACGGCAAGGCCAAAAACCAACATTGAATGCCTGTGACCTTCGATCCCTCAGGCGGTACTGCATCACAAAGCGACATCAGTGTGTAAAGGATATCACCACATGGGCTCAGGAACACTTCAGAAAACCACTGTCAGTAACTAAAGTTCATTGATACAAGTGCAAGTAAAACTCTACTATGCAAAGCTAAAGCCATTTATCAACAACACCCAGAAACGCAGCCGGCTACGCTGGGCCTGAGCTCATCTAAGATGGACTGATGCAAAGTGGAAAAGAATGCTGTGGTCTGACAAGTGCACATTTTAAACAGTTTTTGGAAACTGTGGATGTCGTGTCCTCCGGACCAAAGAGGAAAATAACCATCCGGACTGTTATAGGCGCAAAGTTGAAAAGCCAGCATCTGTGATGGTATGGGGGTGTATTAGTGCCCAAGACATGGGTAACTTACACATCTGTGAAGGCACCATTAATGCTGAAAGGCACATACAGGTTTTGGAGCAACATATGTTGCCATCCAAGCAACGTCTTTTTCATGGACGCCCCTGCTTATTTCAGCAAGACAATGCCAAGCCACGTGTTACAACAACGTGGCTTCGTAGTAAAAGAGTGTGGGTACTAGACTGGCCTGCCTGTAGTCCAGGCCTGTCTCCCATTGAAAATGTGTGGCACATTATGTGGCGGGTTTTGTATGATTTTTTTAAAAAATATGATTTTAATTATACAAAATAATTGTATAACACCATTTATTGAACAAATGCCTAAATGCCCACCCTGACCGCACAGGCCTGCTCATGTCTTTTTTATTCTTTGAAAGTTTTGTGTCACTTATTTGCAGTACAAAAAAAAAGGCTGTATTCCAAAGTAGACTGCTATAGAGACATCCGATGCTTTGAGTGGTACCTCCATTTGTCCTTTTCATGTAAAAGTGCACTTATTAAAATCTTAAGCATGAGGAGTATTTCATTCTCTTTCCTCAATGAAAACAACCCTGTCTGGGCTCACATAATTGGAAACATATTTCAGTGTTTCTTTCCATTTGGAGGAGAAAGTAATGGTTTGCTTAGTCTGTTGTGGCAATTCCTCTGCGTTCAAGGTCCCTTATTCTGCTCATTCTATGAGGGACTGACAAATAATTCATACAACAGTGGACAAACTGTAAAAATGTAAAATACTGATCGATTGTAAATTATTAAAATCCAGTCCAAAATAAGATCAATAAATCCATTAATCAAACAAACATGAAAATAAATTTTGACTGAATTTTTTCGTCATTGATTAATTGTCATGTCAGTGTGTGTTTGTTTTCTTTGTCTTTCAAACAGGGTGCCAGAGTGTTCACTCAGTGCATCGCTTTAACAGGGAATGTTTGGAATTTTGCCTATCATTCGCGGTTCTTATGAGAGACAAGAACTAGGGATGTCCGATAATATCGGTCTGCCGATATCATTGGCCGATAAATGCGTTAAAATGTAATATGGGAAATTATTGTTTTTTTTTTATTATTGGTATCGTTTTTTAAATTTTTTTTATTTTTATTAAATCAACATAAAAAACACAAGATACACTTACAATTAGTGCACCAACCCAAAAAACCTCCCTCCCCCATTTACACTCATTCACACAAAAGAGTTGTTTCTTTCTGTTATTAATATTCTGGTTCCTACATTATATATCAATATATATCAATACAGTCTGCAAGGGATACAGTCCGTAAGCACACATGATTGTGCGTGCCGCTGGTCCACTAATAGTACTAACCTTTAACAGTTAATTTTACTCATTTTCATTAATTACTAGTTTCTATGTAACTGTTTTTATATTGTTTTACTTTCTTTTTTATTCAAGAAAATGTTTTTAATTTATTTATCTTATTTTATCATTATTTTTTAAAAGTACCTTATCTTCACCATGCCTGGTTGTCCAAATTAGGCATAATAATGTCTTAATTCCACGACTGCATATATCTGTTGATATCGGTATCGGTAATTAAAGAGTTGGACAATATCGGAATATCGGATATCGGCAAAAAGCCATTATCGGAAACTGTGGACCAAAGAGGAAAAGAACCATCCGGATTGTTATAGGCGCAAAGTTGAAAAGCCAGCATGTGTGATGGTATGGGGGTGTATTAGTGCCCAAGACATGGGTAACTTACACATCTGTGAAGGCGCCATTAATGCTGAAAGGTACATACAGGTTTTGGAGCAACATATGTTGCCATCCAAGCAATGCTATCATGGGAGCCCCTGCTTATTTCAGCAAGACAATGCCAAGCCACGTGTTACATCAACGTGGCTTCATAGTAAAAGAGTGCGGGTACTAGACTGGCCTGCCTGTAGTCCAGACCTGTCTCCCATTGAAAATGTGTGGTGCATTATGAAGCCTAAAATACCACAACGGAGACCCCCGGACTGTTGAACAACTTAAGCTGTACACCAAGCAAGAATGGGAAAGAATTCCACCTGAGAAGCTTCAAAAATGTGTCTCCTCACGTTTACTGAGTGTTGTTAAAAGGACAGGCCATGTAACACAGTGGTGAAAATGCCTCTTCCCAACTACCGTATTTTCCGCACCATAAGGCGCCCTGGGTTATAAGCCGCGCCTTCAATGAACGGCATATTTCAAAACTTTGTCCACCTATAAGCCGCCCCGTGTTGTAAGCCGCATCTAACTGCGCTAAAGGAATGTCAAAAAAACAGTCAGATAGGTCAGTCAAACTTTAATAATATATTAAAACCAGCGTGATGTGGGCGCGCATGGAATCGTATATCAACATGGACAGAGCTGCGTGAAAAAAGCCACCCGGCCTCTTCGCGTAAACTTAAACTTACCTTAACCACTCGCTCATCTTTTCTTCATCCATCCCTTCGAGTTAGCTTTTATGATGACGCCGGCTGGAAAGGTCTCTTTTGGCAAGGTCTTCCTTTTGAATATCACCATGGGTGGAAGTTTCTGGCCATTAGCATGGCAAGCTAGAACCACAGTGAAGGATGACTTCTCATTCCCTGTGGTGCGAATATTCACCGTACGTGCTCCCGTTGTATCCACAGTGCGGTTCACAGGAATATCAGTTGCTGTGAAATAGTAATCCGTGTGCGGATGGAGAGATTGCGTCTTTTCATGAACCGGATACCTGTCGCTTAGTAGGAGCCATTTTGTGGTCTTTACAGATGTAAACACACAAAGGAAATGAAACGTACGGTAATATCCGCGCGCTTTTTCTTCTTCTACGCGGGCGGGTGGTTGCTTACAGTAGAAGAAGAAGCGCTTCCTGTTCTATGGGGGCGGGTGCTTACCTTGGCGGTTGCTTGCGTAGAAGAAGAAGCGCTTCCTGTTCTACCGGGAAAAAAGATGGCGGCTGTTTACCGAAGTTGCGAGACCGAAACTTTATGAAAATGAATCTTAATATTTATCCATATATAAAGCGCACCGGGTTATAAGGCGCACTGTCAGCTTTTGAGAAAATTTGTGGTTTTTAGGTGCGCCTTATAGTGCGGAAAATACGGTACTTTGGCACGTGTTGCAGCCATGAAATGCTAAGTTAATTATTTGAAAAAAAAAAAAAAAGTTTATGAGTTTGAACTTCAAATATCTTGTCTTTGTAGACAAGTTGATTGCGTTTGAAAAAGATAATTGCGTGATTATTATGTTATGATTACATTGGTGCTTAATTTGGTTTCTATTCTGACAATAATATATTGCCCAGCAATATGTGTGATCGGCCCATCATTCCCACCTTTGAGCTACGTCTAGGAACTGTTACCAGTAGAAGGCGGCTGGTTGAATGGATAATATACCGTATTTTCCGGGCTATAGAGTGCACCAGCGTTTAAGCCGCACCCACCACATTTTTAAATAAATAAAAAAAATTTGCCGCAAATATATACCGATACGTAAGAATTTGTAATTGTTTTTTCACATACAGTACCTTAATTGTTTACAAACGGTGCCTGTCACACGGCAATAAAACGGCTGATCAAACAAAACAGAAGTCATCGTCATGGATCCACTAGCTGCTGAAGCTAGCTCTCCAATCAGCTAAACAGACTCAAAAACGCTACGGTGACGTTTTGGTGAATTTATGAAACTGAAACAATACAAAAAGAATGCAATCGTAAGTTGATAATACTAACGCAGACAATTGTAAATGTGTTAGCATTAGAGATGTCCGATAATATCGGCCTGCCGACATTATCGCCCGATAAATGCTTTAAAATGTAAAATCGGAAATTATCGGTTTCAAAGTTATCGGTATCGGTTTCAAAAAGTAAAATGTATGACTTTTCAAAACGCCGTTGTGTACACGGACGTAGGGAGAAGTACAGAGCGCCAATAAACCTTAAAGGTACTGCCTTTGCGTGCCGGCCCAGTCACATAATATATGCGGCTTTAACACACACACAAGTGAATGCATAGCATACTTGATCAACAGACATACAGGTCACACTGAGGGTGGCCGTATAAACAACTTTAACACTGTTACAAATATGCGCCACACTATGAACCCACACCCAACAAGAATGGCAAACAGATTTGGGGAAAACATCCGCACCGTAACACAACATAAACACAACAGACAAATACCCAGAACTCCCCCCACCCCCCACCCCCATCTCCCGAATTCGGAGGTCTTAAGGTTGGCAAGTATGCTCTCGTATACTCTGGACTGAAGCTGTGTGCCTTCATTGTTTTTGTAGCTGTTGTTTTGAGGCATGTTTAAAAAAAATTAATAATAATGCACTTTGTGAAAGTCAAAGTATAGCAATTCCCATAGTTGTAATGGGTATCAGGATTATCTCAAGGAGAGCATGTCCCAAATTCCAAGCTGTTTTATGGCATGTTAAAAAAAATAATGCACTTTGTGACTTCAATAATAAATATGGCAGTGCCATGTTGGCACTTTTTTCAATAACTGGAGTTGAAGTTGTTCTCTTATTTTGGAAAACCTTGTTTTTGATTGATTGATTGAAACTTTTATTAGTAGATTGCAGAGTACAGTAGATATTCTGTACAATTGACCACTAAATGGTAACACCCGAATACGTTTTTCAACTTGTTTAAGTCGGGGTCCACGTTAATCAATTCATGGTAAAGTTACATTGTTTAATGCATCCAGCGGGGCATCACAACAAAATTAGGCATAATAATGTGTTAATTCCACCACTGTATATAGCGGTATCGGTTGATATCGGAATCGGTAATTAAGAGTTGGACAATATCGGAATATCGGATATCGGCAAAAAAGCCATTATCGGACATCTCTAGTTAGCATATTCGCTAATGCTACCGATTCTAGCTTGATTACATTACGATAGCATGTACAAATATGCAAAAGAACACTCCTACAGACATCACACATGGGAGGGTTTATTAAGTTAAAATTGCTTAGTTAGATTGTAAAACTTAAAAACATTGCTTGGAATGATGGATGAAGAATTATTTCGATCAGAAATGTTATGAACGAATATACTCCCAGCTCGGAACAGGAAGTTCATTGTCAACTCGCAGCATCCGCAGTGAGCAAACTTATCCAAAAGAGGACGCCATAGCACATACAATAACACACCTTTTCAGTGTCTGTCGGTATTCTATGAAAACTATCTGTGGTATGCAATACATTATGGCTGTCAGTGAAGAAAAATCCATAAATTAGCCACACTGTTTCATAAACCGCAGGTTTCAAAGCGTTGGAAAAAGTAGCAGAGTATAGTTCGGAAAATAAGGTTTTTTTTGTTTTGTTTTTTACAGCTTTTACATGCTGTCTGTAACCTTTAAATGCTTAAATGACTCGAGGCTTGCTCTTTGAAGGCACAGAAATGAAAATTCTGACTGCTCCTGTAATGTTTGTTTTGTTCAAATAAATGTATTTTGATGGTTTGCTTTCGCTATTTGAAAACAAAGTTCCCACAGCACAGGGGAATATTTTTATCGTGTTCATGGGTTACATGTCAATGGCGTCTAAATGAACAGACAGACTCCACAGTGCAGATCCCCGAGGACTGTGGCAGATAAACCAACAGGGATGTGTCCTGTAATTTACTTTACTTACGTAACACAACGGAAGAGCCAAAAAGCTTTCAGATCCACCGAGATTGTTCTTTTTTTAGAACACAGAATCAGGATTTAAACAGCTCGAACCACAACATATTCTCTAGGTAGAAGAGGGCTAACTAACAGCTGGAAATGTTCATTTGTGCGACTGTGTGTGCATCTTTTACTTTGGTGCTCATTTACCAACTTTTCCAGAGTTTGTACAAGAACTTACACGATGATACAAATGAATTGTACTTAAATGATCTTCTTGTGGCACTGTGCAGTCAACAAGTGTTGCGTTGTGACAAAATATGGAGCAGAAATCCGCAGTGTGTCCTTCATACAAATACAAAACCCAAAACCAGTGAGGTTGGCACTTTGTGTAATTCGTAAATAAAAACAAAATCCAATGATTTGCAAATCCTTTTCAACCTATATTCAATTAGGTTTGAACTAAGAAACAACATTTAATTTTGCAAATAAAAATTAACTTAGAATTTAATGGCAGCAACACATTGCAAAAAAAGTTGTCACAGGGGCATTTTTACCAATGTGTTACATGGCCTTTCCTTTTAACAACACTCAGTAAATGTTTGAGAACTGAGGAGACCAATTTTCCTCAGCTTGATGTACAGCTTGAGTTGTTCAACAGTCCGAGGTCTCCCTTGTGGTATTTTACGTTTCATATTACGCCACACATTTTTAATGGGAGACAGGTCTGGACTACATGCAGGCCAGTCTAGTACCCGCACTCTTTTACTATGAAGCCACGTCCGTGATAACGTTGCTTGGATGCCAACATATGTTGCTCCAAAACCTGTATGTACCTTTCAGCATTAATGGTACCTTCACAGATGTGTAAGTTACCCATGTCTTGGGCACTAATACACCTCCATACCATCACAGATGCTGGCTTTTGAACTTTGCGCCAAGAACAATCCGGATGGTTCTTTTCCTCTTTGTTCCAGAGGACAAAACCTCCACAGTTTCCAAAAGCAATTTGAAATGTAGACTTCAAATTTCTCAGTCTTTTTTGCCACTCGTGCCAGCTTTTTTTAAACATGTTGCAGGCATCAAATTCCAAATGAGCTAATATTTGCAAAAAATAAAATTTTCCAGTTTGAACGTTAAGTATCTTGTCTTTGCAATCTATTCAATTGAATATAGGTTGAAAGGGATTTGCCAGTCATTGTATTTTGTTTTTATTTATAATTTACACAACGTGACAACTTCACTGGTTTTGGGGTTTGTAATAACAGAAACAGTCCTGCCCATTTGGACACTATCTTGTTTAACCAGACCAATCCAATTGATGATTTATGCTTAACCCTAACAGGTCAGTACACCCCCATACCATCACAGATGCTGGATTTTGATCTTTGCGGCTATAACAATCTGAGTGGCTCTGTTCCTCTTTGGTCCGAAGGACACGACGTCCACAGATTCCAAAAACAATTTGAAATGTGGACTCGTCAGACCACAGAACACTTTTCCACTTTGTATCAGTCCATCTTAGATGAGCTCAGGCCCAGCGAAGCCGGCGGCTTTTCTGGGTGTTGTTGATAAATGGCTTTTGCTTTGCATAGTAGAGTTTTAACTTGCATTTACATATGTAGTTACTGACATTGGTTTTCTGAAGTGTTCCTGAGCCCATGTGGTGATATCCTTTTAAACACTGATGTCGGTTTTTGATGCAGTACCACCTGAGGGATCCAAGGTCACAGGCATTCTGATGATATTACAGACCTTAGATGGTGAAATCCCTAAATTCATTGCAATAGCTCATTGAGAAATGTTGTTCTTAAACTGTTCAACAGTTTGCTCAAGCATTTGTTCAAAAAGTGGTGACCTTCGTCCCATCCTTGTTTGTGAATGACTGAGCATTTCATGGAAGCTGCTTTTATACCCAATCATGGCACCCACCTGTTCCCAATTTGCCTGTTCACCTGTGGGATGTTCCAAATAAGTGTTTGATGAGCATTCCTCAACTTTCTCCGTCTTTTTTGCCACTTGTGCCAGCTTTTTTGGAAACATGTTGCAGGCATCAAATTCCAAATTAGCTAATATTTGCAAAGTTTTCCAATTTGAACATTAAGTATCTTGTCTTTGCAGTCTATTCAATTGAATAAAGGTTGAACAAGATTTGCAAATCATTGTATTCTGTTTTTATTTGCGATTTACACAACGTGCCAACTTCACTGGTTTTGGGGTCTGTAGTTGAATGCCATCTCTGTCATGGCCTGAGGGGGTCTGTGTCGCTTTCAGTGGCACTTGGTGACTTTGAGGAGGGTGGCAGGAACTCTACAAATGTGCAGACTGCTTTACTGCATACGTCACTGCCCACTTTTCCCATTCGTTACAAAGACGGAAGTCGATGCGAACGCCTGCGTGCATTTACTGCTATCGTGGCTGAAGCTGCAAAACAATAAAATAAATGAAAAGTTTTGTCTGAGGAGACATTAAGAAAAAAAGAAAAAAAGAAAAAAAGAAAAAGAAAAAAAAATGGAGGCTACCCGGATTAAAAGACAGTTAAGGATCAACATTGGCGTGAGCTCAAAGACGAGGAGGGATTTTCAACCGAGGCTGCCTTGGCTTTTTTCCTGCTGGACTCGTAAGTAATGATAGAAGCTTAAATCAGAATGCTAATGTTAGCTATCATTTTGATGAATATGTGAAACTGAAACAATACAAAAAGTTTATAAGTTATTAATATTAGAGATGTCCGATAATGGATTTTTTGCCGATATCCGATATTCCAATTTTGTCCAACTCTTAATTACCGATACCGATATATACGGTCGTGGAATTAACACATTATTATGCCTAATTTTTTTGTGATGCCCCGCTGGATGCATTAAACAATGTAACAAGGTTTTCCAAAATAAGAGAACAACTTCAATTCACATTATGGAAAAAAGTGCCAACATGGCACTGCCATATTTATTAATGAAGTCACAAAGTGCATTTTTTTTTTTTAACATGCCTCAAAACAGCAGCTTGGAATTTGGGATATGCTCTCCCTGAGATAATCCTGATACCCACTACAACTATGGGAAATACTATACTTTGACTTTCACAAAGTCTAAGTCTAAGTCTAAGAAAGGGCATTATTCTTTTTTTTTTTTTTTTTTTAAACATGCCTCATAACAGCTACAAAAACAATGAAGGCACACAGCTTCAGTCCAGAGTATACTAGAGTAATAAAGTAAACAATAACATAGTCATCCTTTAGTGGAAGACTGCCTGGTGTACTGTATAACAGGAAATTATAATCTGCCCTGCTCTTACGTATTTGTATGAGTAACACAAATGTGCTGCAAGCGAGTGGTGAGCGCTTGAAGTGGCCTACCAGTCAGCCAGAGCTTCAGAAATGCTGCGTTGAGACAGGGCACCTCCGTTCACTGCAAGCTGCAAAGTGTGCGCCATGCAGGGCAGACTAGCCACACCAAACTCCACCGTCGTGCGTTGTCCCTGACCACAACGTGAGCTTTCGCCCCGGGGCGGTTTTTGTTGTGTTTTTGTTTTTTCTCGGCGCAGTCTTTAAGCGTCAACTGTGTGGTACTACTTTTTTTCTGTGTTTGCTTTAAATCCATCTTCCGCTTGTATTCATCGTGTATCTCCTTATGATTCTTGAAGAGGTGGGAGATCAAATTGCTCGTATTAAAGGGGAACATTATCACAATTTCAGAATGGTTAAAACCATTAAAAATCAGTTCCCAGTGGCTTATTTTATTTTTCGAATAATGGAGAGATAATGTCACTAGTTTTTAGTATTTATTATTATTTTTAGTATTTATTTCCCAAAATCTAATATTTTATCCTATATTTTGTCAGCTCTTTCTTGCAGTGCACAATGTATGTTTGTTGAAGGCTACGCTAACAATAGCATGTGTTCGCTCAAGTTAAGAATAACTCCTGCTAGTTTAGTGGATTATAAAAGTTTCTATTCGGTTTTCCATAGTCTTTTTATTTTTGTAGTGTGTGATCTATTTTTTGTCTCAAATAGCTTTTATGTTGTGTGTTCATCTTCTTTAGATCACACCAGAGTTCTTTCTGGCTTGGAGGACTAGATTCCACATCAAATGGTATGACAGGATTTGTTTTTGCTGTGTTGATATTCCCAGAGAACACCACACTCAAACCGTTTATTTTTTTTAAAACAATCTTTAAAGGGGAACATTATCACAATTTCAGAATGGGTAAAACCATTAAAAATCAGTTCCCAGTGGCTTATTATATTTTTCGAAGTTTTTTTCAAAATTTTACCCATCACGCAATATCCCTAAAAAAAGCTTCAAAGTGCCTGATTTTAACCATCGTTATATACACCCGTCCATTTTCCTGTGACGTCACACAGTGATGCCAATACAAACAAACATGGCGGATAGAACAGCAAGGAATAGCGACATTAGCTCGGATTCAGACTCGGATTTCAGCGGCTTAAGCGATTCAACAGATTACGCATGTATTGAAACGGGTGGTTGTAGTGTGGAGGCAGGTAGCGAAAACGAAATTGAAGAAGAAACTGAAGCTATTGAGCCATATCGGTTTGAACCGTATGTAAGCGAAACTGACGAAAACGACACGACAGCCAGCGACACGGGAGAAAGCGAGGACGAATTCGGCGATCGCCTTCTAACCAACGATTGGTATGTGTTTGTTTGGCATTAAAGGAAACTAACAACTATGAACTAGGTTTACAGCATATGAAATACATTTGGCAACAACATGCACTTTGAGAGTGCAGACAGCCCATTTCAGGCGCGCTAAGAACATATATTTTTCCACGATTTCAGCACTCAGGTTAACCATACCTAAATAGACACAAAATACTGCATTACACAAGACTACCCGAATGTACTCGAATAATTGAAAAAAATAAATGTTTTTAAGCTAAATTATTGGTAAACACAGTTTATGTATAATAATTTACGTAAAACCGCGAGTAATGAATAAAGTTTTCATCAATTACTATATTCTGTAGACATACCCTCATCCGCTCTCTTTTCCTGAAAGCTGATCTGTCCAGTTTTGGAGTTGATGTCAGCAGGCCAGGGAAGCTAGGGTCTTTATCGTTGGAAATGCATCTGCTTTGAGTGTCGCAGGATATCCACACATTCTTGCCATCTCTGTCGTAGCATAGCTTTCGTCGGTAAAGTGTGCGAAACAAACGACTGACCATTTCGTCGGCTTTCCCCACACCCTCGTATTTTGAACAAATTTCGTCCAATTTCTTGCCACTTTCGCATCTTTGGGCCACTGGTGCAGCTTGAATCTGTCCCTGTTCGTGTTGTTACACCCTCCGACAACACACCAACGAAAGTGAGAAAATGGCGGATTGCTTCCAGATGTGACGTCACAACGTGACGTCATCGCTCCGAGAGCGAATAATAGAAAGGCGTTTAATTCGCCAAAATTCACCCATTTAGAGTTCGGAAATCGGTTAAAAAAATATATGGTCTTTTTTCTGCAACATCAAGGTATATATTGACGCTTACATAGGTCTGGTGATAATGTTCCCCTTTAATTTTACTTTTTGAAACCGATACTGATAATTTCCGATATCCCATTTTAAAGCATTTATCGGCCAATATTATCGGACATCTCTAATTAATATAAACAAAGACTCGTAAACATGTTAGACTAGTAGCTAATGCTAAGGACGATAGATTCATCACATTACCATAGTACGAACAAATATGCGTGAAAACACTCCTACAAACATCACACATGGGACGGTTTAGTAAATAAAATGTGCTTTAGTTAAACTGTAAAACTTACAAATATTGCTTGGAGTGATAAATGAATAATCCATACGAGTTGAACCGCTATGGACGGCTAGAAGGCCGAACGGCAACTGTACAGTGTTAATTTTGTTGACTAAAAATGTTCGTTATCGTCCTATTTTAAAATAGGACGATAAGGATGACGAATTTCATTGATAATTTAGTCGCCGAATAAAAACGAGACAAAAATAATTGAGAGAGACAAAATGTAATCGTATTTATTTTGTCTATAGGTGGGTGGGACAGGTTAGGAATCTATCCAATCACAGTAGGATGCAAGAGAGGGGCGGGGGTAAATCACAGGGGGATCCAATCAGAACTACAACAGCTAAGACACGGTGTATTTTTCACCAGGAAACACGACTATATTGTAGGGATGTAACTATAAACAGTAATAATGATGACGGCGACAACACTCCCGACGGTTAGTATTACCCTTTTAAATCAAAATGATCTAAAAACCGATAACTGCACTTTTTTAAACTCACGGGCCACGGCGGACTTACTGATGCCAGCTCGCCATCTTAAATGCTAACATGAAAACAAGAGACAGATGTGCTTTCCCTGTTAAAAACAACATACCCTAAGCTAAACTTCGACAAACCCCTGTTTCCATATGAGTTGGGAAATTGTGTTAGATGTAAATATAAATGGAATACAATGATTTGCAAATCATTTTCAACCCATATTCAGTTGAATATGCTACAAATACAACATATTTGATGTTCAAACTGATAAACATTGTTTTTTTTGCAAATAATCATTAACTTTAGAGTTTGATGCCAGCAACACGTGACAAAGAAGTTGGGAAAGGTGGCAATAAATACTGATAAAGTTGAGTAATACTCACCAAACACATATTTGGAACATCCCACAGGTGAACAGGCAAATTGGGAACAGGTGGGTGCCATGATTGGGTATAAAAGTAGATTCCATGAAATGCTCAGTCATTCACAAACAAGGATGGGGCGAGGGTCACCACTTTGTCAACAAATGCGTGAGCAAATTGTTGAACAGTTTAAGAAAAACCTTTCTCAACCAGCTATTGCAAGGAATTTAGGGATTTTACCATCTACGGTCCGTAATATCATAAAAGGGTTCAGAGAATGTGGAGAAATCACTGCACGTAAGCAGCTAAGCCCGTGACCTTCGATCCCTCAGGCTGTACTGCATCAACAAGCTACATCAGTGTGTAATGGATATCACCACATGGGCTCAGGAACACTTCAGAAACCCACTGTCAGTAACTACAGTTGGTTGCTACATCTGCAATTGCAAGTTAAAACTCTCCTATGCAAGGCGAAAACCGTTTATCAACAACACCCAGAAACGCTGTCGGCTTCGCTGGGCCTGAGCTCATCTAAGATGGACTGATACAAAGTGGAAAAGTGCTCTGTGGTCTGACGAGTCCACATTTCAAATTGTTTTTGGAAACTGTGGACGCAAAGTTGAAAAGCCAGCATCTGTGATGGTATGGGGGTGTATTAGTGCCCAAGGTATGGGTAACTTACACATCTGTGAAGGCGCCATTAATGCTGAGAGGTACATACAGGTTTTGGAGCAACATATGTTGCCATCCAAGCAACGTTACCATGGACGCCCCTGCTTATTTCAGCAAGACAATGCCAAGCCACGTGTTACCTCAAAGTGGCTACATAGTAAAAGAGTGCGGGTACTAGACTGGCCTGCCTGCAGTCCAGACCTGTCTCCCATTGAAAATGTGTGGTGCATTATGAAGCCTAAAATACCAGAACGGAGACCCCCGGACTGTTGAACAACTTAAGCTGTACATCAAGCAAGAATGGGAAAGAATTCCACCTGAGAAGCTTAAAAAATGTGTCTCCTCAGTTCCCAGATGTTTACTGAGTGTTGTTAAAAGGAAAGGCCATGTAACACAGTGGTGAACATGCCCTTTCCCAACTACTTTGGCACGTGTTGCAGCCATGAAATTCTAAGTTAATTATTATTTGCAAAAAAAAAAAAAAGTTTATGAGTTTGAACATCAAATATCTTGTCTTTGTAGTGCATTCAACTTAATATGGGTTGAAAATGATTTGCAAATCATTGTATTCCGTTTATATTTACATCTAACACAATTTCCCAACTCATATGGAAACGGGGTTTGTATATAAGCCTACCTTTGCCGGTCAGTCGGCCTGGCTTCATTCTGTTACGGCGGGGGGGGTCGCAGCTTACTGCAGAGTGCGTTCCCCCGGGATGCAGACGGACCATTCCGGACAGGACGTGCAGGTAGGAACATGATTTATTCTTTGACAATCAAAGAAGTACCAAAAACAGAAAACAAGTCGAAGGAACAACGTGCCGATCACACTGGAAGCTAAGGCTACCACTTAGCATAGACTAGAAGACAAGCAATACTCACGTAACAGATTGCGTGTAGCAAGCAATGAAGCCAGGCCGACTGACCGGCAAAGGCAGGCTTAAATAATGCCTCTGATTAGTGCTCGGGAAACAGGTGAGCGTCCTGAACACCAATCAGAGACAGGTGGAAATAATAAGCAACCATGGTAACTAAAAACAAACTCAAGGGTGCACAAAAACAGGAACTGAGGGAGTTAAAAAATAACAGAAAATAACAAAACACGATCCGGGCCACGGATCATAACATACCACTTACATTTGTTTATTGCTTCAAGACTCTTTGAATGTCAGGATCCTAAAAAAACACCCAACAAAACTCAAGAAATCAATTTCACAGTCAGGTTATGCAAAAGGTTATACGGCAGATGCAAAGCAGGCAAAAAAAGAATGAACAAAAACAATCTTTGATAAAACGCTCACTCAGAGCAGAAAAACCAACAAAGTGCAAACAAACCAAATGAGTCTTTTGTAGAACCAGAAAACTTTACACAAAAATATCACCACTGAAAAAGCAGATAAGAGTGATGGACACAAAAAATGCCGCGACAATCTACTGTATGAGGATAACCAGGACAGAGCAAGAAAGCGCTCAGGAAGACAAGAGTATGTGAGACTAAAGTACACTGGAACATGGATCAAGGTAAACTAACCCTTAACTACTAAAATGTAGTACACACAAAGATTTTCTAAATCTGATTGTAGCTGAGATAGGCTCCAGCGCCCCCCGCGACCCCAAAGGGAATAAGCGGTAGAAAATGGATGGATGGATGGATGAAGAGATCTATTATCTGTTAAAGGGGAACATTATCACCAGACCTATGTAAGCGTCAATATATACCTTGATGTTGCAGAAAAAAGACCATATATTTTTTTAACCGATTTCCGAACTCTAAATGGGTGAATTTTGGCGAATTAAACGCCTTTCTATTATTCGCTCTCGGAGCGATGACGTTACAACGTGACGTCGCATCGGGAAGCAATCCGACATTTTCCAAGTCAAATCAACTCTGTTATTTTCCGTTTTTTCGACAGTTTTCCGTACCTTGGAGACATCATGCCTCGTCGGTGTGTTGTCGGAGGGTGTAACAACACGAACAGGGACGGATTCCAGTTGCACCAGTGGCCCAAAGATGCGAAAGTGGCAAGAAATTGGACGTTTGTTCCGCACACTTTACCGACGAAAGCTACGCTACGACAGAGATGGCAAGAATGTGTGGATATCCTGCGACACTCAAAGCAGATGCATTTCCAACGATAAAGTCAAAGAAATCTGCCGCCAGACCCCCATTGAATCTGCCGGACAAAGGACAAAGGACCTCGGTAGCACGGCAAGCAATGGCGGCAGTTTGTTCCCGCAGACGAGCGAGCTAAACCCCCTATCGACCCTAGCTTCCCTGGCCTGCTGACATCAACTCCAAAACTGGACAGATCAGCTTTCAGGAAAAGAGAGCGGATGAGGGTATGTCTACAGAATATATTAATTGATGAAAACTGGGCTGTCTGCACTCTCAAAGTGCATGTTGTTGCCAAATGTATTTCATATGCTGTAAACCTAGTTCATAGTTGTTAGTTTCCTTTAATGCCAAACAAACACATACCAATCGTTGGTTAGAAGGCGATCGCCGAATTCGTCCTCGCTTTCTCCCGTGTCGCTGGCTGTCGTGTCGTTTTCGTCGGTTTCGCTTGCATACGGTTCAAACCGATATGGCTCCATAGCTTCAGTTTCTTCTTCAATTTCGTTTTCACTACCTGCCTCCACACTACAACCATCCGTTTCAATACATTCGTAATCTGTTGAATCGCTTAAGCCGCTGAAATCCGAGTCTGAATCCGAGCTAATGTCGCTATATCTTGCTGTTCTATGCGCCATGTTTGTTTGTGTTGGCTTCACTAAGTGACGTCACAGGAAAATGGACGGGTGTTTATAACGATGGTTAAAATCAGGCACTTTGAAGCTTTTTTTAGGGATATTGCGTGATGGGTAAAATTTTGAAAAAAACTTCGAAAAATATAATAAGCCACTGGGAACTGATTTTTAATGGTTTTACCCATTCTGAAATTGTGATAATGTTCCCCTTTAAAGATTGTTTTAAAAAAAAAAACGGTTTGAGTGTGGTGTTCTCTGGGAATATCAACACAGCAAAAACAAATCCTGTCATACCATTTGATGTGGAATCTAGTCCTCCAAGCCAGAAAGAACTCTGGTGTGATCTAAAGAAGATGAACAAACAACATAAAAGCTATTTGAGACAAAAAATAGATCACACACTACAAAAATAAAAAGACTATGGAAAACCGAATAGAAACTTTTATAATCCACTAAACTAGCAGGAGTTATTCTTAACTTGAGCGAACACATGCTATTGTTAGCGTAGCCTTCAATAAACATACATTGTGCACTGCAAGAAAGAGCTGACAAAATATAGGATAAAATATTAGATTTTGGGAAATAAATACTAAAAACTAGTGACATTATCTCTCCATGCAGCTAATTAATTTTACGAGATAAAACATCCTAGATTAATATTTGTATATCTAGAAATTAGCAGGGCTTTTAAGATGAAATTGAGTATTTTATTCTGAAAACAAGCATTATTCAACTTGCAATTTTTAAATGAAGCATCCTCAGGACGTTGGAGAAAACTCATTTTCTAAATTTTTAACATTTTCAAACTAGAATAGACATTAGACAAACTTTAATGATCCACAAGGGAAATTGTTTCACACAGTAGCTCAGTTACAAATGATGGAAAGTGTACGGATGGAAAGGACAATGCAGGTATAAAATAGACTAAAAGCAATATAAAATATAATATATATATACGTAATATTTACATAATATATGTACAGTATAGGATATATACTGATATATTATATTATATGTTTATATCATGTATACAATATATAACAATTACCATGTACAATATTACAGTATATGTAACAGCTGCAGCATAAAATAGAAAGTAAATCCAGCAGAAAATAGACTCTATAAACAAAGAAAAGTACCGTACTTTTCGGAGTATAAGTCGCACCGGAGTATAAATTGCACCTGCCGAAAAGGCATAATAATGAAGGAAAAAAACTTATATACGTCGCACTGGAGTATAAGTCGCATTTTTTGGGGACATTTATTAGATAAAACCCAACACCAAGAATAGACATTTGAAAGGCAATTTAAAATAAATAAAGAATAGTGATCAACAGGCTGAATAAGTGTACGTTATATGAGGCATAAATAACCAACTGAGAACGTGCCTGGTATGTTAACGTAACATATTATGGTGAGAGTCATTCAAATAACTATAACATATAGAACATGCTATACCAGGGGTCGACAACCTTTACCAGTCAAAGAGCCATTTTGACCAGTTTCACAAATTATAGAAAACAATGGGAGCCGCAAAAATGTTTTGAAATTTTAAATGAAATAACACTGCATACAATTTTTTTTTTTTGCTTTGTGCTATGTATAAACCAGGGGTCTCAGACACGCTGCCCACACCTTTATGTGGAATTTGAAAGCTGGTGCGGCACGCGGGTTTTAAATGAATGGCGCTTGTCAGCGTCATGCGTGCCGTGATGGTACGACCGCTTGCTCACGTAGGTGACAGCAAGGCATACTTGGTCAACAACCACACAGGTCACACTGACGGTGGCGATATAAAAAAAAACTTTAACACTCTTACTAATAATGCGCCACACTGTGAACTTACACCAAACAAGAATGACAATCAAATTTCGGGAGAACATCTGCACCGTAACAACATAAACACAACAGGACAAATACCCAGAAACCCATGCAGCCCTAACTCTTCCGGGATAGATTATACAGCCCCGCCCCCACCAAACCCCGCCCACCTCAACCGACGCACAGATAGGGGGGCGGGGGGGGGGGTTGATGTGTGAGGGAGCAGGGTTGGGGTGGGGGCGGGGTTTGGTGGTAGCAGGGGTGTATAATGTAGCCCGGAAGAGTCAGGGCTGCATGGGATTCTGGGTGTTTGTTCTGTTGTGTTTATGTTGTGTTAAGGTGCAGATGTTCTCCCGAAATGTGTTTGTCATTCGTGTTTGGTTTTGGTTCAAAGTGTGGCGCATTATTAGTAAGAGTGTTACAGTTGTTTTATATGACCACCGTCAGTGTAACCTGTGTGGCTGTTGACCAAGTATGCCTTGCCGTCACGTACGTGTGCAAGCAGAAGATGTATATTGTATATCAAGTGTTGGGCTGGCACGCTGTTAATACAGATTGTAGAGGGCGCCAAATGTTGTACCATCATGGCACGCCCTTATTATAGCCATAAGGGTGAAAATCGGTGAATATTAATCCCGGGAGTTTTCTGCGAGAGGCACTGAAATCCGGAAGTCCATCCATCCATTTTCTACCGCTTATTCCCTTTTGGGGTCGCGGGGGGTGCTGGAGCCCATCTCAGCTACAATCGGGCGGAAGGCGGGGTACACCCCGGACAAGTCGCCACCTCATCGCAGGGCCAACACAGATAGACAGACAACATTCACACTCACATCCACACACTAGGGCCAATTTTAGTGTTTCCAATCAACCTATCCCCAGGTGCATGTCTTTGGAGGTGGGAGGAAGCCGGAGTACCCGGAGGGAACCCACGCAGTCACGGGGAGAACATGCAAACTCCACACAGAAAGATCCCGAGCCTGGGATTGAACCCAAGACTACTCAGGACCTTCGTATTGTGAGGCAGATGCACTAACCCCTCTGCCACCGTGCTGCCCTGAAATACGGAAGTCTCACGGGAAAATTGGGGGGTTCAGCAAGTAAGCTGCTGAGCCGCATCAGAGTGATCAAAGAGCCGCATGCGGCTCCGGAGCCGCGGGTTGCCGACCCCTGTGCTATACGTTTACCAAACAATCTGTCACTCCTAATCGCTAAATCCCATGAAATCTTATACGTCTAGTCTCTTACGTGAATGAGCTAAATAATATTATTTGATATTTTACGGTAATGTGTTAATAATTTCACACATAAGTCGCTCCTGAGTATAAATCGCACCCCCGGCCAAACTCTGAAAAAAACTGTGACTTATAGTCCGAAAAATACGGTAGCTAACATGTCAGGTGTCAGGTAATAGACAGATATCATCTATTGCTGTATGGCGAGGGGCAGCACGGTGGCAGAGGGGTTAGTGCGTCTGCCTCACAATACGAAGGTCCTGAGTAGTCTTGGGTTCAATCCCGGGCTCGGGATCTTTCTGTGTGGAGTTTGCATGTTCTCCCCGTGACTGCGTGGGTTCCCTCCGGGTACTCCGGCTTCCTCCCACTCCAAAGACATGCACCTGGGGATAGGTTGATTGGCAACACTAAAATTGGCCCTAGTGTGTGAATGTGAGTGTGAATGTTGTCTGTCTATCTGTGTTGGCCCTGTGATGAGGTGGCGACTTGTCCAGGGTGTACCCCGCCTTCCGCCCGATTGTAGCTGAGATAGGCTCCAGCACCCCCCGCGACCCCAAAGGGAATAAGCGGTAGAAAATGGATGGATGGATGGATGGGCTGTATGGCGAGTGATTATACAGCTGGATGGAGTGCGGAATGAAGGAGTTCTTGAATCGAACACTGTGGGAACGAAGCTGTAGGAGCCCGTTGGAGTATGAACTCCGCTGTCCCTCAATTGTCTGGTGGAGTGGGTGGGCAGGATTGTCCATGATGGGCAGCAGTTTGTCCAGTGTCCTCCTATCCCTCACTGACACAAACGCCTCCAACTGCGTGCCAATAGTTAAAGTTGTGCTAAAGTTAAGATTATGATCTACAGTCAATGACTAAAAATAAGTAAATAGCTCTTAAAACTAGGGAAATTTCCAGAAATAAAATTTAAAATCTTGGCGAGTGGTAAATCATCCGCAGTGTGTACTGTTAAGTGTGTTAAAGCTGTTCGTTTGGATTACACTGAGAGTCACGGCTTTTATCGTAAATACAAATAATTTACACTTGTCGGCCCTGACCTGTTTTGGAGCCAATAATCAGTAAAAATTCTCAACACACCTCACTTCACATGATAATATTTATAGGATGATTACCGTATTTTTCGTACTATAAGTCGCAGTTTTTTTCATAGTTTGGCCGGGGGTGCGACTTATACTCAGGAGCGACTTATGTGTGAAATTATTAACACATTACCGTAAAATATCAAATAATATTATTTAGCTCATTCATGTAAGAGACTAGACGGATAAGATTTCATGGGATTTAGAGATTAGGAGTGACAGATTGTTTGGTAAACGTATAGCATATTCTATATGTTATAGTTATTTGAATGACTCTTACCATAATATGTTACGTTAACATACCAGGCACGTTCTCAGTTGGTTATTTATGCCTCATATAACGTACACTTATTCAGCCTGTTGTTCACTATTCTTTATTTATTTTAAATTGCCTTCTATTCTTGGTGTTGGGTTTTATTAAATACATTTCCCAAAAAAATGCAACTTATACTCCAGTGCGACTTATATATATTTTTTTTCTTTCTTTGTTATGCATTTTCGGCCGGTGCGACTTATACTCCAAAAAAATGCAGTATACCGTATTTTCCGCACCATTAGCCGCACCTAAAAACCATACATTTACTCAAAAGCTGACAGTGCGGCTTTTAACCCGGTGCGCTTTATATATGGATAAATATTAAGATTCATTTTCATAAAGTTTCGATCTCGCAACTTCGGTAAACAGCCGCCATCTTTTTTCCCGGTAAAACAGGAAGCGCTTCTTCTTCTACGCAAGCAACCGCCAAGGTAAGCACCCGCCCCCATAGAACAGGAAGCGCTTCTTCTTCTACTGTAAGTAACCACCCGCCCGCGTAGAAGAAGAAAAAGCGCGCGGATATTACCGTACGTTTCATTTCCTGTTTACATCTGTAAAGACCACAAAATGGCTCCTACTAAGCGACAAGGATCCGGTTCATGAAAAGACGCAATCTCTCCATCCTCACACGGATTACTATTTCACAGCAACTGATATTCCTGTGAACCGCACTGTGGATACTGTGGATACAACGGGAGCACGTACGGTGAATATTCGCACCACAGGGAATGAGAAGTCGTCCTTCACTGTGGTTCTAGCTTGCCATGCTAATGGCCTGAAACTTCCACCCATGGTGATATTCAAAAGGAAGACCTTGCCAAAAGAGACCTTTCCAGCCGGCGTCATCATAAAAGCTAACTCGAAGGGATGGATGGATGAAGAAAAGATGAGCGAGTGGTTAAGGGAAGTTTACGCGAAGAGGCCGGGTGGCTTTTTTCACACAGCTCCGTCCATGTTGATATACGACTCTATGCGCGCCCACATCACAGATGGTGTCAAAAAACAAGTGAAGCACACAAATACAACACTCGCCGTCATTCCGGGTGGATTAACCAAAGAACTCCAAACGCTGGATATTGGTGTCAACAGGGCATTCAAATCACGACTGCGAACGGCGTGGGAACAATGGATGACCGAAGGCGAACACACTTTCACAAAGACAGGCAGACAGCGCCGGACGACATACGCCAACATTTGCCAGTGGATCGTAAATGCCTGGGCAGATATTTCGGTCACAACTGTGGTCCGAGCTTTCCGGAAGGCAGGATTCACAGAACTGCTGGACAACAGCGACACTGACTCCGATGACTTCGACGAGACGGAACCGGCCATTTTGGATCCCACATTTGCCCAACTTTTCAATTCGGACACCGAAGACGAAGAATTTACGAATGAAGAATAACTTCAGAAAGTGAGTGCTATGTTTATTTTGTGTGTTGTGACATTAACGTTCGAGCAACATTATGTTGCTATTGCTCTGCACTATTTTGAATTTTACTATGTTTGTGATTGCACATTTGCGTACATTTTGGGACAGAGTTGTTAGAACGCTGGTTTTTAATATATTATTAAAGTTTGACTAACCTATCTGACTGTTTTTTTGACATTCCCTTTAGCGCAGCGTAGGCGCGGCTTATAGTCCGGGGCGGCTTATAGGTGGACAAAGTTTTGAAATATGCCATTCATTGAAGGTGCGGCTAATAACCCGGGGCGGCTTATAGTGCGGAAAATACGGTATACAGTGGAACCTCCATTCCTTCTTGAACAGCCGAAGAAACATAATAAAAAGGGGTGTCAAAAAAAACTAAAAAAATTTGAATGAATTGTGATTCTTATTTGTAACGGTTAAAAAACATAAAAAATCTACATATATTTTTTAAAAATCTATCCTGTCCAGCCACTCATAAAATCCTTCATTTATTGAATCAAAAATACTGAAATTCCATGACATAGTGAATTCGCAAACAGCTAAAATTATACACAAAGCAAACTATAACCTGCTACCCAAGAATATACAACAATTCTTCTCAAAAAAAGAGGAGAAATATAATCTTAGAGAAAAATGTAATTTAAAACATTTGTATGCACGTACAACACTTAAGACCTTCAGTATATCAGCATGTGGAATTCAATTATGGAATGGATTAAGCAAAGCAATCAAACAATGTACTAATATGATCCACTTCAAGAAACTCTTCAAACTTAAAGTGTTTACAAAGTACAAAGAACAAGAACCATGACAAGCATTCTCAATTTATTTCATCCATTCTCAAAATAGTCTTACTTATCTCATCATATGAAATATGACTTGCTTCACCAATTATTATTATTAAATTATTATTATTTATTTATTTATTTTTATTGTGATTACTTATGGAGTATATTGTGAATAAATTGTGAACAGGAAGTGAACAAAAAGTTTTAGCAACTGTTATGTAAAGAAAAGGGGTAGGATTAAATAAGCTCAGCTTCTTCCTACTCCTTTTCGAACATGTTGAAAAGAGAAACTGGAAATTGTGATGTATCATGTTGTATGCTTGCATGTTCCAAATAAACTCAAACTCAAACTCAGGCAAATCATATTGTTGATTTAGATGATCATATTTGCTGTACAGATTTACTTTACAGAAGAGAAGTGTTGGATACTTCCCTTGTTGTCTTATTTGTATTTTACTTTATTAAATGTTTGGGTAAAATTTTTTTATGAAATATAGAAATTTATCAGAGCTGTTATTTGTTTTATGGAGGAATGCAGTTAATCATAGAACTTGCACCCGATGTTATTGAAAAAGTATTGATTTTGAATCAAGAATCGTTTTGAATCGAGAATCGATTCTGAATCAAATTGTTCCCCCTAAGAATCGCATCGAATCAAATCGTGTGTTGCCCAAAGATAAACAGTACCAGTAATAACCATAACATACCCATAACTAAAAAATAACAAGAAAAAAGACAAAGCATGGAAGTTCATAGCAAGCAAACAAGGCAACACAGAAAAAGTGGAACAGAATACACTGTAAACAAACAGAGTAGAAAAAAAGGAACCAATTCAGGAGTTTTTTGGAATGCAGACCATGATAAGCCTGCTGCGTCTTTTCTGTCTCAGGGAGCTAACGAACAACGCTGCAGTTTGATGGATGCCACATTTATAAATATTTGATCGGCTCCTGTTTTACCTTTTACGTTAATGTGCTGGTCTGCAGATTTTATTGGCAGCAAAAGTATTTGTACTCAGCAGAAATAGTTGGAGGCAGGCATCTGTGATGGATAGAGCTCAGCCCCTGCACGGTGTCTGGCCCCTGGACACTGCTTTAGACGACCATTGGTCAGAACAAACAAACAGATGGCATGATGTAGAATTTTTATGACCTCCTGTTTTACATTTTAATTAACCATACATTATTGTTATCATTTTGTGTGAAAGGTTTGCTGTTATAGTTATGATTTCATTGCCAATGAAGCAAAAACCTGAATATGAAAGTAATAACAAAAAAATCAATTTTTTTCAAATCTATTAATAAATAGTGCAACCGTTTAGTGTGCAAAATGTATTATGTATAATTTATTTTCAGTTTCTCATTGTTTTTTATTAAGTTTGTATTTTTGTTAGGGTATGTAAAATTGACACTGCAACCACAGAAGTTCTCCATAGTGGGATAAACAAAGTACATCCTATCCTAATTTCCTATTCTTTTTTTTTTCTAAGTGACTTTAAATTATGTAAACGAGCAACAACCTTTAATTAATCATGATTACTCCAAATTCAAAAGTGTGATTATCTAGATCAGGCGTCGGCAACCTTTACCAGTCAAAGAGCCATTTTGACCAGTTTCACAAATTAAATAAAACAATGGGAGCCACAGAAATCTTTTTAAATTTAAAACAAAATAACACTGCATACAAAGTTGTTTTTTTTGCTTTGTGCTATGTATATATCAAGGGTCTTAGACACGCGGCCCACACCTTCATATGACAATTGAATGTTAGTGCGAGTTTTGAATGGCGCTTGCCAGCGTCATGCTTGTCAACCCTCCCGATTTTTCCGGCAGAGTACAAATTTCAGGGCAACTATACTCTCGAACATGCCATGATAGTACAGCATTTAGCGCCTACTACAACCAGCGTGCCGGCTCAGCTACTCGTTGTATGGGACTTCCGCTTGCTCACGTAAGTGACAGCAAGGCAAACTTGGTCAACAACCACACAGGTTACACTGACGGTGGCCATATAAAACAAGTTTAACACTCTTACTAATAATGCGGCACACTGTGAACCCACACCAAACAAGAATGACAAACACATTTCAACACAACATAAACACAACAGAACAAATACCCAGAATCCCATGCAGCCCTAACTCTTCCGGGCTACATTATACACCCCCGCTACCAAACCCCGCCCACCTCAACCGACACACAGAGGGGGGGGGGGGGGGTTTGGTGGTAGCAGGGGTGTATAATGTAGCCCGGAAGAGTCAGGGCTGCATGGGATTCTGGGTATTTGTTCTGTTGTGTTTATGTTGTGTTAAGGTGCAGATGTTCTCCCGAAATGTGTTTGTCATTCTTGTTTGGTTTTGGTTCAAAGTGTGGCGCATTATTAGTAAGAGTGTTAAAGTTGTTTTATATGGCCACCGTCAGTGTAACCTGTGTGGCTGTTGACCAAGTATGCCTTGCTGTCACTTACGTGTGCAAGCAGAAGATGCATATATCAAGAGGCTGAGCTGGCACGCTGGTTGTAGAGGGCGCTAAATGCTGTACCATCGTGGCACGCCCTTATTATTATTGTAAAGGTGAAAATCGGAGAATATTAATCCCGGGAGTTTTCTGCGAGAGGCACTGAAATCCGGAAGTCTCCCGGGAAAATCGGGGGGGTCGGCAAGTATGCAGCTGAGCCGCATCAGAGTGATCAAAGAGCCGCATGCGGCTCCGGAGCCGCGGGTTGCCGACCCCTGATCTAGACGTCCTCTTTTCCCTGGACATGTCCTCTTTTGCGGGGCTGTCCGGGCGGGGTTTCTTAAATGCCTCAAAATGCCGGCATTTTGAATCAGGGTTGCGTGTATTTTCAATGTACGTCCAGGGTTAAGAAGGGGTTAAAAACAAAACAAATTGTGAAGGTGTGAGCAAGCAGCAGCATTCGCGAGGGAGGGGCAGAGACAGAGAGAGCGAGAGAGCGAGGGAGCGGATTGATTGACATACTTGCCAACCCTCCCGATTTTCCCGAGAGACTCCCGGATTTCAGTGCCCCTCCCGAAAATCTCCCGGGGCAACCATTCTCCCGATTTCCATCCAGACAACAGTATTGGGGGCGTGCCTTAAAGGCACTGCCTTTACATGCCGGCCCAGTCACATAATATCTACTACGGCTTTTCACACACACTAGTGAATACTTGGTCAACAGCCATACAGGTCACACTGAGGGTGGCCGTATAAACAACTTTAATACTGTTACAAATATGCGCCACACTGTGAACCCACACCAAACAAGAATGACAAACACATTTTGGGAGAACATCCGCACCGTAACACCACAAAAACGCAACAGAACAAATACCCAGAACCCCTTGCAGCACTAACTCTTCCGGGACGCTACAATATACCCCCCCCCCCCCCAACCTCATATATATATATATATATATATATATATATATACATATATACATATATATATATACATATATACATATATACATATATATATATACACAATCAGAATCAGAATCAGAAATACTTTATTAATCCCCGAGGGGAAATTACAATTTAGAGGTTATTATGAATATTTCTACCTCTGCACTTTTTTCCAAAACTGTGAATGTTACAGAATATAAGAGTGACTTATTTTGTTATACTGTCAAGCAGTGTTGGCGTTAACGCACTTTTTGTGTCGGTTTAATGCATTGAAATCAGAAAGGACGCAGATTTATTTATTTTTTTTACCATTTGCGGCCCACAGCTAATGTTTTAAAGGCCCACGGCACATTCTAAAAATACTATTAAAATAAACAAAAACATAACAAAAGTGAAATAAAAAAGCTTAAAGGTGAAATGTAATGTTGCAATGTTGACTAATAAAACGAAGCTGGTTTTTTTTTTTCAAACTGTCATTGCTCAAAAGATAATATTGAATCAAAATCAATGTTATTATGAATTATTGACCTATCAAAGGTTCCGATTACGTCACATCAAATATTCCACTTTGAAAAATATTTTTGGTGGAAGATTTTGCATATTTTGTGTGTTTGCCATAAAAAAACATAGTTTTGTTTGACAAAAAAAGGCGGAAAACAAACAAACAAAAAAATATATTAAAAAAAACTAAAACATTTTGAAATGAGGAATAGATCTGAAGTTGATGTAGACTCCAGAGATTTAAGCGTTAAATATAAAATGTATGTATGCCCTGGCACACCATTACCATCATTTCATGACCGAAGCAAAACACTTTTTACACTTTTATACTGAAATAAATACACCTACAACTTATTAAATAAAAACATAGAAAACACTACCAGCAGCGGTAAAGTTTATATCCATGAAGGAAAGAAGAAAGTGAATGAATGTTTAGAACTGAAGACATTTACATATGCATATAAATTTGTCTTCTTTTTTTATTATTTCTTTTAATGAATTAAGTAACGTTTAGGACAACCTTTTTCCAAAACACAATATAGAATGTGAGATATAACAGAATAATGCATACGTTTATCATTTGTTTTCAAAACGCTTACAAAAAAGTGGGACCCCAAAAATTTACTGTGGGACCCCATTTTGAAAATTCCTAACGCCAACACTGCTGTCAACAGAGGAGAAAAAAATGCTTTATTTAAATAAATATATTATTTATAAGCAAGTTCAAGTATCATTGGCAAATTTTCACCGAGTCCCGGCCTTGGCGTGCTGCCCGCCTTGGCACGCATATATGTGTCCTCTTTTTTGGATTTCACAATATGGTCAGCCTAGATTATCTGATGAAAAAAATGATCATTGACAGTACTAATTAGAGCTGAATCGATTACTTGAGTAACTCGAGTAATTCGAATACAAAATATATTCAAGGGACTTTTGCTGCCTCGAGGTGTCGTTAAGTTTTTTTTTAACGGCATTTTGCCTCATTTAGTAGTCAAAGCTCACGTTTCGCACGGACTGTTTAGGTATTGCACAGCGTGTTTACGTCAGATCATACTCCCCCTGCACTGCACAACACCGCTCCTTTAAATACGCTTGAAATTTTTCGCCGACGTAACTCCCAATGGCAGACGCCGCACAAAGCAGTGGACAAGAGCCATAGCAAAACGAGGGAATTAAGAAGCGACAAAAGTTGTCTAAGATGTGGGAACACCTCACACTAAAATGGAAAGAAAACGTAATAGTAGGGCTGGGCGATATGGCCTATTTTTAATATCTCGATATTTTTAGGCCATGCCACGATACACGATATATATCTCGATATTTTGCCTTAGCCTTGAATGAACACTTGATGCATATAATCACAGCAGTATGATGATTCTATGTGTCTACATTAAAACATTCTTCTTCATACTGCATTAATACATGCTCATTTTAAACTTTCATGCAGAGAGGGAAATCACAACTAAGTCAATTGACCTAAAGTGTATTTATTAAACAGTTATTAAGCAGTGGCACAAACATTCATGTCATTTCAAAACAGAAAGTGCAAGATTGTCAGAGACATTTTACAACAAGCTATGAGTGCACTTTTGTGCATGATGTCACTAAGATGACATATCAAAACAGCACTAAATTAAAGTGCACTTTTGGTACAGAACACCACTACAATAGTTTAAAACAAATAAAGTGCACTTTTGTGCATGATGTCACACAAGATATTTCAATAACTGTCAAATAAAAATGACCTGCATAATAGGAAATCATATAGTGTATGTCCTTCGCTACGTGGTAGGTTCCTGCGGACGTTATCTCCTTCTGTTGCCTTTTTTTTTTCATACGATGTTGATGTGGAAATGGTTGCCTCGGCATTTTGTTGGTGTGGCACCGAACGGAGATGTTGACATGCAGAGTTTCAAACACTCTTCATTCTCTAGCTCGTGACTTTTCAAATGATACTACATATAACAGTAATGCTACTTTTTGTAGCAACGCTTTTGCCCCACGCTTGACAAATTACGGTTGTCTGTTCGACATATTCCCACTTGAAGCCAAACCACCGCCAGACGATGGACCCCGTGCTGTTTTTCTTGGGAATTAATTCTTCCTTCATTTGTTACCAGATTCGCACCTTCTTTCTCTCGTATTACCACTCGCACCACAGCTAACGTTACCCATGCCACTACCTACGCAGTAGTATGCAAACATTGCTAAGTGTAGCTTGCATAGCACAATAGCACAAGTTCGATGCTGCAGCACCTGTCGAGAATGCATCCGATTGTGGGATGTCCACAAGCGAGGTAAGTCATCTATTATCAAATGTAAACGTAAAAGTTGTGTTAGTAAAATAAATGTTATTCATTATGATAACCAGGATGTGTTCTCTCACTCCCGCAAAGTCATCAAATGCCGCCAAAAGGTGTAGAAAACTAACAACGCTATCCTTGCTGTTGTGTTCAATTAGCCTTTCATTAGTAACCACACGAAAGTCATACTTGCCAACCCTCCCGGATTTTCCGGGAGACTCCCAAAATTCAGCACCTCTCCCGAAAACCTCCCGGGACAAATTTTCTTCCGAAAATCTCCCGAAATTCAGGCGAAGCTGGAGGCCACGCCCCCTCCAGCTCCATGCGGACCTGAGTGAGCCTGTTTTCACGTCCGCTTTCCCACAATATAAACAGCGTGCCTGCTCAATCACGCTATGACTGTAGAATGATCGAGGGCGAGTTCTTGGTTTCTTATGTGGGTTTATTGTTAGGCAGTTTCATTAACCTCCTCCCAGCGCGGTAACAACACACAACAACAGCAGTCACATTTTCGTCTACCGTAAAGCAGTTTGTCTGCAGTAAAAAGCAATGTTGTGACACTCTTAAACAGGACAATACTGCCATCTACTGTACATGCATATGTGACAATAACATCTACGGCTTTTAGAGAGTGCAGTGCACAACTGCGCACACAACAAGGAGACGAAGCAGAAAAACGAGGAAGATACAGCCGTGGCTACGCCGACGACGAGTAAGATGAAGAAATACGCTTGTAAGTTCCAAGCCGCAGCTGCGATTGGACCTGGATAGCCTCCGGGAAGAAGTAGTGGCGTACCAAGTGCTTGGCAGTGAAAATCTTCCTCAGGAAGCAAAGATTGACCGGTTTTGGGCCATGCTAGGGAGAGATGGAAGATTCCAGACTCTAATGCATTTGATGAAAGCCCTTTTGTGCGTGCCACACAGCAGTGCATCATCAGAGAGGGTGTTCAGCATGGTTAGAATAGAACAAGGATGGACAATTCAACCCTTAACTCAACAATGAGTAGATGAGTGTTATGTGTGTGTATATGTGTAAATAAATGAACACTGAAATTCAAGTATTTCTTTTATATATATATATATATATATATATATATATATATATATATATATATATATATATATATAATAAAATAAATATATACCGTATTTTTCGGAGTATAAGTCGCACCCGAGTATAAGTCGCACCTGCCGAAAATGCATAATAAAGAAGGAAAAAACATATATAAGTTGCAAACTATGAAAAAAACTGCGACTTATAGTCCGAAAAATACGGTATGTATATAGCTAGAATTCACTGAAAGTCAAGTATTTCTTTTATATATATATATATATATATATATATATATATATATATATATATGAAATACTTGACTTTCAGACTTGGTGAATTCTAGCTGTAAATATACTCCTCCCCTCTTAGCCACGCCCCCAACACCCCCCACCCCCCAAAATCGGAAGGCTCAAGGTTGGCAAGTATGACGAAAGTAGTCGTGCAAAGTTATTCGGGTTATTCAAGTCATGCAACCACATGCTACTTGGATGGCTTGCACTTGCACCCACTATAGTCTCTATAGCATTGGCGGCGATCTACATTTCTGCCAGTAGGTGCTCAGACAGGCGGTAAATCTGACGCTACTTTTCTGAGCATGCACGGTTTTTGCTTGGTGGTGACTTACCACTGGTTGCACATTTCAAATGCGGTATTAAAGGCACTACCTAATCCACTTTTTATGTTTGAGATAATGAAAACTGTTCTTGTTTTATTTGTGATACTAAGAATATAATTATATTTTAACTTTCTCAGGGAATATTAATTTTATCTAATTATATATATATATATATATATATATATATATATATATATATATATGTGTGTGTGTGTGTTTTCATCTCAAACATGTTATGATGGCAAAATGAACATTGATTACTATTTTGCATGCAAAGAATGCAATGAACTGTATTGCATTCTTAAAATTTAAAACTGTTTGTTATTAAGTGGTTTGTCTTTTTTATATTGTGTATGTATTGCTGGCAGGTTGAAAACAACTCAGCGGATCTGCGTGGAGAAACCACCATTTAAACTGCACCGTATAATAATCTCCAAAAACGCACGAGAGACAAGAACTTCGTTTATGCGGTCACACCACACAGCACATAGGGCTGTGAGCGCACCTGTTTTTATTAGCACACACAAATTGGCACAATCAACCGCGGACGCCTTTCAGCTGTACATGTCAGCCTTCAATAATAAAAACAGGCGTTTAGGAAATAAAAGACAACTAGGCCAAACGCAATAATTGAGGGCACATCTTAACATGTATAATTAAACTTTAATTAAGCAAAAGTATTGCTCCGGCAAATAATAACATAAATCAATATAAATATCAATATAAAATAAAGTAATAAAAAACTAATATCAAAATAAAGTCGAAATACAAATAAGGCAACAAGACAAGTATCCCACACTTCTCTTTTGTAAAGTAAATTTGTTCAGCCGATATGGGTATCTACATCAACAATGTGATTTGCCTGAGAAGCTGGACAGGACAAAAAAAATAAATATATATGATTTATTTGATTACTCGATTAATCGATCGGACATATCAAGATACAGGTAATGGAATTCCTGCTGGGCTTTGCCGCCTGACGCACCTCCTCCAGTGCCTTTTGAACAGGTGTGCTTTGACACCTCACTGAACACCTCTGTGGGCATAAACGGGTCATCAGCTGGGGACCACCATCAACGTTTCGCTCCTTTAACCCCAGTACGTGTCATAGTGGCGGAGCGATGGCAGGGATATCTCCCTGCCACCCCCTGCTGATGCCCTTGGTGTTTGCCCCCCAACTCTTATGCTTCCTTCTTAGCCACAGCCAGAAGCTGTCTTTGTCCGCCTCCTCAGCCAGCTCTTTCATGGCTTTCCGATGCCCCGCTCCTGTATAGGCGGGCGGTTGAGGAACCCACTGAGCCCCTACACCCCACTTCCACAGGGCAGATGACAGCTTTTCAGCCAGACTCCCTGCATTCTGCTGCCAGGTCAGAGTACTTGGCTCGCTTCCGCTCATAAGAAGCCTCCAACCTCCCCTCCCATGGGACAGTGAGCTCGACCAGAAGAACCGTCTTGCAAGCCTCTGGCCAGAAGACCAGGTCCGGCCGTAGCTATGTTTTGACGATCTCCCTGGGGAACTGGAGCTGCTTCCTCAGGTCGACCCTCATGCTCCACTCATTTCCTGGTGAGAGGAGTCCGCTGTAGCTCTCTGGCGGGGGGGTTTGGCACCCTCTCCAGCCCTCGCGAACTGGATGGGATGTATGGCTGGAGAGGAAGGTCTGTGTGGAGGGGGGCGTGGCCTGCGGGCCTGCCGTGGAATGGGGTGTGCCAGGACCGGCCTTGAAGACAGCGACAGGTGAGTAGATGGCCCAGGTGGACCTTGTTATCTAATCAACTGTCGCCTTTATTAGCAGCAGCCGGCGCGAGACACGTGGTTGGAGTTGGAGTGGGAGCCAGAGAGAGAAAGCGACACAGACTCAGAAAAAGACATTTTGCTGGAAAGCAAATGCCTGGCACGATTTATGAAAATAAAACAGTGTTGTACCCTGAAACCCGGGTTCTCGTGGCAGTGTGTGGTGGTCCGAGGAACCCACTAGAGGGCAACCTCTGCAGCAGTGGTTCTTAACCTGGGTTCGATCGAACCCTAGGGGTTCTGTGAGTCGGCCTCAGGGGTACGGCGGAGGTCAAAACACACCCGACTCATCGTGTAAATACAAACTTCTGTTACGGATATCGTACTACGGATACGGCAACAACTGACTGATTTGCAGGTGTGTAATTTGTTGTGAGTTTATGCACTGTGTTGGTTTTGTTGTTTGAACAAGGTGATGTTCTTGCACGGTTCATTTTATGCACCTGTAAAAAAACATGGTAATACTTTAGTATGGGGAACATATTCACCATTAATTAGTTGCTTATTAACATGCAAATTAGTAAAATTTTGGCGCTTAACTAGTCATTATTAAGTACTTATTAATGCCTTATTCGGCATGGCCTTATTATAACCCTAACCCTCTAACCCTGACCCTAACCAAATAACTCTAAATCAAGTCTTTATTACTTAGAATATGTTCCCATAGTGTCCAAATAACTCTGAATTAAGTCTTTGTTACTTATAATATGTTACCCATACTAAAGTGTTACCAAAAACATGTAACTTTGTCTTGAATTTGAAAAAAAAAACATTCTATTTTTCACTAAAGAAGGGTTCGGTGAATGCGCATATGAAATTGGTGGGGTTCGGTACCTCCAACAAGGTTAAGAACCACTGCTCTACAGTCTGCTATTCGCCTCCTTTCTGCAGGTCTCTGACACCTCTGCCAGCTTTCTCAAGACTTGGTCGTGTCGCCATCTGTCGTGCAGCCCGACAGGATGTGCTGGAAGCTTGCATTGATGGTGTTGCAGAGGGGACAGGTCTGCTCGGCACCAAACCATTGGTGGAGGTTTCGGGGACAAGGCAAGGTGTCGTACGTTGCTCTGATCAGGAAGCTGAGCCTGGCTTGGGGGATCTTCCACAGGTCAGACCATGACATAGACCGGTCTGTGAGACCTTCCCACGATGTCCAATGACTTTGCTGGCCCTGGGACACCACTTTGATGTTTAGGCGTTCCTGCTCATTATATTAGATATCAATCAATCAATCAATCAATGTTTATTTATATAGCCCTAAATCACAAGTGTCTCAAAGGGCTGCACAAGCCACAACGACATCCTCGGTACAGAGCCCACATAAGGGCAAGAAAAAACTCACCCCAGTGGGACGTCGATGTGAATGACTATGAGAAACCTTGGAGAGGACCGCATATGTGGGTAACCCCCCCCCCCCCTCCCCCTCTAGGGGAGACCGAATGCAATGGATGTCGAGTGGGTCTGACATAATATTGTAAGAGTCCAGTCCATAGTGGATCCAACATAATAGTAAGAGTCCAGTCCATAGTGGGGTCAGCAGGAGACCATCCCAAGCGGAGACGGGTCAGCAGCGCAGAGATAGAATACTCGATTACTAAAATATTCGATAGCTGCAGCTCTAGTACTAATATGTGCTTTTACTTAAAAAAATCACTCTATGTAGTTTTAAACTCTTATGACTTCAAACTGTTTGTGTAAGCGCACACATGCACACATAATATTTAGCTGTCTATTTGACCTTAACTTAAATTCACCCTTTTGTTTTAAACATCATTTGGGGTCTTTGTTTTCAACCTTCACTCTGCCCGCTATCACGATCTGTTGTTTTGAAGCTATTGATGCATGTTTTGGCTATTTGTAATCAATGGTACAAGGCTGTAAGACTCTGTGTATCCCCAAGTAACCTTAAAGGGGAACATTGTCACAATTTCAGAAGGGTTAAAACCATTAAAAATCAGTTCCCAGTGGCTTATTTTATTTTTCGAAGTTTTTTTCAAAATTTTACCCATCACGCAATATCCCTGAAAAAAGCTTCAAAGTGCCTGATTTTAACCATCGTTATATACACCCGTCCATTTTCCTGTGACGTCACACAGTGATGCCAACTCAAACAAACATGGCGCATAGAACAGCAAGCTATAGCGACATTAGCTCGGATTCAGACTCGGATTTCAGCGTCTTAAGCGATTCAACAGATTACGCATGTATTGAAACGGATGGTTGTAGTGTGGAGGCAGGTAGCGAAAACGAAATTGAAGAAGAAACTAAAGCTATTGAGCCATATCGGTTTGAACCGTATGCAAGCGAAACCGACGAAACCGACGAAAACGACACGACAGCCAGCGACACGGGAGAAAGCGAGGACGAATTCGGCGATCGCCTTCTAACCAACGATTGGTATGTGTTTGTTTGGCATTAAAGGAAACTAACAACTATGAACTAGGTTTACAGCATATGAAATACATTTGGCAACAACATGCACTTTGAGAGTGCAGACAGCCCATTTCAGGCGCGCTAAGAACATATATTTTTCCACGATTTCAGCACTCAGGTTAACCATACCTAAATAGACACAAAATATTGCATTACACAAGACTACCCAAATGTACTCGAATGATTGAAAAAAAAAAAATGTTTTTAAGCTAAATTATTGGTAAACACAGTTTATGTATAATAATTTACGTAAAACCGCGAGTAATGAATAAAGTTTTCATCAATTAATATATTCTGTAGACATACCCTCATCCGCTCTCTTTTCCTGAAAGCTGATCTGTCCAGTTTTGGAGTTGATGTCAGCAGGCCAGGGAAGCTAGGGTCGATATTCTTCTCTTGATCATCTTCGGTGGCATAAGGGACGGTTGCCATCTCTGTCGTAGCATAGCTTTCGTCGGTAAAGTGTGCGGAACAAACGACTGACCATTTCGTCGGCTTTCCCCACACCCTCGTATTTTGAACAAATTTCGTCCAATTTCTTGCCACTTTCGCATCTTTGGGCCACTGGTGCAACTTGAATCCGTCCCTGTTCGTGTTGTTACACCCTCCGACAACACACCAACGAAAGTGAGAAAATGGCGGATTGCTTCCCGACGTGACGTCACAACGTGACGTCATCGCTCCGAGAGCGAATAATAGAAAGGCGTTTAATTCGCCAAAATTCACCCATTTAGAGTTCGGAAATCGGTTAAAAAAATATATGGTCTTTTTTCTGCAACATCAAGGTATATATTGACGCTTACATAGGTCTGGTGATAATGTTCCCCTTTAAACAGCCTTAAAAACTGTACAAAGGTCAAATTCTTAGAAAGAAGTGGCAGATATGAATACAGTATTGGTAAATTACTATAATGATTTTAGTTAGCTACACATCTTTTTGGACACAAATTCCTCTCACCTCTGACTGTTCAACAAAAGAAGGCAGGTAGAAATTCCTCAAAACAAACCGAAAAAGGAGGCTTTTGCATAAAGGTGGTTTAGGTAAGTAAACATTTGAATAAAGTGTGCTTCCAGATCTACATAAAAAAGGTTATGAGTGTCTCACATGTTCTTCACAGTAAAAATGTCAAGGTCTACGCTATGGCAAATATTTCCGAGCGAAGCCATTCTTTTTTACAATTTGTTTTTATTGTACTGCAAAGTGAAATTCCTCTACATCAAGGTCTGAACTTCAAATTCCTTCCAACTTGACTCAATTCCCAGTTTTATCTCAAGATAAACAGCCGCAAAGTTTGTTTCTGCCACCACCAGGCTTCACGGCACACGTTGTTGTAACAAGTGTTTGAGTCCCATTTCTCATAACCAGCCAAGTTTCTCTCCATCAGATTGACCGCTGCATATTTCTGTGCCATGTTTTTCCATTTGTTTGATTGCATCACAACAGCAATTTTACACATTTGTCAAAACACAAGCAGTACCAAAGGTACAAATTGCACATTTCACGATGTTGTGATTGTGCAAATTCAACCAAGTATGAGCTGACGAGCCCAGCAGATCGTTATCGCAGTTGTGTGCCGGAATATGATTGCACGCAATTATTAATTATTTCGCCTATTCTTTGTTACACACAGTTGCATGAATTCCAGGAAGGTGCGTGCCGAGCCAGAGCACTGGCTCCGATTTGAGAGCATGCTGTACTGAACGCGACTATTATTACCAATTCCCGCCTGCATGACAGAAAATAAACTGTTTCCTTCAAGTATCACTGCAGAACTACAAAAAGGATGAATAGCTAAACATGCTACACTATACTATGTATGAAGATACAAGGAGCTGCTGACTGCTAAGCTACAGCCTTTGAATGTAAACAAGTGTAAACATATAGATACAAATATCTATAGTACTCAGTATAGTATCAGTCAGTACATGGTTGATATTACAGTAAATCTGATCAATATTTTTTTATTATCACAAAATGTTTGTGGTCGTTTTTGTTATTATTTACAAATACATTGGAGCCAATTGTAGTTTTTGCTTCTGTTTAGTTATTCTGCACCAGCAACTTTATTTTTGGTCAAAACATGTACCGTATTTTTCGGACTATAAGTCGCTCCGGAGTATAAGTCGCACCGGCCGAAAATGCATAATAAAGACGGAAAAAAACATATATAAGTCGCAATTTTTGGGGAAATTAATTTGATAAAACCCAACACCAAGAATAGACATTTGAATAAGTGTACGTTATATGACGCATAAATAACCAACTGAGAACGTGCTTGGTATGTTAACGTAACATATTATGGAAAGAGTCATTCAAATAACTACAACATATAGAACATGCTATACGTTTACCAAACAATCTGTCACTCCTAATCCCTAAATCCGATGAAATCTTATTCGTCTAGTTCGGTGGTTCTTAACCTTGTTGGAGGTACTGAACCCCACCAGTTTCATATGCGCTTTCCCCGAACCCTTGTTTAGTGAAAAATCTAATGTTTTTTTTCTTAATTTAATCTTAATTTATAAATATTAATCATGGAATGATGTTATTATATTAAATAAATACTAATAAAGATATATTTTACAAACAGAACGTTACAGGAATGTACACATGATCCCATGTTTACATCTCATTGTGCAAAATGTGAATGTTTTAGTTGGAACTAACTGCGATATCGGAAAGGGGTACAAATTATTTCCAAAGCAGGACCCCCACCCAGACATACAATACTAGTACACAGCTCATGAAAAACAATATGTTGTGTTACTGTCATTGTAAGTGGGCCAAAACACTTATTTTAGAAAATAATCCCAGTCTCTTACGTAAATGAGCTAAATAATATTATTTGATATTTTACGTTAATGTGTTAATAATTTCACACATAAGTCGCTCCTGAGTATAAGTCGCACCCCCGGCCAAACTATGAAAAAAAACTGCGACTTATAGTCCGAAAACTACGGTCTGTCGTAGGGTTTCCTGATACCAATATTTTGGTACCGGTACCATCAAAATAATTTTCTAACTAAAGGGGACCACAAAAAATGCCATTGTTGGCTTTATTTTAACAAAAAAATCATATGATACCTTAAACATATGTTAATTATTGCAATCAAAGAACATTTTTGTCATTCAATAAGATAATGGACATACTAGACAACTTTTCTTAGACGTATAAAAAGCAAACAAAGGCCCTTAATTTGGCTGCTGACGTACGCAGTAAATTGTGTGTCATTTCCCATTCTATTATATAAATATATATTCATTATATAAATAATGAATAAAGCAAAATACGTCCTGGGCCAAAAATCACTACATATTCTCTACTGCTCGCTAGTGTTACCATATCTGAGTTATTGTGCAGAAATATGGGGAAATAACTACAAATGTGCGATACATTTGTTAACTGTGTTACAAAAAAGATCAATTAGACTGATAAAAAATGTTGGATATAGAGAACATACAAACACTTTATTTATTGAGTCAAAAATATTAAAGTTTGATGATTTGGTAAAATTGCAAACAGCTAAAATTATGTACAAAGCAAACTATAACCAAGAATGTACAACAATTATTCTCAACTAAAGAGGAGAAATATAACCTTAGAGGAAAATCTAATTTAAAACATTTGTATGCATGTACAACACTTAGAACCTTTAGCATACAAGAATGTGGAATGAAATGATGGACTGGATTAAGTAAAGAAGTTAAACATTGTACTGATATGATCCAGTTTAAGAGGTTGTTCAAATTAATAGTGCTTACAAAGTACAAAGAAGAAGAATTATGAGAAACACTTTCAACTTTATTGAATATAAGATATTCTTCATCTCAGTATGTTAATAATGACTGACTTAATTATATATTACAAAACTGTTGTATAACTCATTCACTGATGTCATTTTAATATAAAAAAGTCAGTAAATTAATGTATATATTTGTAAACGCTCTGAAGTGGGAAAGGGGTAGGATTAAATAAGCTTTGCTTCTTCCTACTCCTTTTCGGACATGATATAAAGGGAAATTATAAGAAATTGTGTGATGTATTATGCTGTAAGTGTGTTCTTGTTCGAAATAAACTAAAGAAAGAAAGAAAGAAAAAAATCATTTTCAACCTATATTCAATTGAAAAGACCACAAAAACAAGATACTTAACGTTCGAACTGGTAAACTTTGTTATTTTTTGCAAATGTTAGCTCATTTGGAATTTGATGCCTGCAACATATTTCAAAAAAGCTGGCACAGGTGGCAAAAAAGACGGAGAACGTTGAGGAATGCTTATCAAACACTTATTTGGAACATCCCACAGGTGAACAGGTTAATTGGGAACAGGTGGGTGCCATGATTGGGTATAAAAGCAGCTTCCATGAAATGCTCGGTCATTCACAAACAAGGATGGGGCGAGGGTCACTACTTTGGGAACAATGCTTGAGCAAATTGTCAAACAGTTTAAGAACAACATTTCTCAACGAGCTATTGCAAAGAATTTAGGGATTTCAACATCGACGGTCCATAATTTCATCAAAAGGTTCAGAGAATCTGGAGAAATTACTGCACATAAGCCACAAGTCCAAAAACCAACATTGAATGCCTGTGATCTTCGATCCCTCGGTACCGCATCAAAAACAGACATCAGTATGTAAAGGATATTACCACAAGGGCTCAGGAACACTTCAGAAAACCATTGTCAGTAACTACAGTTTGTCACTACATCCGTAAGTGCAAGTTAAAACTCTACTATGCAAAGCGAAAGCCATTTATCAACAACACCCAGAAATGCCGCCAGCTTCGCTGGGCCCGAGCTCATCTAAGATGTACTGATGCAAAGTGGAAAAGTGTTCTGTGGTCTGACGAGTCCACATTTCAAATTGTTTTTGGAAACTGTGGACGTCGTGTCCTCCGGACCAAAGAAGAAAAGAACCATCCGGATTGTTATAGGCGCAAAGTTGAAAAGCCAGCATCTGTGATGGTATGGGGGTGTATTAGTGACCAAGGCATGGGTAACTTACAGATCTGTAAAGGCACCATTAATACTGAAAGGTACATACAGGTATTGGAGCAACATATGTTGCCATCCAAGCAACGTTACCATGGACGCCCCTGCTTATTTCAGCAAGACAATGCCAAGCCACGTGTTACAACAGCGTGGCTTTGTAGTAAAAGAGTGCGGGTACTAGACTGGCCTGCCTGTAGTCCAGACCTGTCTCCCATTGAAAATGTGTGGCGCAATATGAAGCCTAAAATACGACAACGGAGACCCCCGGACTGTTGAACAACTTAAGCTGTACATCAAGCATGAATGGGAAAGAATTACACTTGAAAAACTTCAGAAATTGGTCTCCTCAGTTCCCAAATGTTTACTGAGTGTTGTTAAAAGGAAAGGCCATGTAACACAGTGGTAAAAATGCCCATGTGCCAACATTTTTGCAATGTCTTGCTGTCATTAAATTCTAAATTAAGGATTATTTGCTAAAAAAAAATTAAGTTTCTCAGTTCTAACATTAAATACATGGTCTTTGCAGTGTATTTATTTGAGTATAAGTTGAAAAGGATTTGCAAATCATTTACGAATAACACAACGTGCCAACTTCACTGGTTTTGTCAAAAATATGATTGACAAGCAGTAAAAAGTGATTTTTAATCTACTTGTTCATTTATTGTTAATATCTGCTTACTTTCTGTTTTAACACGTTCTATCTACACTTCTGTTAAAATGTAATAGGCACTTATTCTTCTGTTGTTTGATACTTAACATAAGTTTTGGGTGATACTCCAAATGTTGATATCAAGTAGTAACAGGGTCATACAATGGTCATATTTATAAGTTGTCCTTTGTCAATGGATGTATTTCCTGGGTGCGGAAACAAAAAAAAGACCAAAGAGTTGTGATAATAGAAAATATCAATGTAATCATTGTAGTATCAACTACCAACCCCGTTTCCATATGAGTTGGGAAATTGTGTTAGATGTAAATATAAACAGAATACAATGATTTGCAAATCCTTTTCAACCCATATTCAATTGAATGCACTACAGAGACAACATATTTGATGTTCAAACTCATAAACTTTTTTTTTTTTTTTGGAAATAATAATTAACTTAGAATTTCATGGCTGCAACACGTACCAAAGTAGTTGGGAAAAGGCATGTACACCACTGTGTTACATGGCCTTTCCTTTTAACAACACTCAGTAAACGTTTGGGAACTGAGGAGACACATTTTTTAAGCTTCTCAGGTGGAATTATTTCCCATTCTTGCTTGATGTACAGCTTAAGTTGTTCAACAGTCCGGGGGTCTCCGTTGTGGTATTTTAGGCTTCATAATGCGCCACACATTTTCAATGGGAGACAGGTCTGGACTACAGGTAGGCCAGTCTAGTACCTGCACTCTTTTACTATGAAGCCACGTTGATGTAACACGTGGCTTGGCATTGTCTTGCTGAAATAACATCATATGTTGGTCCAAAACCTGTATGTACCTTTCAGCATTAATGGCGCCTTCACAGATGTGTAAGTTACCCATGTCTTGGGCACTAATACACCCACATACCATCACACATGCTGGCTTTTCAACTTTGCACCTATAACAATCCGGATGGTTCTTTTCCTCTTTGGTCCGGAGGACACGACGTCTACAGTTTCCAAAAACAATTTGAAATGTGGACTCGTCAGACCACAGAACACTTTTCCACTTTGTATCAGTCCATCTTAGGTGAGCTCAGGCCCAGCGAAGCCGACAGCGTTTCTGGGTGTTGTTGTTAAACGGTTTTCGCCTTGCATAGGAGAGTTTTAACTTGCACTTACAGATGTAGCGACCAACTGTAGTTACTGACAGTGGGTTTCTGAAGTGATCCTGAGCCCATGTGGTGATATCCTTTACACACTGATGTCGCTTGTTGATGCAGTACAGCCTGAGGGATCGAAGGTCACGGGCTTAGCTGCTTACTTGCAGTGATTTCTCCAGATTCTCGGAACCCTTTGATGATATTACGGTGAAATCCCTAAATTCCTGGCAATAGCTGGTTGAGAAAGGTTTTTCTTAAACTGTTCAACAATTTGCTCACGTATTTGTTGACAAAGTGGTGACCCTCGCCCCATCCTTGTTTGTGAATGACTGAGCATTTCATGAAATCTACTTTTATACCCAATCATGGCACCCACCTGTTCCCAATTTGCCTGTTTACCTGTGGGATTTTCCAAATAAGTGTTTGATGAGCATTCCTAAACTTTATCAGTATTTATTGCCACCTTTCCCAACTTCTTTGTCACGTGTTGCTGGCATCAAATTCTATAGTTAATGATTATTTGCAACAAAAAAAAAATGTTTATGAGTTTGAACATCAAATATGTTGTCTTTGTAGCATATTCAACTGAATATGGGTTGAGAGTGATTTGCAAATCATTGTATTCCGTTTATATTTACATCTAACACAATTTCCCAACTCATATGGAAACAGGGTTTGTATGTACGACTCTTGTACTTGATATCGTTATAGTCGATGTCTGAGTAGTTCCACCCATGGCAGGAGACTGAATGCTTACATTTTGGACACTTATTCTATCAATGGAAACTTGTACATGTATTGAAGATATAATGACAGCCATCTTCATATCTTCAATGACAGTAGAAAATTTATTCAGGCAGTCATCTTTATAATGCTCAGTGGAACGGGACCACCACATCATCACGTTGCCCAATGCAGATTGACGATTCATGATTCATCACTGAATATGACTTTCATCCAGTCATCCATAGTCCAAAATTGCTGTCCTTAGCCCATTGGAACCCTGTTTTTTTTCTGTTTAGCCATTAATTTTATTGGTTTGAATTTATTGCAAACATGCATGCAATTACAACATGATACCTCACAATTTCCAGTTTTTCTTTTAAACACGTTCAAAAAGTATTAGGAAGAAGCAGAGCTTTGGTTTAGATTTTCTGTATTTATATCCCATTTCCTTTAGGCGCTTTCTTACAGTTCAGTCACAGTTTGGTGACTCCAGTTTCCACCCATTTGATCTCCAATTGTTTTGCTGTGCATTTTCTGTTAAGACATATTGCTTTAAGTTTTCTGTCTTGACGCTTCAATGTTTTCCTTGGTCTACCAGTATGCTTGCCTTTCACAACCTTCCCATGTTGTTTGTATTTGGCCCAGATTTTACACACAGCTGACTGTGAACAATCAATATTTTGTAACATTGCATGATGTTTTTGTAATAGGTACGTTAGCTATTATAGTAGACGTTCTCAATATTTGGGCTAATCAGAAGTCTAGATTACGACTCGGAGAGAGTAGGACAGACACAATTAAATGCTTTAAATTATACTGGTGTCATTTAAATATGTACAGTGTGTGAGGAACTCGCATGGCTGCCGTTTGTGTGACCCCAAGATGCAAGAACCAGGATGAGGATGAGCAGGTAAGATGATTTTAATAATAAAACAACAGAGAAATGTAGCAGTCTTGCATACAACAGTTCCAAACATAGTCTATCGTCGAGCACTGAGGAGTGCTCGAGTGAAAACATAAATAGGCATCTGCTGATTGGCAGCAGGTGTGGACCGGCTGCCAATCACCGGCAGGTGAGGAGAAAACAGTGCTCAGCGGAACCAACAGGAAATATAACAAAATAAGAGCACTGACAGGAAGTAAATACAAAAACATGGAAACAAACCGAAATGAAGTGACAGATCGTCACAGGACCCCCCCCCCCTCAAGGAACAGATTCCAGATGTTCCCTGGAAACAAGAACGGAAATAAGTAAAAAAAAATTACGGGAGGGAGGAGGGAGGACATGGCGGAGGGTCGCCAGGCCAAGTGTCCCCGCAGCCAGCGAGGGAAAGTCAGGTGGCGGCGACGCGTTGACCGCCGCTGGAACTGGCGAGGCGGGCGACCACGGAACGGCCACATTAGTGGCCGACAAGGAGGCGGAAGCGCGTGGTACCTGAGCACCAACAGCTGCGAAGGTCCACACGCAGGTTCTGCAGATCGCTGCCGACAGCGCGGATGAAGTCCATAACACCGCCACATATTTGGCGGATGAGGAGGAGGTCGCGCAGCCGGTGACGATGATGATGACCATGAAGATGGCGGTGCTCTGCGAAAGCCCGCCAGAGACGATGTGGTTGTGGGTGGATCCGCTGCCGACCAGGAAGATGGCGGTGTCATGCAGAGTCCCACCAGTGACGCGGAAGATGTCCGCGCAGTGCGAAGGCGCGCCAGAAAAGATGAAGGTGGTGGCGCCGTGGAAAGAGACGATGATGTCTCCGTGGGAGGAGACGATGGCGGGGATGACAGCGGCGTGTGCTTGGCTGCACTGCTGCTGGTAGTAGCCCCCCCTCCACTAGGCGGATGCCAGACGCCGTCCACCACTGGGAGAAGGAGTTCTAGGTTTTTTATGTCCCCCGGTGCGAAAACCAGGGACGGGCGGAAGGGGGCCAGGAGGAGGGAAAACGACACGTCCCTCGCAGAGTCCCAGCAGGAGGCCAGGAAGGACATCACGGTGGGCTCCACTGGAGCCTTCGCCGGACTGGCAGGATGAGCGGGTGCTGGAAGGGATAGCAGCCGTGGTGCAGCTGCTGGAAGCTGCCTTGGAGCAGGAACGGGTGCTGGGCACTCTGCCGGTGTTGGCCGTCGTGGCGCCGCGACCGGCGTGCGACGCGGGGCTGCGACTGGCGTGCGACGCGTTGTGGGAACCGGTGGTCGACGCGCTGGCACAGGCGATTGCCGTGGAGCCGGGACAGGATGCACAGCAGGCGACAGGGAAGATGGCGGCAGTGGCCGCGCCGGTCGGAGATCCGGAGCCGGCGGCCGAGCCGGGAAGAGCGAAGGCGGCGGTGGCCTAGCCGGTCGGAGAGCCGGAACCGGCGGCCGAGCCGGGAGGAGCGAAGGCGGCGGTGGCCTCGCCGGTCGGAGAGCCGGAACCGGCGGTCGAGGCGGAGAGGGAAGGTCCGAGCCTGCTGTGGGCTGGAACCGCACAAACCTGGCTTTTAAGTCCCCCAAAAATTGTGCGGTCCAGAAGGTCGGCTGTGCATCGCCGACAGGGGTTCTCGCGAAGACACAATCTTCTGGCTCGACGATACTGTGAGGAACTCGCATGGCTGCCGTTTGTGTGACCCCAAGATGCAAGAACCAGGATGAGGATGAGCAGGTAAGATGATTTTAATAATAAAACAACAGAGAAATGTAGCAGTCTTGCATACAACAGTTCCAAACATAGTCTATCGTCGAGCACTGAGGAGTGCTCGAGTGAAAACATAAATAGGCATCTGCTGATTGGCAGCCGGTGTGGACCGGCTGCCAATCCCCGGCAGGTGAGGAGAAAACAGTGCTCAGCGGAACCAACAGGAAATATAACAAAATAAGAGCACTGACAGGAAGTAAATACAAAAACATGGAAACAAACCGAAATGAAGTGACAGATCGTCACACAGTGCAACAAATAGTGGACAGACATTGATAGGAATGGCCATTCAAAACAAAAGAAAAAACAGCAAAGGTTCAGGTAATTCATAACAGGTAGTATCAAAAGTTCTTAAAGGGTCATATGAGACTGATCGCAGTCCATATGCGCATTCAGAGTTCATACAGCCACACGGTTTGGGGTTGTGGATATGGCAGTTTGTAGTGAGAGTTCAGTTTATGGGCAGGGTGCGTATGAGGTAGTGCAAAGGGCCGCAGAGCAATGAGGTGCGAGGCAAGGGGTTCGGCTATAAGCCGCCTACCGGCCCGACCAGAGCAGGTGGAGTTCAGGGGTTGAGAGGTGGAGATCCTTGGGCTCAGGCTCGAGGCCTATCTACAGCTCGCCATCCAAGACTTAGGGACCTGGCCTGCGTAAGCACAGGACCCGAAGTTCAATCAATGTGCGCACATAAACATCAACATTAAGTCATCTATCGTTCGACCTTCAATAAATAAGTTACACTTATTATTATCATTATTAGCTATAATACTGCTAACATTAACAATATTTAAACAATCACATGCATGTATAAAATAACAAACACAACAGTACACAGTGTTGTCACTATGACGGGAGTAACATTAACAATAACAGTGACGTCACTATGACGGGTGTAACCGCACACCAGCGGCAGTATTCATTCATTGTCTTTACCATAGCATAAAAAGTGCAACTGGCTTTAAAACGCCACAACACTCAGTTACCATATGTAAATACCCAAAATAAAGACTCGACATAAATATAAATTCAATCGGGTCAGAAACATTGGAGGAAACGGGATTAAAGCCCGATGCTAACCGCCCATAGGAAATACATGGGTACGGCTAGTCGCTACTATTAGCAAACAGATTCACTTACCAACTCGGCTTAATATCTTATCATCGACACACTCTCTCGTCGCAACACGTCCCTGATGTTCGGCACCTATAAGTTTACAATTAGTTGTAAAATGTTGGATGGTTGTTTTTACAATATGCAAGCAAACGACAACTTTAAAACATACCGGCTTCATATGTCCCCAGGCTTAGCCACCGCACCTGGCAGCCATCTTGGAATGCTGGATTTTATAGAGCGTGATTGGCTGCAGCGGGTCACGTGAGCGCATGTGTTAAACTCGCGAGATTAAACGTGGAAACGGCGCAGGTAATATGAGGACATGCCATGAGAGGAAATATGGCTTATTTCCCACCCGTGTTACATTTTACCTTCTTAAAGAAGTTTCATCATCCTCTCCTTTGGTTCAGTCGATATCTCTAGTGTTGGAGCCATGATTCATGTCAATCCACATGCTGCAACAGCTCTCCAATTTGTGAACACTCCTTTTTCACTTCAAACTAGGGTTGTCCCGATACCAATAATTTGGTACCGGTACCAAAATGTATATCGATACTTTGATACTTTTCAAAATAAAGGGAACTACAAAAAATGTCAATATTGGCTTTATTCTAACAGAACATTTTACAATGTGTTTCCTATTGCACTCAAAGAACAATTTTAGAAGGTTAAAATATAAATTAAAAGGCATTAAACACATTGGGGTTTTCTTGTTGCACTCAAAGAACAATTTACACTTTTCCTCTTTACATATAGTCTGCCATAATTAGGTTAGAATATAATAAAAAGCCTTATTTACGTTATATTATATGTTTCATGATGTATGGTTGCCACTCCTGGTCTGTGCTTTAAGAAAAATACAATTATTAGTAAAAACTAAAAACAAAACTATGGATGGTACACAGATAAGCCATGTAGCAGGTAAAAGAGCGATCGCGCTGCACTGCGCATTCGAGTGATGAACGGGTCTGGTTGTTGCCTGCAAAACTAACAATAAAGCAACCAGATTGTCACAAACTGGCGGCCTCGTCATTCTGACGTGAAAGCGGAGCTTGGCAGACACATTGCCTGGTAAAGTGAAGTGTGTTAACCCGACGAAAACATCGACCCTGAAGAGAACGTCTGCTCTGTGCTCCTCTACTTCGGTCTGCACCAGAGCCGAACAGGTGTACAGGTGTAACAAAAACATCATTACCTGTCACTCTTTAAACTCATTGTGCAGATCTGAATGCTTATTATTTAAATGTTTACCTAAGTTTGAAGCAAAGGTGGTAATATTAATCGCCACATTTGGCGAGGCGTGTTTTAAAGCAACACTTGAAGCGTGGCGCTTCCGTGTTTAAAGCGTCACCGTCACCTTTATTGTTAGTTTTGAAGCCCAAATACCTCCATATTGCATTTCACGCACACTCTTTATTAACCATTAGAATTGTCGTTTTTTGCCATTCCTCCTCTCCAAGATGTTATTACTTGTACGCACTTTGACACACTCAACATAATGCATCTCGGCTCTGTAGTCACTGCCACACAGCGGGCATTCAAATGAAAGAACGGTACGGGTACTTTTTAAAGGCAGTATAGTACCGATTTCTATCAATTAGTATCGCGGTAAACTTTTAGTACCGGTATACCGAACAACCCTACTTCGAAGTAATGAACATATACAAGTAAAAGCCAGTAAATTAGAATATTTTGAAAAACTTGATTTATTTCAGTAATTGCATTCAAAAGGTGTAACTTGTACATTATATGTATTCATTGCACACAGACTGATGCATTCAAATGTTAATTTCATTTAATTTTGATGATTTGAAGTGGCAACAAATGAAAATCCAAAATTCTGTGTGTCACAAAATTAGAATATTACTTAAGGCTAATACAAAAAAGGGATTTTTAGAAATGTTGGCCAACTGAAAAGTATGAAAATGAAAAATATGAGCATGTACAATACTCAATACTTGGTTGGAGCTCCTTCTGCCTCAATTACTGCGTTAATGCGGCGTGGCATGGAGTCGATGAGTTTCTGGCACTGCTCAGGTGTTATGAGAGCCCAGGTTGCTCTGATAGTGGCCTTCAACTCTTCTGCGTTTTTGGGTCTGGCATTCTGCATCTTCCTTTTCACAATACCCCACAGATTTTCTATGGGGCTAAGGTCAGGGGAGTTGGCGGGCCAATTTAGAACAGAAATACCATGGTCCGTAAACCAGGCACGGGTAGATTTTGCGCTGTGTGCAGGCGCCAAGTCCTGTTGGAACTTGAAATCTCCATCTCCATAGAGCAGGTCAGCAGCAGGAAGCATGAAGTGCTCTAAAACTTGCTGGTAGACGGCTGCGTTGACCCTGGAATTCAGGAAACAGAGTGGACCGACACCAGCAGATGACATGGCACCCCAAACCATCACTGATGGTGGAAACTTTACACTAGACTTCAGGCAACATGGATCCTGTGCCTCTCCTGTCTTCCTCCAGACTCTGGGACCTCGATTTCCAAAGGAAATGCAAAATTTGCTTTCGTCAGAAAACATGACTTTGGACCACTCAGCAGCAGTCCAGCTCTTTTTTTCCTTAGCCCAGGTGAGACGCTTTGCGCGCTGTTTCTTGGTCAACAGTGGCTTGACACGAGGTATGCGGCAGTTGAAACCCATGTCTTTCAAGCGTCTCTTGGTGGTGGATCTTGAAGCACTGACTCCAGCAGCTGTCCACTCCTTCTGAATCTCCCCCACATTTTTGAATGGGTTTTTTTTCACAATCTTGACCAGGGCGCGGTGATCCCTATCGCTTGTACACTTTTTCTGACCACAGTTTTTCCTTCCCTTTGCCTCTCCATTAATGTGTTTGGACACAGAGCTCTGAGAACAGCCAGCCTCTTCAGCAATAACCTTTTGTGTCTTTCCCTCCTTGTGCAATGTGTCGATGGTTGCCTTTTGGACAGCTGTCAAATCTGAAGTCTTCCCCATGTTTGTGTAGGCTTCAGAACTGGACTGGGAGACCATTTAAAGCCCTTTGCAGGTGTTTTGAGTTAATCAGCTGATTAGTTTGTGGCACCAGGTGTCTTCAAAATTTAACCCTTACACAATATTCTAATTTTGTGACACACGGAATTTTGGATTTTCATTTGTTGCCACTTCAAATCATCAAAATTAAATGAAATAAACATTTGAATGCATCAGTCTGTGTGCAATGAATAAATATAATGTACAAGTTACACCTTTTGAATGCAATTACTGAAATAAATCAAGTTTTTCAAAATATTCTAATTTACTGACTTTTACCTGTATAATATGATGCAGGTGTTCGCTCTGGAAATGAAAATCTACAGGATGATTCTGTAATTCTATCCTCAGAATTGAGTGGTTTCATATTTTTTTTTCACTCTGCTTGATCTAAAAATGAAACTATTACTGACTACCTCCATTTATTTTCCTGATTGCTTTTAGTGTTTCTTTAAGCCAAAAAGTTGTCTTTTGAAATGATTATAGTTAGGTGTCATGTCTGTTAACAGACATGACACCTAACTATAATATATATAATAAAATAGCAGACAATTAATTGTCTCCTATTTTTCTACAAAATTAAAAAAACTGAATGAACATCCTCCAAGTCTGGTGATTCCACCAATTTTCCAGGGGCTGTATAATCAATTGTCAAATACAGTATGTGATTGAGACTTGAAATTGGATCGAATTGAAGGCCAATACTGATGATCTGGACAGCCTTATTAATTACCATGGCAACAAAGATGCTTTCAAAGGTTTTTATTTTGTCCTGTCCAGCTACTCAAGGAAATCATATAGTTGATGTAGATGCCCATATCGGCTTTATAGATTTACTTTACAAAAGAGAAATGTGGGATACTTCTCGTGTTGCTGTATATGTATTTGACTTTATTAAATGGATTGATATTATTATTTGGTGCAGCCGGGCCGGAGCAGGAGGGGAAAGAGAGCCAAAAAAAAGGAAGACAGCAGGGAAATTGTGGGGACAAGAGGGGGATAAGACAGAGAGACAACAACAACAGTAAACACAACAATAACAATAACAACAACAACAACAATAGAACAACATCAGCAAATAGGATATGTATAAATATGATGGTAAAAGTGATAGCAAAGAAGCAGTTAGTGAAATAAATAATAATAGAGAAATGACAATGTACTACAAATGGAGCAATACAAATACCAATAGAAATAGCACTATTGATAATGAATAATAACAATAATTACCTCTATTATCAACAATACATTTGTTCAAATGCAACAATATATATATGTAATGATCAATTGAAATACAAAAGAAAGCAGATAAATGGAGGAGAAGAAAGAGAAGCCAACTATATTAACCTTGTAGATTGTTTTTGTAACAATAGGTTAAGCTTTGTCAGTGTGCCATGTGTTACCCAGTTTCCCGTAGGGCAACAACGTTAATATATGTTTGATGAAACGTGATTATATGCATAAGTGTTTATATGTATATGTACTTGTATATGTACAGTATGTGTATATGTATGTTTGTACAGTAAATGTGCGTGTGGATGTACACACTTTAAGTATGTAGGTATGCACTGTATATGTGTATGTATATGGGAGCGTAGGTACCTATGTGTGTATGTGCAGTATGTATGTATATATGTATGAATAACTGTGTGTATGTGAGTATATATGTGTATTTGTATGTACAATATATTTGACTCCCAGTAGGTGCGGTAGCCAGAGTACGGCCCCAGCCACCCAGAGAGCCTAACCCAAAACAGCAGTTGTGGCGCCCAGGGAACAAGGGACCACCGGCCCCACTCAGCCAGGCCGGCCAGCGACAGAATACCCCAGAGCACGGCCCACCGTGCCGCCCGGAAGAGCCAGCAGCAGGCCGTAGACAGACACACCCAGCAGAGGACAAGGCACGGGAGAAGCAGGGGACAGCCAGCCCTCAAGCCAGCGAGAGACCACACCCGCACGGGCAGAAAAGCGGGCCGAGGGGCCCAGAGACTCCCCGCAACCGGACGGAAAGACCGCCGCCGCCCCACCAGCAACCACGCCCCCACGAGCCCAACCCCCAACCCCCGGAGAGCACGGCGGGGCCCGCCCCAGGCCACCCCACCTGCAGGGACCCCAACGATGGAGATGGAACAACCAGCAACTGCCCTGTCGAATCCTCCCCCTGAGGGAGGGGAAAAAATAAAAAATAAAAATAATAATAATAAAATATAAATAAAATTAAAGGTTAACCAAATACCTAAACATAAAGTGGATCATCCAAATGATCCTTTAAGGATGAATATAGTGTAATAATAATAACAAATAAATAAATAGAGAAAATGGGGGAAGAAAATACAGACTAGTACATTGGTGTAACTAAATAAATCAGGCTTGACATTGTGTTCACACACAAACACACACACACACACACACACACACACACACACACACACACACACACACACACACACACACACACACACACACACACACACACACACACTCTCTCTCTCTCTCTCTCTCTCTTACTACTTTTCCCACCTTGTTACTGCACATTCTGTTCCTCCATACTGCATAAAAACACACAACTCTGTATTCACACATTGACATGTCGCTGGATGTGCTCGTGACGGTTAACCGCATTTTTGGCTTTATACTGTTTTCTTCCGATGCATTCTAGGGCTCCTAAATTTCCGGGCATTGAGGGATGCTTAGCACCAATGTGTCCAAACAAACACACTTTCATTCCTTTGGGCCTTTTGTGGACCAAAACAATCAAGCAGGGCTAGAAAGTCACCAAGTACATTATAGTGATGGATTCTGGAAAGCCCAATAAAGAGCCTTTTATCAATGCCAGTTCCAATTGATTACATTTAATGAGTGTAGATAAATAATGCAGGCACGTGCACGCACACACACACACACACACAGACACACACACACACACACACACACACACACACACCAAACGTCTTTTGCCTTCAAAGATCCCCACATCCAAACATTGTTTTGATAGATGCCTTGTCCAGTATAATTCAGAGTTGTTTGTGTCTTCTGTTAGACATCTAAGGCTAAAATATATACATATTGTTCATATTTAGTGACTGCCCTTTGAAGTTTCCTGCACGGGATAAAGAGACTTCTGTGATCAGAAAATGTGAAAATTCTGCGATTTCCTTACACAAGAAAATGTTTTAATATGATTGGAATCCTACAGAAGACATATTTATGACAGTTCAGTGGACAACAAATGTCTAATGATTTGTTCCTCCCTACTTAAACACTCAACTAAATCGTTTAAGTTCTGCTGAAGGTTCCAGAATGTCTTTTAACTTGACAAGGCCAGGCTTCATTACCTTCTTGTTTGTGATCATGATTGATTGCAGCCTAATGGTTTCTCTTCGTCAGCATAAAATACAGTAATTTGTTTGACAGCACTCATTGGCTCGACCGGTACTCAGAACAATGGGAAAGTCTAAGGCACGGCTATTCAACTGCCGGCTCCGGGACCAAATCCGGCCCAAGAATGTCACCAGAATGGCCTTTGAGTTCATTTCAAAACTTGGGAGAGACTAACACTTTTGCAGAAAATTAAATACAATAAAAACACTGCAATGCTTCTTTTGTAGGATAGGATAGGATGGACCATTGATTCTTAAATTAGCAATGAATAATACATATTGGCCACATACGATTGCACCATGCATGGACAAAAAACAAAACACAGGAACTTGACCAAAGTAAACATAGTGGCAGATCCTTGCATTGACATTTTAACCCCTGACAGCCGGCCCAAACATCACCCAAATAGACTTTGTTGGAAGCATTCAGTCAAACTAGATATTCCTCATCTGTGTCATACTTTCACAGGGGGCAAGAGCGAGGCGTATGTTTCGGAGTCGTGGATAAAGAGAGTTCGGCCAACTAAACAACAGGCGCCATGACTGCTACTAAAGACTGTCTGGCTGTGCCTGGATGCATGCAATTGACCTGAGTGAAGTTGCCCCCCACTTACGTCCACCTTGTCCAAATCTCCCCAAACTTGTCCCAAACGTTTGTGCTACATTTGTGCTGCAAACATTTCGTTTGTACCATTAAGTTTTTTTAAGTTATTCTAAAATAAATTTTCTGACTGGTGATCATCAAGTTTGATAATCGTCTCCTTTGTTTCAGTTGTGTTGGAGCTATGATTCATGTCCATCCATATGGTGCAACAGCTCTCCAAGGTGTGAACACTCCTTTTTAACTTCAAACTATCCATCCATCCATCCATTTTCTACCGTGTGTCCCTTTTTGGGGTTGCGGGGGGTGCTGGAGCCTATCTCAGCTACAATCGGGCGGAAGGCGGGGCACACCCTGGACAAGTCGCCACCTCATCGCAGGGCCAACACAGAGAGACAGACAACATTCACACACTAGGGCCAATTTAGTGTTGCCAATCAACCTATCCCCAGGTGCATGTCTTTGGAGGTGGGAGGAAGCCGGAGTACCCGGAGGGAACCTACGCAGTCACGGGGAGAACATGCAAACTCCACACAGAAAGATCCCGAGGCCGGGATTGAACTCACTACTACTCAGGACCTTCATATTGTGAGGCAGACGCACTAACCCCTCTTCCACCGTGCTGCCATATATATATATATATATATATATATATATATATATATATATATATATATATATATATATATATATATATATATATAAATATATTAGGGCTGCGAATCTTTGGGTGTCCCACGATTCGATTCAATATCGATTCTCGGGGTCACGATTCGATTCAAAATCGATATTTTCCCGATTCAAAACGATTCTCTATTTATTCAATACATAGGATTTCAGCAGGATCTACCCCAGTCTGCTGACATGCAAGCAGGGTATTAGATTTTTGTAAAAAGCTTTTACAATTGTAAAGGACAATGTTTTATCAACTGATTGCAATAATGTAAATTTGTTTTAACTATTAAATGAACCAAAAATATGACTTATTATATCTTTGTGAAAATATTGGACACAGTGTGTTGTCAAGCTTATGAGATGCGATGCAAGTGTAAGCCATTGTGACACTATTGTTCATTTATTTTATTTTTTTATAAATGTCTAATGATAATGTCAATGAGGGATTTTTAATCACTGCTATGTTGAAATTGTAACTAATATTGATACTGTTGTTGATAATATTCCTTTTTGTTTCACTACTTTTGGTTTGTTCTGTGTCGTGTTTGTGTCTCCTCTCAATTGCTCTGTTTATTGCAGTTCTGAGTGTTGCTGGGTCGGATTTGGTTTTGGAATTGGATTGCATTGTAATGGTATTGCTGTGTATTGTTTTGTTGGATTGATTAATAAAAAAAAAAAAAGTAAAATAATTAATAATAATAAATAAATAAATAAAAATCGATTTTTTAAAAATGAGAATCGATTCTGAATCGTACAACGTGAGAATCGCGTTTCGAATTCGAATCGATTTTTTCCCACACCCCTAATATATATTTATATATATATATATACAGCACACACACACACACACACACACACACACACACACACACACACACACACACACACACACACACACACGTATATACAGTATATACTTATATATATACACACACTTATAAATACAATAAGTATATATATATATATATATATATATATATATATATATATATATATATATATATATATATATATATATATATACAATATATTTCAATTCGTTGAAAAACAGTATGGACTCTGTCATGTCCATCAAAAATTTCAGCAAATCATCTTCCAGTCTTCCAACACTATTTCGCAAAGTGACCAATTATTGCACGATAACATGGCTGAACAAAGGAAATGCTCTTAAAATCTGTGAACTGCGAGAGGAGATTGTCACTTTCCTGTCACTCTTAATCCGAGTATACAAGGTAGCAATAAGACAGTAGTTGTTTCAAGAGCCCAAGGGTTCTGGGGTCGGACGTGCAGTGCTCAATAACAGTATGTTCACTTATGTCACGACTTGGTCCTTGGATTTTGTTTTTCCAGAAGGCAACGGAAAGTTGGCTCGGGCGAGACGGGAATGTAAGTACATATTTTATTTAATATATCAAAAAAAGAACAAATGAAAAGCACGCACAATGGCGGAGGTACAAAACTTGGCTAATGAAAACAAAACTTGCAAATAGGCAGAAACTGTGAACAATGAAACAAAAACACTAACTGTGGCATTAATAAACAAAAACTTACTTGGCATGGACTATGAAGTGCGCAGAGGTAAACAGAGTGTGACAGGGGTATGAATCCAGATGTCGCCAGAAAGACAAACTGAAAACAATGAACTTTAATACTACAGACATGATTAGTGAGAACAGGTGTGTGACTCAAAACGTGAAACAGGTGAGTGACGTGACAGGTGAAAACTAATGGTTGCTATGGTGACAAAACAAACAAAAGTGCACAAAAAGTCCAAAAACAAAACCAAACATGACTAAAACAAAACATGATCACACAGACATGACAACTTAACACAGTGGTTCTTAACCTGGGTTAGATCAAACCCTAGGGGTTCGGTGAGTCGGCTTCAGGGGTTCGGCGGAGCCTCCGCCACGGAGGTAAAGACACATCCGACTTATCATGTAAATACAAACTTCTCCCTATCGGCGTATTACTGATACCCCCAAACAATGTTCCCTCTAATTTTCCATCTGATTTGCAGGTTGTTTGATTGATCGATTGAAACTTTCATTAGCAGATTGCTAAGGAAGAGAGCTTCTATCCCCAAGCCATCAGACTGCTCAACTGTACCGCTGATTAACACTTATCACAATTGCACAAAACCGCACGCACAAGAATCACTTTACTTACCACTGTAATTACCGGACTACAATACTCTTTATTCAATGACTGTAAATAATGTAAAAACAAGAGTATGAAGAAGTCATACTGTTCCATTACCTCTGTTCATACTACTGTCACTACTCAACTGCCAAAAGAACTGTAGACACTAGAGATGCGCGGATAGGCAATTATTTCATCCGCAACGCATCACAAAAGTCGTCATCCACCCGCCATTCACCCGAACTAACATTTTATCAAATCCCCACCCGCCCGCCACCCGCCCGTTGTTATATATCTAATATAGACGATGCAAGGCATTAGTGAGTTTAGAAAGCTTTTGCCTGTTAAAGAAAAGAGACTGATCCAATTCAGCAGAGACATTCAATGCGTGCCACACATTAATATCTCTTGGCCACGCATTAGTGACTAAGAGATATTAATGCGTGATAATATTATTTATCATTATTATAGTATTATTGTCATTTCCATTAAGAAAGTGTTGACTATTGTTGCCAATGCCCTCAGATCAGGAGTGCGTTCCTCACACTTTGTGTGCGCAGTTGCAGCAAGCAGAACGATGCTTTTAAGAAGTTAAAAAAATGTTTTAGAAAGACTAGGTCTATATTTTCGTTAGGTAAAAAAAATGTTCTGAATTTATTTAAATGAATATTAACTTGTTAACGTTATAATGCTCAAATAGGGACGAGGGCGGGGTGCACAGTGAAGCAGTGAACAATTTCGCGACAAAGATGAACCTTTATTGATTGATCTGCAGCCATGACAAAATATCAGACAATCTCCATTGTCAACGACAGGCAGGAAAATAAAGATAAACACATAGCCTATGTTGTAGGCATAGGCTCATACGTTTTTAAGTTGAAATAAAAAAATAAAATAAAAATATGCCTCATAAGCCTTAGGCTGTCAATCACGCGCACAAACTTAAATTATACAATAACATATGTATGTCATCCCTATTTAAACCAAAATAAATTAAATAAATAATAATAATAAATTACCTGCAACTTATTGGCCGAGGCAAATAGCTGGTCTTTTTTTCCCCCTGGTCTTTAGTATTCCCTTTTTTAGTTTGTCGCGTACCACGTTTGCTGCCGGCGTTGCCATCTTTTTTCTTTTTTCTTTTGTAGTGTTGTGTTGTGGTGTGCTACAGTGCCTGATGAATAATTGCCTGTTTCAAAGAGTGCCGCTCGTTTTTCGTATGTGGGTAACAACATTTAACTATGTATATATATTTCCGAATCGGTTCAACCGCCACCCGCCCGAATCTATTTAAAATCTATTTTTTTCGTCATGTCACCCGCCCGACCCGCGGATTATCCGCGGTTGTGTCCGCAAACCGCGCATCTCTGTAGATACCTTAATATGCATTACTTCCTATACTGTATATACTGTTATACTATTTGATATTGCACTGGTACTGTATGTGACTACTATACTTTTACTTGTACTGATACTTCTACCATAACTATTGGGACTTATTGTGCAACTTAATGTCTTGTAATTAATGTACATCAGAGCTATTCAAATTGTTGTATTTTTTGTATTTAGTGCATTAGATTCAGCAACTTGGATCCCACTGTACGCAATATCTGAAGAGCATGGAAACAAGCATGTCACTGTGGTGTACTCTGCATGTGACGAATAAAACCCCCCTTGAACCTTGAGAATACATTATATGAAACAGTACAGTTTACACAGTACAGTACATATTCCGTACTATTGACCACTAAATGGTAACACCCGAATACGTTTTTCAACTTGTTTAAGTCAGGGTCCACGTTAATCAATTCATGGTAATGTGTGTAATTTGTTGTGAGTTCATGCACTCTGTTGGTTTTGTTCTTTGAACAAGGTGATGTTCATGCACAGTTCATTTTGTGCACCAGTAAAAAAACATGACTTTTTCTTGAATTTGAAAAAATAAAAATGTTATTTTTCACTAAAGAAGGGTTCGGTGAATGCGCATATGAAACTGGTTCTTAACCTCCAACAAGGTTAAGAACCACTGACTTAATACAAGTGCTTTTATTTATTATGACTTTCAAACATTGAACTCTGCCATTTTGACGAAGCTGTTTAATATAACAGCATATGTACAAAAATAAGGTGCAAGGCAGTACAGACGCTTGAACTCACAAAATGTGGAGAAGTTCAAGGGGTATAATTACTTTTTCCTGTCATCCATCCATCCATCCATCCATTTTCTACCGCTTGTCCCTTTTGGGGTCGCGGGGGGTGCTGGAGCCTATCTTAGCTGCACATGGGCGGAAGGCGGGGTACACCCTGTACAAGTCGCCACCTCATCACAGGGCCAACACAGATAGACAGACAACATTCACACCCACATTCACACACAAGCGCCAATTTAGTGTTGCCAATCAACCTATCCCCAGGTGCATGTCTTAGGAGGTGGGAGGAAGCCGGAGTACCCGGAGGGAACCCACGCAGTCACGGGGAGAACATGCAAACTCCACACAGAAAGATCCCGAGCCCGGTATTGAACTCAGGACTACTCGGACCTTCGGATTGTGACGCCCATGCACTAACCCTGTCAGTGTACTTCAAATTAATTAAGAGTGCAAACAAAAATAATTTACATTACAGCAGTATTTTACATCAGAATAATGAAATAAAAATGTAGCATCATCACCCCAGTCTTTCAAATCAAATGAACATTGTGCCGGCGATGTAACTAAGTTGTAACATAGCACACAACACTTTTGGCCAACAAACAATTAGGAAATCAGTAGGAAAGATTGCACGTATTAGGACAATGGCAGTGAAATCTGGCCCATACTTAGTGAGGGCAATCTGCAAACAGTAATGCAAGTGCTATATTTTAAAGAGGTACAAGCGATTTTTAATGGCTTTCATACGAGAGAAGCTGGATTCACGGGTGTCAGTAGAGCTCAACACAGATAGCCTAAAAGATTGTAAAGACTCAAATGCTTGTTGGATATCAAATGATGCTTGCATTTCAATTATCTCCAGTCAGGGAAGCTTCTTCAATGTCAAGAGACTAGAGATGGGAATTGGTAAGATTTTTCCGGTTCCTTAACAGTTCTCTTATCGATTTTTATTTGGGGAAAAAAAAGGTGGATTAGCATCAATTTTGTTTAGTTTAGAGGTAACATGACCTTACAAAGCCTACAGCGAGGTCTCAAGAGGCACATACGTATAATAGAAGAAAAAAACTTTTTTGAAAATAAATATAAGAAATTAATATTTTTCTGTAGAATTTAACAAATTAAATAATGTGCAAATTACACAAGATTGTAACATTTATTAATACGTGGTTTTAAATTATTACATTCAAAGTGACATATGTCAAGCCTTTTTTTCATAATTTTAATGTTATGCTTAAAGTTTGTGAAAACCTTGCAATGAAAATCTCAGAAAATGTAAGGTTTCAAAAACTGCAAGCCAAGATAATTAAAATTATAAAAAATAAAACCTTGTCATATCTCACTTTGCATGTAATGTGCTAATACTAAGGCTGCAGCTAACGATTATTTTTCTATCGATTAATCTATAGATTATTTTTTTCGATTAATCGGTTAATCTATAGATTATTTTTTTCGATTAATCTATAGATTATTTTTTCCTTTTACCGATTATTTTTTTTATTTAAAATGAAGATGAAAAAATAAATGTAGGCCAGTTTTTTCAAAAGGCATGGCTTTTATTTACAAAAAAAAAAGTATGGCCACTCAGTCAACATTGACAACAACATGACAAAATATTCTGTAACAATGTAAACATTTAACAAAATTAAAAGTAGCTTATTTGCTTTTAATGTGCAAATATAAAAGTAAACATCCAGTGCAAATCTTAATATTCTGCAATAGTATAAGCATTTCAAAAGTAAAAGTATTGCTTATTTTGCTTTAAAATGTGCAAAAATAAAGATAAACATCCAATTCAAAAAAGTGCAAAACGGAAATATTCTGTAACAACAGTGTAAACATTTCAACAAAAGTAAAAGTATTGCTTTTTTGCTAAAATGTGCAAAAATAAAGATAAACATCCAATACAAAAAAAAGTGCAAAACGAAATATTCTGTAACAACAGTGTAAACATTTCAACAAAATTAAAACTTTTGCTTATTTTGCTTAATAACACAACAATGATAGTATGATTAAAGTGAAAGTTAATTGTTCGTTTGTACATAGTATACGTAATTGTTAATGTTGTAAAAGGTATTTGCACAACTAATTAACGTTAGCGTTAAAGAGGAGCGCGTCTTTGTAAACACTGAACAGGCACGCCAAACGCTCCTCTCAGAGCGAAACGGTGCTTTAGTTTATGAATTTACAACGCAGATACAAATGACACATTCATGTTTTTGTGTAATGATGACAACGTATACTCACGCGGACGATTGACTAGTTGATGGTGATGGCAAGAACGCTGCCGTTGTGCTGCTATGATAGGCCATTTCCGCTCGACACAGTGTGCATACAACAACATTATTAGCAGAGGTGGGTAGAGTAGCCAGAAATTGTACTCAAGTAAGAGTACTGTTACTTTAGAGATTTATTACTCAAGTAAAAGTAAGGAGTAGTCACCCAAATATTTACTTGAGTAAAAGTAAAAAGTATGTTGTGAAAAAACTACTCAAGTACTGAGTAACATACACACACATATCATATATATATATATATATATATATATATATATATATATATATATATATATATATATATGTGTATATATATACACACACACACACACACACACATATATATATATATATACATACATTGATATATACAGTATATAATTTATATTTATTTATTTTGCCGTTTTTGTTTACATGTTAAAGGTGTTTTAATAATTATACATGCATGTTTAACATATAGATTCCTTTCTTTCATGAAGACAAGAATATAAGTTGGTGTATTACCTGATTCTGATGACTTGCATTGATTGTAATCAGGAAGTAGTGCTGGTAACGTCCACGTTTTCAAATGGAGGAGAAAAAAAGTTCCTCCTTTCTGTCTAATACCACATGAAAGTGGTTGTTATTTGGCATCTTATTTGTCCACCTTCCATATTCGTTTTTATACCCTTTACAAGAAATACATTGGCGGCAAACTCCGTAGCTTGCTAGCTTGTTTGCGCTGGCTTTCGGAGACTCTTATTTTGAAAGCGCAGGCGCGATGGAGCGGGACTTTTATTGTAAAGACAGGAACTGTGCAGTCAGTCTTTACGGTTGAAATAAAAAAAGGGTCTTTTTTCCTTCACACTTTTGATTGATTGATTGGAACTTTTATTAGTAGATTGCACAGTACAGTGCATATTCCGTACAATTGACCACTAAATGGTAACACCCGAAGTTAGCTCGGAGCCAGTCAGGTCATGTGACCCCTGGCTCTGTTTGATTGGTCCAACGTCACCAGTGACTGCATCTGATTGGTGGAACGAAGTGAAACGTCACCAGTAAGGCAGGCACTTTGAAGGTCTGTCTGACAGACCAAAACAAACAAAGCGTGCATTAACAGATCGATAAAAATTCGTAGCGAGTAGCGAGCTGAATGTAGATAAAAGTAGCGGAGTAAAAGTAGCGTTTCTTCTTAGGCCGTTTATTGAACTACTCCCACACTTTTGACGACTTTTGGCGTGCTTTTTTCCCCTCGCTCGCACCGCTCGCATCGTCTGCTTTGCGCTCCGCCATGACGGTAGTGTGACGTAAATATGCGACGCGTCGACGAACAAAAACGTCCTCGACGTATTTACGTAACCGATGACGTCGACTACGTCGACGCGTCGTTTCAGCCCTAGCTAATACCACATATTAGTTTCACATTTGAAGATACACCATATTCTAATTTTATAAGTTTCACCTATATAATACAATGGCCGAGAGAAAATCTGGTTGCAGGAAAACATGCAACTTTTCTCTGACTACAATTGAACATTCACTTATCAAAAATTAGGAGTGTCTACTGCAGCAAATACATGCAAGCTTTTGACCACAAACTTGGTCGTTGTTCAGTGACATTCGTCTAGCACAGGGGTCTCAAACACGCGGCCCGCGAGACGGTATTTTGCGGCCCCCACCTCAATATGAAAGTTTAATGTTAGTGCGGCCCGTGAGTTTTAAATGAATGATGGTTGACAGCGTTGTGTGCGGAGCTGAAGGAATCTACCAATCACGGTGTGGTACAAGGCTCTCGACAATATCGAGGGCCTGCCGTGATGGCACTGCCTATAGTGTCCTCTAGAAACTGTCACCGCATCATCTTTTTCTCCATACTAACAGCGTGCCGGCCCAGACACATGTTGTAAGAGACATCTGCAGCCACACACAAGTAGTTGCAAGACATACTTGAGGAACAGCCATACATGTCACGATGAGGATGGTCATATTTTATTTTATTTATTTTTTAACACTGTTACAAATATGCGCCACACTGTGAACCCACACCAAACAAGAATGACAAACACATTTCTGGAGAACACAACATAAACACAACAGAACAAATACCCAGAATCCTTTGCAGCCCTAACTCTTCCAGGTTACAAAAACACCCCCGCTACCCCAACCCCGCCTCCTCCCAACCCCCCTACACCCCCCCCCCCCCCCCCCCCCCCATCTCCCGAATTCGGAGGTCTCAAGGTTGGCAAGTATGCATTGCGTGATGCAAGCAGTGAAACATTTTACCGCTTTTCCACAACACCCACACACGCTCTTCCTCCCTCCCTCCCTGCCTCCCTCGCTCGCCCGCCTGCTCGCTCCCGCCCCCTTTGTAAACAGTCCGGGCGGGGAAGACGAGCGGTCCAGTAGCTTCCAAAGCACTCCGCTGAAGGACCGAGTGACAATACAAAAGTGTGGTGCACTGGACCCCAGCGCTGATACTCCGACAGAGAGTCGCTGGGCGAATCAGACGTGTAACACGTTAGTGGTGATGTTAGCCCGTTCAGGGCTAATTGTGCTACTTTAACTGTAAACTCCACGGTGAGCAGCCCCCCCTCTCATTGGCTCCAGACAGAGACGATTTTTGATGCAATATTTCTTTGTTGAACACAGGGGCACCCCGACGTGTCTTATTTAATTTCATTTTTATTTATCTCCTTCATTGATGTGCATCTTTGATCAATAGACAATTATACCTCAATTATTCAATTATACATTTACACACCAATGCCTGAGAAGGAGCAGGATGAAGAAAAATCTTATATTTTTCTGCCCCCTTCAACATAATACGTAGTCTTACTTAATGATATCATATAAACCAACAATTACATCCGAATATAACGAAAACAAACAAAAAAACACAAGAAGTGCAAAACTTCATGATGTACAAACCGAACAAAAAAACCCAAAAGAAGTAATATACACCTCACGGGATGATACAAAACAAATACAAAACCAGGCAAAAAATAAGTAAAATAATAAATATAAAGCAAAATGTAAACACTTATGGCTGTCCATATGATCTTATTGTTCTGTCTTTATATATATTTTTAATTAGAATATATTTTTACAATCTTTTATCTCATTTTAAAGAGAATTCCATAGTTTAACCCCCACCACTGATATGCACATTTATTTTAAAGTTGTCCTTGAATACTGATGTTGGAAATGACCTATTCTTCTATGCTCTTCATTCTCAGAAATGATGACAAACATTTTTTGTAAATTTGCTGGTAATGTTTTACTTTTAGCCTTAAACATGACACATAATGTCTGTAACTTTACTAGCTCCTGTAATTTCAATAAACCTGCATTAATAAATAATATGTTAGTGTGTTCTAAGTAATCTACTTTATGAATAATCCTTATAGCTCTTTTCTGTAGTTGATACAGAGAAAGTTGCGGTGCACAAGGAATACAATTTGAAACGTCATTATACAACTAGACATGCTGAGGAGTATGCAAAATACCAGGGAGATGAGAGAGTGAACCGGGTTGCAAATTATAAAACCATCAACAATCTACTGAGGCAACAAGATTTCGTCAAGAAAGCAAGCGAAAAGAGTGATGCAGCAGTCAAAGCTAGCTACATGGTGAGTGAGATGGTTGCTAGGGCGGGAAAGCCATTCAAAGAAGGTGAATTCATTAAAAAGTGCATGTTAGATTTTTTTTAAGCAATCTTTTCTTGCGGCCCAGCCTCACCCACTTTCTGCATCCAGTGGCCCCCAGGTAAATTGAGTTTGAGACCCCTGGTCTAGCGGGAGACGTGAACTGGTGCGAGTACTGCCCGGCTCGCAGCAAGTCAGAATCCATCTGTCGTCATGCTCATCTAAATGAGAAGCCATTCATTTCAATTTTACCAATAATAGCGCTAACATTATAGGCGGTGTTAGTTAGTACCTGTTGTATTCAGATGACATGCTTGCGTTACTACTGCTGTGATTAGATAGGAGCGATTAAAAAAAACCTTTTACTTATAATTATTGCATGCTTTGTGTTCAAATGTTTCAGCATATTGCTCGTATGTCCTCCTCTTGATTAACGAGAAACCTTATAATTATTACAAGTAGCGCTGTTGCAATGCATTCCTGTAAAATGTTGGTGTTTGCTCCGCCCGAGCAACGCCATATTGCAATCTCATGTCAATACGCACCTTGCGTAATTACGTCATCTCCAACCGGAAGAATCGTTAAGGGAACCGTGTGAAAAACAGCAAGCAATTCCACGGAATCGATACACTGAGAACAGAACCGGTTTTCGATTCCAATCGAAATAGCTGTTGCACTGGTGAATGAGTCCTTTATCATTTGAAGGAGCATTTTAGATATGTCAAAATCAGTACATTCAGTTGAAAAGTTATCCCTCAGTCTGGGCAAAAGTCTTGTTCGGATCAGATGAGAATTGGATAAGTTTGTGTTTAAATTAGGGCAGATGGTCAGTGTGAGTGAGAAAATACCGATGGTAAATCGTTAAATCAAACCTAACCAACCTGTAGACACCTCCTGAAGTTTGCAAGTCCCAAATATAGCCTTTTTGCCTCACAACATTGGTACGGACCTGGAATACAGCAAAGAAAATCAATATTAGTGACATTAAAATGACCAGACACAAATAATAATGCACAGCAAGACCAGATTGTGTGTCCAGTGTTTAATTTCAGTGTGTACCAACAGATATCAGTGACCGAAAATTGTGTCCATGGCCTCATTAAAGTGTTATAGAGTATCCGTTCTGCATTGGAGGTAATATTATTCAGCTAGTTTCAGGCGCACTGTACATGGGAAGATTCCTGTGGTCCTTCTTGATTTCAGCAGTAAAAGTGATGTGTCTTGAACTTCCAGGTACAGACGCAGGGTTTCCCCTTAATGTAATTGAATGCCACAGCATTTTTATTACCGCCACACCTTGAAAATAAGGTTGTTGGGTTTTTTTTACTTGAAAACAAATTAAAGTAATATAATATATTGTAGCCCCCAGTCAGACGCTATTTTTAACGTTCATCTCATGAGTCAGTGCTCCCGCGACACACAACACTTCCTCATTATCCGCCAATCACCTTTCAGGCATGGATGGTGTGTTTGTAAACATGGGACAAAACTGACATCAAATCCAAACCACACGAACATAAAACATTAACATTAGCTGGTCGTTAAGAGTATGAATTTATATATATCGCCTCTTATCACCAGGGATGTACCGAAAGTTTGACCACCAAAAAAAGACTTTAATTACCGAAAACCACGCTACCGAAACCGGATGTAAACAAAACGCACACCATTGTGACCGTCTCGAATGTTGTCAGCATGTCTGCAATGTGGATGTGATTTGTATATATATTGCAGATATGCCCGCAGACAGCCATCTACAAAATGTACAAATATTCAGAGGACATTGGCGGCTTTTAAAAAGAGAAAGTCCAACTCGAGCAACAGCGCCAAGCAAGTGTGACGTCATGCTCTCTGCAGCCTCTTTAGTCAGCTACATCGAGGGACAGAAGTCGAGTCTTTAAACACCAGTACATTTTATAATAACAGCAGAAGAAGACGGTTAATTTATTGCAAGTTGTTTTTAATTTTTTTTAAAGTCAGTGCAAGTCTAGAAACACTTGAAAAAAAATCTCTACAAAGTACAAAAAGCAGCAACAATTGAAAATATGGCAAAACCACACAAAAAATATACAAATGTTAATACTAATTCATGATAACATATTTGTTTTAAATGTACCGTATTTTTCGGACTATAAGTCGCAGTTTTTTTCATAGTTTGTCATACCAGGAGGACTTTGAGTTGGATACACATTGGCCTGTGGGGAACTGGGACAACAGAGACTTTTCTGTAGTTGATACAGAGAAAGTTGCGGTGCACAAGGAATACAATTTGAAACGTCATTATACAACTAGACATGCTGAGGAGTATGCAATATACTCATGCTGCTCATGTTTTTTTTGTTTTTGTTTTTGTTTTTTGTTTTTGTTTTTGTCACCTTGCGACTTATACTCAGGAGCGACTTATGTGTGAAATTATTAACACATTACCGTAAAATATCAAATAATATTATTTAGCTCATTCACGTAAGAGACTAGATGTATAAGCTTACATCGGATTTAGCGATTAGGAGTGACAGATTGTTTGGTAAAGGTATAGCATGTTCTATATGTTATAGTTATTTGAATGACTCTTACCATAATATGTTACGTTAACATACCAGGCACGTTCTCAGTTGGTTATTTATGCATCATATAACCTACTCAGTGGCCTAGTGGTTAGAGTGTCCGCCCTGAGATCGGTAGGTTGTGAGTTCAAACCCCGGCCGAGTCATACCAAAGACTATAAAAATGGGACCCATTACCTCCCTGCTTGGCACTCAGCATCAAGGGTTGGAATTGGGGGTTAAATCACCAAAATGATTCCCGGGCGCGGCCACCGCTGCTGCCCACTGCTCCCCTCACCTCCCAGGGGGTGATCAAGGGTGATGGGTCAAATGCAGAGAATAATCACGCCACACCTAGTGTGTGTGTGACAATCATTGGTACTTTAACTTTAACTTTAACTTATTCAGCCTGTTGTTCACTATTCTTTATTTATTTTAAATTGCCTTTCAAATGACTATTCTTGGTGTTGGGTTTTATCAAATAAATTTCCTCAAAAAATGCGACTTATACTCCAGTGCGACTTATATATGTTTTTTTTCTTCTTTATTATGCATTTTCGGCCGGTGCGACTTATACTTCGGAGCAACTTATAGTCCGAAAAATACAGTATACATTTTTGGAGCCTTTTTACAGAAAATGATATAGCAAACTGCTCGATGACATCAGTGTGACCACGCCCATAACCGCCACAGGTATCTTGGCAGTTTAGGGGAAACCCTGCAGACGTTCTACCTTTGAGGACTGGATGATGTCAGTGTCTGCCACATAATGATCTCGTGCAGCAGCTGAAATGAATGGTCCTCTTATTCCTTTCTGCTTGTCCAGGTCCGTGTTTCTTCGCCGATCTACGGCCACATTGTCTGTCTCCTCGTCTTGCAGGCGTTGTTTCTTCAGTTCGTTCTGCCTCATTTCTGATGACATGGTTTCTGGTAGCTTCCTTGCTTTCCTGACCACACTGCCGTAGGCCCTGACTTCCATCTGTCGATAAGGTCCGTTGGTCTGGATTTTACTTGGTAAAGCCTATTGCCAAAGATCTTCTTCCGGAGCTTGATGACCTGGGGTTGGAAATACGTTTCTACGTCATCATACCTTTCTTGGGACACAAAGTTGAAGGTTGGTTTCTGAACAAATCTACCTCCTCCAGTTGAGTTTCTGGTAGAGCTGCTGAAATGCTGGAATGATCTTTTATGTAGGGTGTGTCAACTGACGTCGTCAAAGACAATGTATGGCTTGGCTAGATTTTGACTAAGTCCAAATACATCGCTTTTGTGCCTAAATCCAAGAAGCATATTACGCGCAAGCCAACTGATTGGTAACATGTTAATACTTTTGCAATGACATCAGAGTTTCCTTTGATGTTTGACACATACACAATGTATTTGTGAGAAAATCCTTATTTTCAAAATAAATGTTAAATCTAAATGCTAACTGTAAAACTAAATGTTAAATTTAAATGTAAATCTAAATCTAAAACTTAAATATGCATCTAAATATTATTAAATATAATATAATTAAATATAAATCTTAAATTTAAACGATAAATATACACTATATACTGTATGTTAAATCTAATTGTTGAATCTAAATATTGAAAGTTAAATGTTAAATTCTAAATCTTAATATCAAATCTCTCTACACACAGACTCGCCTACACCTCTGACTGAGCTAAATGTGAGAAAAGTAATATAGATGTGAGTAAAATGAGCTAAATATCCAAGATATATCAGCTCGAAAAGTGTAATTGGATTTTTACATTCGGCACCCCATCGGTGTAGACATTGTCCATACACAGTAATCTGGTGGAAACAAGAAGATGGCAGGCATTTTGGAGAGCTAAAATCACAAGGACAAGTAATTCCTATTCTTGAGGGCGCTGCTAGAGATCGTAGATTTGTGCTTCAATCAATCAATCACATTGTAAAAAATATCAGAGATGGCGAATCTGAACTTGACCGTCAGTTGGTCAGTCCTTATTAAACAAAAACAAACACACTGAGCAGGCTAAGTCTGGGCCTTCCAGAAGCGTCATCTTTCGAATCTGCTTTTTGTTTCCCTAAATTCTTGTCCTGGTGCTTTTATTTTGGCTTTTATGTATTGCAATACCTTTACTTTCTGTTCCTTGTCCTGCCAGCCCACCTGTTCTTCATTTGTAATTAGTTCTAGAAAGTTCCACCTTGTTCCCTTGTGTGTTGCTGGTTCATTCACCATTGTGGCTTCATGTTCACCAGCTGTTATTTGCTGCTACAACTTCTGTACTTGCATTTATCCACGAATAAAAGGGCATTTTACCTGCACGTCCATGTGCGTCTCTGTATCCTGGGGTCACGCCACCATCAATCCTGACACTTTCTTCTCGAACAGGGGTCTCTAACAGATAACGACACAGTATCACTCAGCAGTTAATTTTGCAATATCGCAGAAGAGATGCTGGACACAACACCAAATTTAAGAGAGTAATAAGACAATTTGGAACACATCTACTGAGGATAAGTTCTACGGATTTAAAACATAACAGAAAAGATTGTTGGTCCTTTGAGTCTCTGGGATTTCTGTGATTACCAACTTTTAACGTCTTTGATAATAACAATCTTTCTGCTTAAGGGCATCAAAACCAAAACTTGTGTCTTTCTGTCCAACTATTAAAATGATTTCAGTCTAATCCCACTTGTTTACATCGTTTAAAGAAAACATTGTCAAACAAGTCATATCGATATGTGAAATACGTCATGTTTATATTTTAAATACATTTCACCCCAATTTGTAGCAATGAAAACCAAGGGTCCCCCGACCCGATTTTGGGTCTGATATGTGCAAAAAAAAATAAGTACCGGATATTGGCTTGCATCTGAAATCTCCGATAATCTTCGTACAAGTAGCCCTTGTACACGTGTTTACGTGTGAAAAGCTGGACAGACAGTTCACATCCAAATGTCCTCCAATAAGCACGCAAGGTTGGTCTTTTCTTCTGTTTCAGTCAAGTCATTTACGAAAGGTAAACATGGTAGTAAAGTAAAATGCTATATGATGATATTTAAAACATGTTTTCTAAAATGGCACTTATTTGTGACAAACATGTGTGATGTTACAAAGATCAGTCACTCCAGGATTTCGCAGGGTTTTTTGTGATTGTTGCGGCTAGGGCTGGGCGATACATCGAGTTTGTATGACGTATCGATATATTTTTAAACAATATCCTAAAATCGATATAATTTATTTCACGTTAAAATGACCAAACACCGCTTACTACCAAGACGTGCTTGCATGTATAAGAACATCCATGATTGGTTTACTATATGAGTCACGATTGGTTGAGATTAGGGACAGGCCAATCAGAGGCAAGATAGGCCGGTCATCGAACCAGGAAGGGAAATCACAATAGACATCTCAAATGACGGCAAGAGAGTTGTAGTGTTTGTTATGCGGGATTAATTTGTGGCATATTAAATATAAGCCTGGTTGTGTTGTGGCTAATAGCGTATATATATGTCTTGTGTTTATTTACTGTTTTAGTCATTCCCAGCTGAATATCAGGTCCCACCTGCCTCTCACAGCATCTTCCCTATCTGAATCGCTCCCACTGCCCTCTAGTCCGTCACTCTCACTTTCCTCATCCACGAATCTTTCATCCTCGCTCAAATTAATGGGGAAATAGTCGCTTTCTCGGTCCGAATCGCTCTCGCTGCTGGTGGCCATGATTGTAAACAATGTGCGGATGTGAGGAGCTCCACAACCGGTGACGTCACGCGCATATCGTCTGCTACTTCCGGTACAGGCAAGGCTTTTTTATCAGCGACCAAAAGTTGCGAACTTTATCGTCAATTTTCTCTACTAAATCCTTTCAGCAAAAATATGGCAGTATCGCGAAATTATCAAGTATGACACATAGAATGGACGTGCTATCCCCGTTTAAATAAGAAAATCGCATTTCAGTAGGCCTTTAAACAGTTTCTTTACTGTGCTGTTAATACCCATCTTGACTAACTGGGTTAATAAAAGTGCCACTGACTGTTTACAGTACAGTTGTCAATCACATTAATTTCAGTGAATCTCGCTCAAAAATTATTATCTTTATACAGTATGTATACGTTCACCAGAAAATATAGCGAGATATATATCGAATATCGAGTTTAAGTAAAAATATATCGAGATATAGTTTTTTGTCCATATCGCCCAGCCCGAGTTGCGCCCTAAAATGCCTGAAGTTGTTGCAAAAGTTGCGATGTTTTGAAGCTTTTTTTTTTTTAAATAACATTGAATCCACTTATTATATGCATCAGTTTAGCACACTTGTACTTAAGCACTATGGCCTTGTTATTGTTACAGGTCTCACAGGAGTGTGAGTTCAGTAGACAAAAAGGTTGTGTTCATTGTCTAACCCAGGGGCCCCAAACTTTTTGACTCGGGGGCCGCATTGTGTTAAGATAATTTGGCCAGCGGCTCGGCTGTGTGTGTGTGTGTGTGTGTGTGTGTGTGTATGTATGTATATATATATATATATATATATATATATATATATATATATATATATATATATATATATATATATATATATATATATGTATATATATATATATATATATGTATATATATATATATATATATATACATATATATATATGTATATATATATATGTATATATATATATATATATATATATATATATATACACACACATATATATACATACATATATATATATACATATACATATATATATACACACATATATATACATACATATATATATACATATACATACACATATATATATATACACATACATACATATATATATACATACATATATACATATATATATATACATACATATATACATATATATACATACATATATACATATATATATATATACACATATATACATATACATATATATACATATATACATATACATATATATATATATATATATATATATATATATATATATATATATATATATATATATATATATATATATATATAATGGCGACTTGTCCAGGGTGTACTCCGCCTTCCGCCCGATTGCAGCTGAGATAGGCTCCAGCGCCCCCCGCGACCCCAAAGGGAATAAGCGGTAGAAAATGGATGGATGGATGGATATATATATGTATACATATATATACATATACACACATATATATATGTATATATATATATATATATATATATATATATATATATACATATACACACACATATATATATATATATATACATACATATATATATATATATTCCTCACGTACTAGTTGACTAAAAGAGTGCGCACTTGCCGCACACTCGCCCGACACTGCGGCACAAGCGCGATGATGTCACGTTATAGATGGGAAAATGCATTTTTAGACAATATTATTTGCTTTGGCGGCTGGGAAACCCCGAGAGTAACAAGCGGTAGAAAATAGATTAGAAAGGACAAATTAAAGAAAAAACTTGAGACTTCCCGCGGGCCGGATTTTGGACGCTGACGGGCCGTAATCGGCCCGCGGGTCGTAGTTTGGGGACCCCTGAGCTAAACTTTACCGCTGACGGGTATTTTCTTCTATACTTTTATTGTAATATTTTCAGAATGTATTTGTTCTATTTTTGGCCAAAGTTGGACAAAGAAAATAATCTGAAGTTCTCTTTATGTTTTACTTTTAATGCCATGACTTTAATAGTCCGGCCCGCGTGTGCACAGATTTCCCTCCATGTGGCCCCTGAGCTAAAATGAGTTGGACACCCCTGATGTACAGTATTACAGTACCGTATTTTTCGGACTATAAGTCGCTCCGGAGTATACATCGCATCGGCCGAAAATGCACAATAAAGAAGGAAAAAAGCATATATACGTCGCATTTTTGGGGGACATTTATTTGATGAAACCCAACACCAAGAATAGACATTTGAAAGGCAATTTAAAATAAATAAAGAATAGTGAACAACAGGCTGAATAAGTGTACGTTATATGGCACATAAATAACCAGCTGAGAACGTGCCTGGTATGTTAACGTAACATATTATGGTAAGAGTCATTCAAATAACTATAACATATAGAACATGCTATACGTTTACCAAACAATCTGTCACTCCTGATCGCTAAATCCCATGAAATCTTCCTCCCTGGTGTCGCCTCTCGTATTTCCTTTCTTTCTGCTGCTCGATCGGCATTCTCTGCTGCATATTTCACTACGTCCAGCTTGTAATCTGCAGTATATGATTTCCTTTTCGGTGCCATTTTAGTTCAGCCCTTCTCAGTTTTTATAAGTTACCGCCAATGTTGATGTGATCCATTTTACTAGCTACGGCAGTAGCGTATAGCATATAGCAGTTAGCATTCCATGACCCACAATGCACTTCTGCCATGACCCTCCCCCGCCAAATTCTTATTGGTTGACGTGTGTGTGACGATTGCTGCCATTTGCTTCGTCTCTTACGTGAATGAGATAAATATTATTATTTGATATTTTACGGTAATGTGTTAATAATTTCACACATAAGTCACTCTGGAGTATATGTCGCACCCACGGCCAAACTATAAAAAAAACTGCGATTTATAATCTGAAAAATACGGTATATGTAAAAAAAAGGGCCGCATAAAATAGAGAGTAGGTCCAACAGAAAATAGACATTATAAACAAAGAGAGGTAGCTAACATAGAAGCGGTCGGACACATTTTTTTTAAAACTTGAGACTTCCCGCAGGCCAGATTTTGGACGCAGGCGGGCAGTTTCCGGCCCGCGTGCCGTAGTTTGGGGACCCCTGCCCTAACCCCTGGAAAACCCAGGTAATGTTTAAGGACAGTGAAGACACAAACTATCTTTGAAGCTTCCCAAGTTTCCTCTCTTTATTACACATTGTATATTTCCTATAAACCCCAATATTTCTATATAGTGCTGTTACAGAAACATCTTAAATAATAGACTCTTTTACAAAAGGGGAATTATCATTTAGACATGAAATGTCCTTGGGAAGTATACTTATAATCACACAAAATGTAATCATGTCACTCAGTCCATAATATATTTATAAATACAAAAAATAACAATTACACAGAGAAAAATAGGACCTTGTGTGAGATAGAAGACAGAAGTATATATATATATACACTGCAGTGCTCTTTGCTTGGCATAAAAAGGGTTAAATGCTCTCAACTGACCCACATGCTGGCTATGTGCTCACACACTGTGCTCTTAAACTCTAAAGGCACTAAAACATCAATCTCTGTCGCTGAACCATATTACATTTGAATTATAGGATGTTTAATTATCAAACGTTTACATTTGAGATACTTCACAACATTACTAACCTGGAAAAGGCAATGTTTAAGGAGAGTGAAGACACAAACTATCTTTGAAGCATCCAAGTTTCCTCCGAGGGGAGGGGCAGGAAGTACTCACACCTAAAAAGGGACCTAAAGGAAACTACTTCACTACACATTAGTTCCGCTCTTCATTTCTTTCTGTACATTAATATGGACTGAAAACGCCTATAATATAACATTATCAATAAAAAGTGATTGACATTAAAAAAAAACATATATAACACATGTGAAGGTGGTCATGGTCATGGTCGATTCCAATTTTTTTGCCCATATGTGAGCAGTATCGGATTTTTTGATGTCATTGTGAACAGTGCAATTGCAAATGTTTCATAGCTGACCCAGGCATAATTTGTGTGTGGAAATAAATCGAATATCAGTGACGTGCAGTCAGGGGAGGCAGGTGAGGCGGAGCCTCACGTGCCATCATAGAAAGAATAAAAATTAAAAAAGAAAATTAACTAATTAAATTGTTATATGTATCCAGTGATTATACTATAAAGTTATTTTCCATTTAACTTCACCAGTTTTAGATTATTTTTATTCAAAATTGCTGAATTTTCACATTTGCCGTTCAAATACTGAGAAGAGACTTGCGGTGAGTCACCAGCCAGTTGAGCCTCGCCATGGATTGCGCAATGACTCGGCTAACTGCTGGCCTGCTGTGCAGTGAGACCGTATTGCTATATGAATTATATTATACATTTCCATAGTTTAGTTAGCTGAGGTATATAATGTACAGTGTATTTTGTCAACAACTGTATGTGTTGTATTCTGTATTTCTTGTGCTGAGCAATCATAAAATGGCTGCGAAGACGCACTGGCTGAGGCGCGCAGTAATCCCGCCTCCTGGTGGTAGAGGGCGCTAGTGATCCCAGAGATCATTCATGCGACTACTCGGCTGCAGAATAAGTGACAACAAGCAGCAACAGTTAGCAGCGATCGTTTATTTTTTCCTCTAGCCTGGACGTTTAACATGGAGGATAACATATCTAAAATAAAACAGTTTTCTAAACTGGACTTTCAATCGAAGCAGGACGTACTACTTAAAGGAAGATCTCCATCGAGACAGAGAGACTTTTAAAACTGAAGAAAGATAAGGAAGACTTCTATAAACAAGTTATCGATGTTTTTGTTCAGAAGGAGCTGCGCATGGACTTCATTTATAAGTAAAGATAAGACCATAATAAAAATTTTTTTATTAAATGTGCTTTTTTGTGTGCTACAGTTTGTATGTGTAAAGTTAAAGTTAAGTTAAAGTACCAATGATTGTCACACACACTAGGTGTGGTGAAATGTGTCCTCTGCATTTGACCCATCCCCTTGATCACCCCCTGGGAGGTGAGGGGGGGCAGTGAGCAGCAGCGGCGCCGCGCCTGGGAATCATTTTTGATGATTTAACCCCCAATTCCAATGCCAAGCAGGGAAGAATGCTGGTATGAGCTTTTAAACATAACCAGTTAACTGCTGCCAATCAAATGGTGAATAAGATACTCTTTAGGGTTCATATGTTTGTAAATCTGACTGTCATGAAGTCAGTGCCTCACCAGTCATAAACCTCACCGCACCTCACTGTCAAATATATATGTGATGCATTCTCCCGCGCTCAGGTAGCATTCATCCGACAAGAGCCGAATCAAAAAGTGATAAACATCATAATTATTCTCCAAAAGTGACGGTTACAAAATACATAGTTGGAGCAGAAAACAGGTGGGAATAATATGTTTTAGGACAGTGGTCACTAACCTTTTAAAGCCAAAGATCTCTGGCCTCAGCCAAAAACCAACCATATATATATATATATATATATATATATATATATATATATATATATATATATGTGTGTGTGTGTGTATGGATGTAGTATGGATGTGTATATATATGTATATATATATATATATATATATATGACTATTTACATTGTAGATTGTCACTAAAGGCATCACAACTATGAATGAACACATGTGGAGTTATGTACCTAAGAAAAAAATGTGAAAAAACTGAAAACATGTTTTTTATTCTAGTTTCTTCAAAATAGCCACCCTTTGCTCTGATTACTTTTTCACACACTCTTGGCATTCTCTCGATGAGCTTCAAGAGGTAGTCACCTGAAAGGGTTTTCACTTTACAGGTGTGCTTGAATGCCAAGAGTGCGCAAAGCAGTAATCAGAGCAATTGAATGAGAAGGTGTTTCCAAACTTTTGGCCTGTACTAATATATATATATACATATATATGTGTGTAAATATTTGTATTTTTTTTACTTAGATCAAGCATCTCCTCATCTTCCACATCTGTGGCTCACCAGTGCAACAACAATAAATATATATATATATATATATATATATATATATATATATATATATATATATATATATATATATATATATATATATATATATATATATATATATATATATACAGTATGTATATATATATATATATATACATATATACATACATATACATATATATATATACAAATATACATATGTATATATATATATATATATATATATATATATATATACATATACAGTATATACATACACGTACATACATACATACATATATATATATATGTATATAAACATATATATATATATACATATATATATATATATGTATATATATATATATATATATATATATACAAATATACATATGTATATATATATATATATACATATACAGTATATACATACACGTACATACATACATACATATATATATACATGTATATAAACACATATATATATATATACATATATATATGTATATATATATGTATATATATATATATATATATATATATATATATATATATATATATATATATATATATATATATATATATATACATATATATATATATATATATATTGCTGTTGCACTAGTAAGCCACGGATGAAGAGATGCTGCTTTGTTATTGATTTAAGTACATATATATATATATATATATATATATATATATATATATATATATATATATATATATATATATATATGTATATAAACATATATATATATATATATATATATATATATATATATATATATATATATATATATATATATATATATATATATATATATATATATTGTTGCACTAGTAAGCCACGGATGAAGAGATGCTGCTTCGTTATTGATTTAAGTAAAGTCTGAATGTCATTAAAACAGTTAGCTCCAACTTTTGACACTTCTTCCACTCCCGTCCTTGCACGCTAAACCGCTACAACAAAGATGACAGGGAGAAGATGCTGCCGAAGTGGATCCACGTAAATAAGACCGCTCACAAAACGGCGCATCCTGAAGCGACTGTCAGAAAGCGACTTGAAGATGATCTGTAAAACATAATCTATGCAACATTTTGACCAAAGAACCACCATTACATGTTATGTAGACCACAAGGTATAGTTTTAAATGTAGAAAAAAAAATCATAATATGACCCCTTTAATGCCCCTTATAATCCGGTGCGCCTTTTGTAAGAAAACACTATAGACCTGAATAGACCCGCTCATCGGTAGTGCGCCTTATAATCAGAGAGCTTGCGCAAACTCCAGGTTGCATATAATGACAGTCTCAGAATCCTGCTCGGAAAGCCCAGGGGTAGTAGTGCCAGCAAGCTGTTTTTGTGATTTAGGGATAAACACCTTTCTCGCCACCATGAGAAAACTGATGTTTAAATGTATATGTAGACTGCAGGGGTCCAAGAATGATCTTATTATGCAGATAAACAATCCTAGGTGTAGTTCTGTTAGGTTGCAATCATATACGTATATGGAAACACTGGTATCTGTGCCTGTCATAGAATGTGTAGACACATTTTTTAAAGTATGTATATATATATATATATATATATATATATATATATATGTATATATATATATATATATATTTTTTTTTTTTTATTGCTGCTTTTATTTATGTATTAGATGCCTTTTGCTAAATATGCACAAGCACTGTTTATGTGACAATGACTTTTATACTGTATTTTGTTTGTTTAAAGGCCTACTGAAACCCACTACTACCGACCACGCAGTCTGATAGTTTATATATCAATGATGAAATCTTAACATTGCAACACATGCCAATACGGCGGGGTTAGCTTACTAAAGTGCAATTTTAAATTTCGCATGAAATATCCTGCTGAAAATGTCTCGGTATGATGACGCCTGCGCTTGACGTCACGGATTGTAGAGGACATTTTGGGACAGCATGGTGGCCAGCTATTAAGTCGTCTGTTTTCATCGCAAAATTCCACAGTATTCTGGACATCTGTGTTGGTGAATCTTTTGCAATTTGTTCAATGAACAATGGAGACAGCAAAGAAGAAAGCTGTAGGTGGGAAGCGGTGTATTGCGGCAGGTGTTGTGCCGGATAACGCACCCCCGTCGTAGAATGCACCCCCTGACTGTTGTGCCGGATAACACTCTATGTTTCATTGTTTACATTCCCGAAAGATGACAGTCAAGCTTTAAAGTTAAAGTTAAAGTTAAAGTACCAATGATTGTCACACACACACTAGGTGTGGCGAGATTATTCTCTGCATTTGACCCATCACCCTTGATCACCCCCTGGGAGGTGAGGGGAGCAGTGGGCAGCAGCGGTGGCCGCGCCCGGGAATCATTTTGGTGATTTAACCCCCAATTCCAACCCTTGATGCTGAGTGCCAAGCAGGGAGGTAATGGGTCCCATTTTTTTATAGTCTTTGGTATGACCCGGCCGGGATTTGAACTCACAACCTACCGATCTCAGGGCGGACACTCTAACCACTAGGCCACTGAGTAGGTCATTGGCCATTGCCATTGGCCTGTGGAGAACTGGGACAACAGAGACTCTTACCAGGAGGACTTTGAGTTGGATACGCAGGCGCGGTACCGTGAGTACGCATGCAGCTGCGGCTTCCAAACATTTGATCGCTTGCCCGTACGTGCGTGCCGCTATGTGCATGTCACGTACGTAACTTTGGGGAAATATATGTGCTGTATGAACTTTGGGGAGGTGAACGGTACTTTGGGCTGTGGGATTGAGTGTGTTGTGCAGGTGTTTGAGTTGTATTGGCGGGTTATATGGACGGGAGGGGGGAGGTGTTTGTTATGCGGGATTAATTTGTGACATATTAAATATAAGCCTGGTTGTGTTGTGGCTAATAGAGTATATATATGTCTTGTATTTATTTACTGTTTTAGTCATTCCCAGCTGAATATCAGGTCCCACCCGCCTCTCACAGCATCTTCCCTATCTGAATCGCTCCCACTGCCCTCTAGTCCTTCACTCTCATTTTCCTCCTCCACGAATCTTTCATCCTCTCGCTGCTGGTGGCCATGATTGTAAACATTGTGCAGATGTGAGGAGCTCCACAACCTGTAACGTCACGCCCATATCGTCTGCTTCTTCCGGTACAGGCAAGGCTTTTTTATCAGCGACCAAAAGTTGCGAACTTTGTATGGCAATATCGCGAAATGATCAAGTATGACACATAGAATGGACCTGCTATTCCCGTTTAAATAAGAAAATCGCATTTCAGTAGGCCTTTAATGTACTGTATGTGATCGTATGTCTACTTGGACGTTGGAGTCTGCAATAAAGCTTGATTGATTGATTGATTGATTGAATCCGGTACGGCCTATGGTCCGATAAATACAGTATTCGGACAGTCCCAGTTCCGAATTTTGCATACATTTAAGTTTATTGCTGTGCTAGCGAAAAAGGCTAACCTGGGCACTTGAGCTTTTCACCGCGGCGGATCACGCAACCTGCCGGCCTTTCTCGAGGTGGTTAGGGAGTAGACTACTCGTTTCTGGCCGACTACGGATGCCCCAGGTGCCGGCTGTCAAGCGTTGGGGTGTTTGGAGTGTAATTGGAGCGCCAATCTGTCCAGAGTCGAAGTGGTACGACTAACTTGACTTGGCGGCGGGCTGGGTTGCAGCCGCACTACTATGCATTTCCTGCGTTGGGACTGATCGCCTGTGCTCCGGGACTGTGGAGCGAACGACTCCAGTGTTCCCTGATTTCCTGTGGCACTACTACACCTCAAGTGTGGATGTGTTGATAGAAACGGTGCAAAAATCTGCTAAGCGCTGTGTGGAACAGTGAAACTAAAATTGAGAGCTTCTGTTTCCTGTCCTGTGTTATCATCATCTTCATCATCATCATCATCATCATCATTCTGTGTGGCTACGATGCCAAACTGTGCAGTATCCCAGCATGCCTCCTCGAGAGAAATCTGACACAAAGCAAGATGAGGACTATGTTTCACTCTCCCAAGAAAGTGAACTCTTAGGTCAACAAAAGGAAACATTCAATGCATTACTACAGCAACAACAAGACAACTTTAAAGGCTTTGTTAAATTGATTTTAGGAGTTTTCCAACACGAGATTGGACACGCTATTGAGAGAACTTCAAGAAGTCAGTTTACTCGGAATGAAGTGGAAGATATTAAAGTGAAGATGGAAAAAGATGTTGATAATCATAACTCCTAACAGGCTGACATCATGAAAATGTGCATTCTCACTGCTACTGACAAAATGGAATACCTCGAATACCTAAAATGCAACCCAAAATGTTGAAAGAGCAATATTGGACCAAAAATACAAAAATAAATCTGTCTGGAGCTGCAAAAAATTAAAAGCCTTACATATGTGTTATAATGAAGGCAACACGTGATGTAAGTGTCTATATTAGCCTACTATCAAAATTACTTTAAAAGTCTTATATAAGTGTTATAATGAAGGCAACACCTGATGTAAGTGTCTGTATTAGTTATATTAGCCTATTATCAAAATTACTTTAAAAGTCTTATATAAGTGTTACAATGAAGGCAACACGTGATGTAAGTGTCTGTATTAGCTATATTAGCCTACTATCAAAATGACTTTAAAAGTCTTATATATGTGTTGGAATGAAGGCAACACATGATGTAAGTGTCTTTATTAGCTATATTAGCTTACTATCAAAATGACTTTAAAAGTCTTATATAAGTGTTATAATGAAGGCAACACGTGATGTAAGTGTCTATATTAGCCTACTATCAAAATGACTTTAAAAGTCTTATATAAGTGTTATAATGAAGGGAACACATGATATGAGTGTCTGTATTAGTTATATTAGCCTACTATCAAAATGACTTTAAAAGTCTTATATACGTGTTGGAATGAAGGCAACACATGATGTAAGTGTCTTTATTAGCTATATTAGCTTACTATCAAAATGACTTTAAAAGTCTTATATACGTGTTATAATGAAGGCAACACGTGATGTAAGTGTCTATATTAGCTATATTAGCCTACTATCAAAATGACTTTAAAAGTCTTAAATAAGTGCTATAATGAAGGCAACACATGATGTAAGTGTCTGTATTAGCTATATTAGCCTACTATCAAAATGACTTTAAAAGTCTTATATAAGTGTTATAATGAAGGCAACACATGATGTAAGTGTCTTTACTAGCTGTATTAGCCTACTATCAAAATGACTTTAAAAGTCTTATATACGTGTTGGAATGAAGGCAACACATGATGTAAGTGTCTTTATTAGCTATATTAGCTTACTATCAAAATGACTTTAAAAGTCTTATATACGTGTTATAATGAAGGCAACACGTGATGTAAGTGTCTATATTAGCTATATTAGCCTACTATCAAAATGACTTTAAAAGTCTTATATAAGTGCTATAATGAAGGCAACACATGATGTAAGTGTCTGTATAAGCTATATTAGCCTATTATCAAAATGACTTTAAAAGTCTTATATAAGTGCTATAATGAAGGCAACACATGATGTAAGTGTCTGTATTAACTATATTAGCCTATTATCAAAATGACTTTAAAAGTCTTATATAAGTGTTATAATGAAGGCAACACGTGATGTAAGTGTCTGTATTAGCTATATTAGCCTACTATCAAAATGACTTTAAAAGTCTTATATAAGTGCTATAATGAAGGCAACACATGATGTAAGTGTCTGTATTAACTATATTAGCCTATTATCAAAATGACTTTAAAAGTCTTATATAAGTGTTATAATGAAGGCAACACGTGATGTAAGTGTCTATATTAGCTGTATTAGCCTATTATCAAAATTACTTTAAAAGTCTTATATAAGTGTTATAATGGAGGCAACACATGATGTAAGTGTCTGTATAAGCTATATTAGCCTATTATCAAAATGACTTTAAAAGTCTTATATAAGTGTTATAATGAAGGCAACACATGATGTAAGTGTCTATATTAGCTATAATAGCCTATTATGAAAATGACTTTAAAAGTCTTATATAAGTGTTATAATGAAGGCAACATATGATGTAAGTGTCTATATTAGCCTACTATCAAAATGACTTTAAAAGTCTTATATAAGTGTTATAATGAAGGCAACACCTGATGTAAGTGTCTGTATTAGTTATATTAGCCTATTATCAAAATGACTTTAAAAGTCTTATATAAGTGTTATAATGAAGGCAACACATGATGTAAGTGTCTATATTAGCTATATTAGCCTTCAATCAAAATGACTTTAAAAGTCTTATATAAGTGTCATAATGAAGGCAACACGTGATGTAAGTGTCTGTATTAGCTATATTAGCCTACTATCAAAATGACTTTAAAAGTCTTATATAAGTGCTATAATGAAGGCAACACATGATGTAAGTGTCTCTATTAACTATATTAGCCTATTATCAAAATGACTTTAAAAGTCTTATATAAGTGTTATAATGAAGGCAACACATGATGTAAGTGTCTATATTAGCCTACTATCAAAATGACTTTAAAAGTCTTATATAAGTGTTATAATGAAGGCAACACGTGATGTAAGTGTCTATATTAGCTATATTAGCCTACTATCAAAATGACTTTAAAAGTCTTATATAAGTGTTATAATGAAGGCAACACATGATGTAAGTGTCTATATTAGCTATATGAGCCTACTATCAAAGGCTGACGCAAATCTCCGTTGACAGAAATGTTGTATTGAAATTTCTATTGTACACATTTTTGCAACATTGGAAATCATTAGTAAAATGGAGGCTTCTCACAGGATGAGATAACTCCTGGAAATGACTGGCTCAGAATGGCCAAAGGTATAGATGTGTGTGTCCAAGTTTAAGGAAACGGCGGGCTGTCTTCTTCTAATTGATATAATTACAATCTTTGCAAGCTGGCTAACGTTTGCTGTGGTCTGGAACAACATGGCACACAAACAACTATGAGAATTGCAGCCAATATTACATACAGATAATGTGTCATGAGACATGCAAATATAAATGAAATACACAGAGGACATAAGTAAAGGAAATTAAATGAGCTCAAATATACCTACAAACGAGGCATAATGATGCAAAATGTGCATACGGCTAGCCTAAATAGCATGTTAGCATCGATTAGCTTGCAGTCATGGATTGACCAAATATGCCTGATAAGCGCTCCAGCAAATCAATAAAATCAACAAAGCTCACCTTTGTGCATTCTCGCACAGCATAAAACGTTTGGTGGACAAAATGAGACAAAGAAGGAGTGGCATAAAACACGTCTTTCTGTGGCAGCATTGGAGAAAGTTGTAGAGAATAATTTTGCCACACCGAGTGTGTGTGTGACAATCAAGTACTTTAACTTTAACTTAACATGTAAACAAACTACAATGAGTTCAAGCATTGCTGAAATTAGTAGGACAAAACGGTGCTTGCCAAATACTCTCATCAGTGAAGCATGTATAACATAAACAGTGGGCTTTCTAACAATTAGGAAGGTTTGTGTCATGTTTGTTTTCCTACATAAAATATATTAAAACAAAAAATTAATTTTTTTTCCATCTGTTTACATTTTCACAAATCTCTGACAGAGGTCCAGGGAGCTACGAGGGCGGCACTAAAGATAGAGCCGCGGGTTTCTGACCCCCGGACTAAACAAAACAATTAGGTGTTTGATGGTACCGAGGAGTCGCCTGACAAATTGTGGACTGAGTCTGAGAGGAAGTGTTCTATCTGAGAAACTTAATCTACGACGAGAAACAGAAATTGAACGGGTGTACCGGACCGGGAAACAAAGAAAAGATATGACTAGACCCAGAACTATAATGGTGAGATTTCAGCAGTTTAAGGACTAACTCGATGTCTTGCACAAGGCATATCTTGAATGAGCTAGGATCTTTATCAAAGAGGACTGCGCCAGTGCAATTTGAAAAGGAAATAATTGCGACCCAAAATGAGAGCCGCTGGAGAACATGGTGACATCGCCTTTTTAAGGCATGATAAACTCCTCCTTCACTCTTGTACCAGCACTAACGCTAACACAGAAACTATTTATAGCGGCACCATGATGACTGTGTCCCTATGTTTGCATCATCGAGTGGTCTGCTGCTTTCTCACTCACTTGCTCCCTGTAAGTTTATTATACAAACCCCGTTTCCATATGAGTTGGGAAATTGTGTTAGATGTAAATATAAACGGAATACAATGATTTGCAAATCATTTTCAACCCATATTCAGTTGAATATGCTACAAAGACAACATATTTGATGTTCAAACTCTTAAAACATTTTTTTTTTTTGCAAATAATCATTAACTTTAGAATTTGATGCCAGCAACGCGTGACAAAGAAGTTGGGAAAGGTGGCAATAAATACTGATAAAGTTGAGGAATGCTCATCAAACACTTATTTGGAACATCCCACAGGTGAACAGGCAAATTGGGAACAGGTGGGTGCCATGATTGGGTATAAAAGTAGATTCCATGAAATGCTCAGTCATTCACAAACAAGGATGGGGCGAGGGTCACCACTTTGTCAACAAATGTGTGAGCAAATTGTTGAACAGTTTAAGAAAAACCTTTCTCAACAGCTATTGCAAGGAATTTAGGGATTTCACCATCTACGCTCCGTAATATCATCAAAGGGTTCAGAGAATCTGGAGAAATCACTACACGTAAGCAGCTAAGCCTGTGGCCTTCGATCCCTCAGGCTGTACTGCATCAACAAGCGACATCAGTGTGTAAAGGATATCACCACATGGGCTCAGGAACACTTCAGAAACCCACTGTCAGTAACTACAGTTGGTCGCTACATCTGTAAGTGCAAGTTAAAACTCTCCTATGCAAGGCAAAAACCGTTTATCAACAACACCCAGAAACGCCGTCGGCTTCGCTGGGCCTGAGCTTATCTAAGATAGACTGATACAAAGTGGAAAAGTGTTCTGTGGTCTGACGAGTCCACATTTCAAATTGTTTTTGGAAACTGTGGACGTCGTGTCCTCCGGACCAAAGAGGAAAAGAACCATCCGGATTGTTATAGGCGCAAAGTTGAAAAGCCAGCATCTGTGATGGTATGGGGGGTATTAATACCCAAGACATGGGTAACGTACACATCTGTGAAGGCGCCATTAACGCTGAAAGGTACATACAGGTTTTGGAGCAACATATGTTGCCATCCAAGCAACGTTACCATGGACGCCCCTGCTTATTTCAGCAAGACAATGCCAAGCCACGTGTTACATCAATGTGGCTTCATAGTAAAAGCGTGCGGGTACTAGACTGGCCTGCCTGTAGTCCAGACCTGTCTCCCATTGAAAATGTGTGGCGCATTATGAAGCCTAAAATACCACAACGGAGATCCCCGGACGGTTGAACAACTTAAGCTGTACATCAAGCAAGAATGGGAAAGAATTCTACCTGAGAAGCTTCAAAAATGTGTCTCCTCAGTTCCCAAACGTTTACTGAGTGTTGTTAAAAGGAAAGGCCATGTAACACAGTGGTGAACATGCCCTTTCCCAACTACTTTGGCACGTGTTGCAGCCATGAAATTCTAAGTTAATTATTATTTGCAAAAAAAATAAAGTTTATGAGTTTCAACATCAAATATCTTGACTTTGTAGTGCATTCAATTGAATATGGGTTGAAAAGGATTTGCAAATCATTGTATTCCGTTTATATTTACATCCAACACAATTTCCCAACTCATATGTAAACGGGGTTTGTATATGACCTGTTTGTTGATGTATTGTAGTACTGTTTATGTATAGCATTTTACGGGCATATCGTTTGTTATTGAGTGTATTTTATATGTATTGTTCAAGAGCACTGCAACGATTAGTCGACAATAAAATTTGTCGTCGACAATTCTATTTGTCAAACAATAATTGTGACGTCATCACTTGTGAGTCCGCATCGCCACTCGCAAAAACATCGCTACATACTCAAAAAGGATGCGTTAAAAAATAAACACATTTTAACCCTTTTCTGTCCGTTCAGAAAAGGACAAACCCTTTATTTTGGGGTAATTTTTTCAACCCAACTTTTGCGTTGAATTATTTAACCAAAAAGCTGAGTTTTGATAACTTAATGTTGGCTTATTCCCAACAAAACTATTGGGTTTAATTATTTAACCCAAAAGTTGAGTTATGCTAACTCAATGTTGGTTGATTCATAACCCAGGTATTGGGTTGAATTTATTTAACACAAAAGCTGAGTTATGCTCACTACTATGTTGGGTTATTTCCAACCCAAATATTGGGTTGAGCAATTTAGCGCTGCTTGACCCAATAGTTGGTTAGAAATTATACATTTTACTGCTGGTTTGTCCTACTCCTTCCCAACTACTGATCAAAAGTATTTTTATTCCATTAAAATATACTCAAAAGCAAAATTTGCAGCAACACATTGCGAAAAAGTTGGCAAAGGGCCATTTTTATCACTGTGTTACATGGACTTTCCTTTTAACGACACTCAGTAAACGTTTGGGAACTGAGGAGATCAATTTTTTAAACTTTTCTGGTGGAATTATTTCCCATTCTTGCTTGATGTACAGCTTAAGTTGTTCAACAGTCTCTGTTGTGGTATTTTAGGCTTCATAATGCGCCACACATTTTCAATGGGAGACAGGTCTGGCCTACAGGCAGGCCATCTCGTACCCGCTCTCTTATACTATGAAGCCACGCTGTTGTAACACGTGGCTTGGCATTGTCTTGCTGAAATAAGCAGGGGCGTCCATGAAAAATATGTTGCTTGTATGGCAACATATGTTGCGCCAAAACCTGTATGTACCGTTCAACATTAATGGTGTCTTCACAGATGTGTAAAATACCCATGTTTTGGGCACTAATACACCCCCATACCATCACAGATGCTGGCTTTTGAACTTTGCGCCTATAACAATCCGGATGTTTCTTTTCCTCTTTGTTTCTGAGGACACGACCTCCAAAAACAATTGTAAATGTGGGCTGGTCAGACCACAGAACACTTTTCCACTTCGCATTAGTCCATTTTAGATGAGCTCGGGCCCAGTGAAGCCGACGGCGTTTCTGGGTGTTGTTGATCAATGGCTTTCGCTTTGCATAGTAGAGTTTTAACTTTCGCTTACAGAGGTAGCGACAAACTGTAGTTACTGACAGTGGTTTTCTGAAGTGTTCCTGAGCCCATGTGGTGATATCCTTTACAAGCTGACGTCGCTTTTTGATGCAGTACCGCCTGAGGGATCGAAGTGTGCAGTGATTTCTCCAGATTCTCTAAACCTTTTGATGATATTAAAATTCCAAATGAGCTAATATTTGCATAAAATTAAATTTCTCAGTTCGAACATTAAATATCTTGTCTTTGTAGTCTATTCAATTGAATATAAGTTGAAAAGAATGTGCAAATCATTGTATTCTGTTTTTTATTTACTATTTACGCAACGTGCCAACTTCACTGGTTTTGGGTTTTGTAATACATAATTTTTTTTCTATTTTTTTTAAGCAATTTGCATTTCTTTTTTTTTTTTAAATGAACATTTTAATAGTCATGTAAATTTGTGTAAATTACAGTACAAATAAAAATGTATGAATGTTGGACAGCTGGACAGGACATAAAAAAAAAAAAAAAAAAGAAAAAGAAAAAAAAAAAAAAAAAATGTATGAATGTTGTTTGTTAGTTGTTTGTAAGCACATGCCCTAAAATAAAATGAGAGCCAATGAAAATATGTGTGCACTTTGTTATCCGACTAATCGTTAAGTTAATCGTTGACTAATCGACCATCAAAATAATCATTAGTTGTAGCCCTATTGTTGAGATTTTATTAAGATGTTGTTGTTGTCTTGTGTGATGGACCCCAGGAAGATTAGCAGCTACTGTGTAGCAACTAATGGGGATCCACTTCAAACAAATGAGCTAAGAAATGTGGTCATGGAGCTCAATGATTGTAGCATTTGCACTCATGGCGTCAACAACGATCTTGTTTGTCCATTTTTTCTTCGTTCTGTTCTCTTTAGCTTGTTTTCCAGCTCTTGTTTACTCGGCTCTATCTGAGCGGCTTTGTTTGAATCATTGTTGCCAGATGGTTCAGTTGCAGGGAGCAGACTATCCCCGTTTTGCTGTGTTTATTCAGGAGGGGTGAATAAGCAACACGCTTGTCAAAGGGAGCAAAGAAACTGCCCTAATTGTGCGCGCTTTCATCTGTATTATTTAGAATAACATGGCCGTCCACGCATCGCCACAGTTTTGAGGGTTGAGTTGAGCAGCACAAGCCAATAAATTTTTTTATATTGCACCGTTTAATTGTTGGTTCCGGTTTGGCACCGGTATCGGTTAAGACAGGCCTGGGCAATTATTTTGACTCGGAGGGCCAAATTTAGAGGAAAAAAAATGTGTCTGGGGGCCGGTATATCTATCTATCTATGTATCGGCGTCGTCGTCGTCGGCGATCACTTGAAACGAGTATGATTGTCTTCCTGTTGGTGGGATTGCCTTCAGGAGAACACTTGTGCGTGGAATCTTTTAAAGTGGGGAGACCGGTGCACAGACAGCCACCACACTGTACTTGGCAAAGAGTAGACCAGGGTCCAATGGCATGGAGACCAAGACAATTGGGGGCCCATCTTTGCTGCAGCCTTCTTCCGCCTTTGTGACCGTTGTGGAGCTTCTATGCAACCATCATCCGCCCACTCCGCCGTTGAGGTCTTTTTCGACGAGGGAGACGCGCAGAATCCAACGTCACTTCTTCGCTGTGGGGAGCTATATCCGGTGGCAAGGGAAACCTTGTCAGGACGTGGACTATGGAGTGGTTGTTTTCCCGAGATGCAAGTGAACTTGGACCGGACATGGCGTGAAGGTAATGACATCTTTTATTTTTACACTATAAGTACAAAAAAAGAAGCAAACAAAAGGCGCGCACAATGGCAGAGAACAAACTTGACTAATGAAACCAAAGACTAGCACAAAGGCAATTAACTATGAACCTGAAACAAAAACCCTAACTGTGGCATTAATAAACAAAACTTGCGATGACGTGAACAGGGCAGCATGGACTATGAAACAAGCAGCGTGAACTAAGCATGAAACCGTAAACATGGCATGAAGCAGAGTGATATCGCCAGAAAGACAGCATGGCAACTGGAAGCTTAAATAATAGTGACATGATTAGTGACAGCAGGTGCGTGACTCAAAATGTCAAAACGCGAGACAGGTGCGTGACATGAGGATGTGAACCAGGTGAAACTAATGGTTGCTATGGTGACAAAGCAAGGGAGTGAAAACAGGAACTAAAAAGTGTCCAAAAACCAAGCAAAACATAACTAAACAAAACATGATCACAGACATGACAAACCCAGGACGACCGGCACCTCCTCACAGCTGCAGGAGGTTGCCGGAGCTCCGGTCTGTCGGAGGACCGCCTATGGTGCGCCTACCAGCACTTGCTTTTCTCTCAGGGTGTGCTCCCCTAGCCTTTTGTCTTCCCAGACTAACCCACAAGCCAGCGGGGCTATCTATACATACATTATATAAAGATATATATATTTATACACACACACACACACACACACACACACACACACACACACACACACACACACACACACACACACACACACACACACACACACACACACACACACACACACACGTACATATACATACACATTCAAAAACACTAATACAAAACCTCACAATAATGTCTGATTGAATGCTAAAAATATTATGACAGACCGCCTTAAAAGACGGAATGAAATTTAAATTTTGTTTACTGAGTGAGACACCCAGAATTTACATGAAAATAAAGAATGTGGGATTTACAATATTAACTATGAAGGGTAGAACACTGAATATTGACAACATATGAACGTCACAAAAATGCAACAAACACGGCAAAATATGAACGCGAAGGGTAAAAAACCCCCACCTACATTCTAATATATCACTAAGCTTTAGAACTTTGTTGTGAAAATCTCCTTCCGCGTCTGTCCCTGACACCCGCATTTCAGGATGGCCGCTCTGGAAACGCTCCGTGGAAACGCTCCCCACCCACACTGCTTGGTGCCTTGGTGCAAAAGCGCAGATTCCAACCATTGAAATACTTTGTATAGTTCAAGACTTACGGTCATTTGAAAACATCACTGCACATCATAATGGCAGCTACACTTTCCATCTTAAAGATCTAATAAAATTATTTGGGAATGTCCGGCAGGCCAGATTGAAAAACTTAACGGACCGCACGCGACCTTAATTTGCCCAGGTCTGGGATAAGATGGAAGAGAAATACAAAAAATGGACTTATGTAAGACCTGCAAGAGACACAAGTGGTCTGAAGTAACTTGAAAAATAATTCCGAGATTCAACAGTTAGTATGAGTGAATATTCCGTACGGAAAACGTTGCATATCTAAATATACTTCAGGTTATTCGGTTCTTCCAGGATTTCGCCGGATTTCTTTCTGTGATTGTCGTGGTCCAAAATGCACAAGTTCGCGGCAGTTTTTTCATAATGTTGCAACAAAAGTGTCAGGACTTGGACTGTGAGGGTTTTGTTTTCCCGAGATGCAAGTAAAGCTGGATCGGACATGGCTTGGAGGTGAGTACATATTTATTAAAACACTAACAGACTACAAAAAAGGAAGCAAACAAAAGGTGTGCACAATGGCGGAGAACAAACTAGACTAATGAAACAAAACTTGCACAAAGGCAGAAACCATGAACAATAAACAAAAACTTACTTGGCATGGAACTATGGTAGCATGAAGACAAAACGAGGTACCAGGGGTGTCAGAAATAGCATGGTATGATAAGATCATGTCACCAGGACGAACAACAGAAACAGACAGGCTTAAATAGCAGTGACATGATCAGTGAAAACGGGTGCGTGACTCAAAACGTGAAACAGGTGCGAGACATGACAGGTGAAAACTAATGGGTGTTGTAAACTCCCTCTTTTCCCTTTCATGAAACGTTCTCCTTTTTGTCTCTTCCCGCTGATTCCATTGTCACCAAAAGCACATTCAATTGATCATTAAACGGTAGCCATTCATCACATTTCCCCCATCCGCCATCACATTCCTGTCTGTCACACTCCGTAGCCATTGTGTCTTTTATCTCAGAATTTATCGTCCCAGACGAAGGGCCTCGAACCCCTTACTTCAGAATTTTTCGTCCCAGACGAAAGGCCTCGAACCTGTTACTCGTTTAGGCGACGACCAATGACCCAGGGTGAGCTACACCCAACTATTAGTTTATTCGTCAATGAAACTGCCCGTCACGGTAGTCGAGACACAATGACGCGAGTTGACCACTTATTTACAGCTTTTTATGTAATGGCGGACAAGGGAAAAATGCAATCAATCCATCAAAATGTCCACTCTGTGTCTGGGGTACAAACAGTGTTTGACTTAACACGTTAGACAAACTAACAACGGGATACACTCTCTCCGTAGCAGACTTTAGAGGCATTTTGTATCATTGCGTTTCCACACAAGATGGCCAAAATAAGGAACAACAAGCAGGATTATTGGCTGAATCTTCGACTTCACCGGTAACACCGTACATAAGAGGCATAGCTACTGCTATGCGCAGTCTGTTTCCTCTTCCGTGTCAAAATACCACTCCTACATATCGGTGGAAAGATGGTGAGTCACCTTATGTATTTATAGACCAAGCTAAAGAGCAGTGGTCACGTGCTACAGGTGTGCATCCCAGTAAAGAAGGGGAACACTGACAGTTTTTTAGACGAGCAGTACTTGACGCAATGCCAACTGTGGCGAGACGCAGGATGGATGATAACCCTGATATACACGGTGCCAAAAACAACACATGGCAGGGACATCTTATTCATCACATGCAAAATTGGACAGAGCAGGATGGTGGTAGAGTAACAAGGAAACAACTACTTAAATTACAGATCGCTGAAGATGAAAAGTTAAAAGAACCAAAAGGTCAAAGATCAGCTATCGTATATTCAGTAGTGGGTGACCTTGCTTTTGAGTCCCAGCAGGTGGAGGAAAGAATCCTCAACAGACGGTTGGACTCGGGTGGTGGACACGGTGCTTTATGGCCAAGACAGGGTGAAAACTGTTTCATCTGTGACCAGCCGGGTCACTGGCAACGTGAATGTCCTAACTCCTCTGAACGAGACAGGCTCCCAATTGCAGCCAAAACATCATACAGGCATGGCAAAGGACGCCCAAGGCAGAAGCCCCAGCAGGAAATACAGACAGGCCCCCTGCTGGACATAGGTGTCAACGGACAATGTTATCAGTTTGTGATTGACACTGGTGCCACCCACTCATTTCTGAATGCAGAGGTACCAAAGAAACTGTGTGCTTCCTTTTTGAAGGTCGAAGGCTTCGCTGAGGTCACAAGAATGTTACCGGTCACCAAACCTCTTCCGGTTCAGATTGCTGGACACACACTGAAGCACCCCTTCGTGGTTGACCTGCACACACCTTGCCTAATTGGTAATGACCTCCTTTACAGACTGTACCCTGACATTCAATATCGCACAGAAGGAACCTTCCTGGTGTTACCTGACGGCTCAACCACCAAGCTGCAACACCACTACCAAAGCTCCTCCATGAGCTCATACCACAGCCTGAAACAGCAGAAATGGCTGACATCTCCAACTGCTCTATCAGTGAAAACCCTGGCTGACTGAGATGCTTCCGTGTGTACCGCCACCCGACTCGCCTCATGTTCATGCCAGGAGGCCTTTGACTCCTTTATATTTATATATGTTGGAACTCAAGGTGTGGCTGCTCATGTTGACATATCTTTGCTACAACTAGCATAGTATAAGATGGACACAATTGCTGTCCCACATTGTTCCCTTGCTCTTTGCCCCGCCTACAAAACCAAAGACTTAGGTCCAATGATAAAGCTGCCACTCATTGCACCGACACCCAAAACCACATTTTCCTCTTGTTTAAGTTTTCTGTTAAACACATAGCTATGGGCTGCACTTTGGACACCCCGGCTATAGGCTACGAGGAGCTAGCAGCTACACAACAGCTGAGCTAAAACGACACATTACATTTAAGCATATCAAAAAATTATAGTTGCTTATTACATACACACAGTCGCCATGACAGAAGTCTGATAGAAAGTATTCAGTAACAAACGTGTCCGCATCATTAGACTTTCTACAACATGAGCTTGACTTAATTTGTTATTGTGGCCACCAGGCGTGGTAAAATTTAAAATTACTACTGCAAAGGCATCCGCCATAAGGTTAGTATTTTTCTAGTATTTGTGTCGATATAAATATAGGCATATTTTGAAGCTTTCACCATATTGAATAAGTTACATAAAATTTAGGGTTTAGTTGAGTTTGAGTTATTTCTGATTTCGCTAAGGGGTCCCCTACCCTAATACCAGCCTTCAGTGGTCCACAGAGACTGAAATGACTTTCATTGACCTCAAACATGACCTGTCCTCCGCCCCTGCTCTTGCTGTACTTGACTATTAGCTGACCTTTTTCTTAGATGTTTCTGAAAGTGATAGTATTACTGACACAGTCTCTTTTTCAGAAACAGAAGGGGGAGGAGGTGAGGGTGGATTCAGACTCTTGGATTCAAACTCTTGGATTCAGACTCCGTACAACAAAATAGCTTTAACAATATTCCTGTGGGTAAGAAGTTATAACTAAAATGTTGTAAGTTTGTAAATTTAACTTGAAAATAGCCATTTTGCACATCGATAGTAGTTTAGTAAATCAATTTGTAATATGGAGGAGGTGAGGGTGAACCGTGTATAGTTTTTGACTTCATTGATATGATCAATCCGGTGAAAGGGAAAAGATACTTGCCGACTTGTGTTGACAATCACAGTGGTTGGCCGGAAGCAACCCCAACCTCAAAAGAGGATGCAAAATCAGTAATTAAATGGCTTGTGAATTACCTAATTCCCCGACATGGTTTCCTCAAAAAGATTAGGTCAGACAAAACACCCATTTTAAAATTACTCACTTAGCCTTGGTCGAAAATGCTCTTGGACTAGAACACAGGTTTGGTTTGGGGTACCATCTTCAGTCCCAAGGTAAGGTTGAAAGGATGAACCAGAACATCAAAAACGAATTGGCTAAAATCTGTGCACAGACCAAATTGAATTGGATTGACATGTTGCAATTAGCGTTAATGATCATTCGAATGTCCGTGAATAAAACTATTTTACCGCCCTTTGAGTTTTTCACCCTATGAACTGCATACAGGTCAGCCCCTTCCCAGGATCAACACCCCCCTGGAAGAAGGAATCAGCGTAAAACCAAAATGGTATTTTACACAAAATGCAGAATTTGTGTGCCAGTTCTTCTGTACAGATTCGAGGATGACAGCCCGCCACTCCAGATTCCCTTCCGTCCACTGAGAGGGTCAAGATCAAGGTCATCAAACGCAAGTGTACGGAGCCCAGGTGGAATGGTCCCTTCAAGGTCGTGGTACGGACGTCCCACGCCCTTCGACTAGCTGGTACAGGGGACACCTGGTACCACCTCTACCTCCGCACTCCCGCGGAGGAGCCTGCCACGGAAGGGGCCCAGAAGACGACGCTGAGAGACACCTCTCTCCGTTGAGCTGCCGTCTACCGTCGTGTAGATCTTCCAGACTTTTTACCTACATTACTATGATCAACTTCTATATTGTATACCATTGATTGAGACCAGTTCATGTGCTAGATGTTTCTTAGTTTTTCTTGCTTGTTTTCAGCATAAGGATTTGTGTCGTTACATTAAGTGAAAAGTTTGATGTTTATCCCCGTCTCGTTACCTGAATTACTCTGATTTTAATAGATGAAAGGCAGGATGTTATACCCAGTAGGATTCCCTGACGGACTGGTGTTTGGGCTTGCTCTACTGACCTTGTGTCTCAATTCTTCCTTCCCGACGACAGTGACTGACAAGTGTCTTAGAACGTATGGCGGACTTGAAATAGACTGGGTCAAGGGGGACAGCAAGACTTACTTTTCTGACCTGTGTAGTGTGATTAAGTGTGAGGGAAAAAATAGTTCTTACCGTGCTAGTAACCTCTATCTTTGTTACGACTCAAACCTGAACTATTGGTGTCGGATGCGGACAACATACTCTGGTAAGTGGTGCCCCTCGTGGAAGCAGGTAACCCACTACACAGGGCCCTTAGACTACCATGACCCTTTATTTGCCAACATACCTCCACAATTCAAAGTTATTCTGAGAGGGATGACCTTTCAGAGGAACTTTGATCGGTCCCAGAACCCCCTTTCCCTTACAATTGCCAGAACAGGTGTTATACCTAGTCCCTTTTATGTTGTTTTGGGGGTTGACCAGACAGGTACAGACCCTAAATGAATTATTAAAATTAATGTCCTTGAGAGGGCGTTAACTACCTCTGCCCCCTCTGTAGCGCCTAAAGTGCCACTCCACCTGGGTGACGTTACAAAGGCTCTCACATCTGTGTATACTAATGACATCACCACCGAAGATCTGGTAGCTTTGACCTTAGGAGCAGGTGCAGGCAACCTGTGGCTTAGGTGGATGACTAGCATGGCTAAGAGCCAAAACCTGGGTGACTGTGTTGCTTGTTCCGCTGGACGTCCCTTTCCCCACACTTACCCCGCCCCTTTTAAGTTGACTGACACTAATGGCTCAAACTGTCTTATCTCCTGGTTTTCTGAACCCACACCGCCAGGTTGTGATTTGTTGGCTAGTGTGTACCCTCCTGTTGACAATTTCACCCGACTTCTTCCCTTTGTGGCCCAAAAGCTGAAATACACGTGTTTTCAATTTACAGGACCCCCTTCATCCCCCTACAAATTTGGTGACATTACCCCCTCCTGGTGCACCAACCTGATAGATGGCTCAAGGATAGGCCCTTGGGCACGAGCTGACTTATTCTGGTATTGTGGGGAGCACAGATTGTACATTAGAATCCCGACGTCAGCCATTGGACTTTGTGCTGTGGTTAGACTGGTGACCCCGGTCACCCACTTGGGTACCAAATTGGCACCCCTTGGAACTCCTGTTTCAGCGGCCTCTCTAACTTCCCATGTTTTATCTCGGAGGAGTGTAACGGGCTCCTTTGATTTGATGAGAAACCCTGAGGGTGTTTACTTTGATGCAATTGGACAACCAAGGGGGGTCCCACCACAACATAAATTGTGGTGTGAATCCTGTGCAGGTTTCGAGAACCTTCCTATAATTGGTGCTATTTTCCCTGTGACTGCTACTAAAAATGTAGAACGCATTAACTATGTTTTTTATAATCTGTTGAGACTGACCAACCTGACTCGTGATGCTGTTGAGGGGCTTGCTGAACAACCTGGGTTTGCTATGTCACTGAAGGGGGTCAAGCAAAGTGGTGACTTTCGAGAAATGCTAGTTTCCTTCCCTGAGAGTGACGACATTGACATAAATTCCATCCGTTTATCTCCCATGTAACTATGCTTTTAATTTTTTACTAGCTTGCTCAAAGAGGGGTGTATTTTAGAAGTGTTGTACTAGTGATAAAGATCTTTTTAGAAGATCTGAAGGGGGAATTGTCGGAGGAAGATATTTACATACATCCGAATTTAAGTTGTACTTCTTTTATTTCATAGTCATATTTGAAAACAGCTCGTGTTTTCCATTTCTTCTCTTGCTGCTTTGTCTGCAAGTAAACTGTGTGTGTTAACCTTGAGGCTTTGGAATGTGTTATGACTAGCATGTATTTTGGCTACAGAGAGGGGAGAAGGGAGAGGATTTTTGGGATCGGGGAGGATAGACCATTTTAGCGGGGCGATCCGAATGTTCTATGCTGTTTCTGTGAAAGTATATTTGCAAAGCTTTGCCAATATATTACAAAATACCTATTCTGTCTCTGGTGGTTTTTCAACTCAGCTTTAAGTGTCGTAAAGAGCTTGGGAGCGACTTGTGACTTGAATTCCCTGGGAGGAACAACTGGTCCAAAACGCAACAGTTGCTATGGTGACAAAACAAACAAGAGTGCACAAAGAGTCCAAAAACAAAACCGAACATGACTAAAATAAAACATGATCACACAGACATGACAAAAAGTTGCGATGTTTTTTTTTTCTTTAATAGCCGTAAATAAACCTGAGAATTTATGAACTTCTTATCAATGTTTTAAAGGGGAACTGCACTTTGCCTATCGTTTACAATCATTATGAAAGTCGTGACGACGGATGGATTTTTTTTTTTAATGCATTCTAAATATTAAATAAATGTAAATAAAAGTCCGCTTACAATGGAGCCAATCGGAGCTCCACTATTCCGCCCTTAAAATCCAATAAAATCCCATCAACAATACTCCATTTATATTTCGTGACTTAAATATTAACCAAGTATTAGTGATAATGTTATTATAAGTGCTAACGCAGACAAACTATTTATAGCGGCGCCGTGATCACTTCCTGTGTATCCCTATGTTTACATCATCGAGTGGTCTGCTGCTTCCTCGCTTCCTTGCTCCCTGTAAGATTATTGTAGATCATCAATCATGCATCTCACCTGGACAGAAGAAGTCTGAGTGGGTATTCTCACAAGTTGGTACACTTTGACAGCCATTTAGGACCCGAACCTGGCGAGGACGACACAAAAAGACGTTTGGTCCCACCGTCACCCCACCCCGTTTCTTGACGAAGATTATGAGTCATTTTTCATCTAAATGGGAATATATTAACATCCCAGCAGTCGGCATCCTAATGACAGCAGACATTGTACTGTAAATGATGTTTTATTATGTTTGTTGGCTCTCAAGAAATCTGCAGTGAGTAAAAATCAGTGATGAAGAGAAAAAAAAAGCAAACGTGATGCGTTTTTGAAATTATTGCGCCGTGTATGATTAAAATAATCCAAAATATGTGAAGTGAAGTATATTTATATAGCACTTTTCTCTAGTGACTCAAAGTGCTTTTACATGGTGAAACCCAATATCTAAGTTACATTTAAACCAGTGTGGGTGGCACTGGGAGCAGGTGTCTAGCGTAAGGACACAACGGCAGTGACTAGGATGGCGGAAGCGGGGATTGAACCTGGAACCCTCAAGTTGCTGGCACGGCTGCTCTACCAACCGAGCTATACCGGTTAAATCCCTAAATTCCTTGCAATTGTGACGATCTGTCACTTTATTTCTGTTTGTGCTTCCTTGTTTTGTGTTTATTTCCTGTCAGTGTTCTTATTTTGGTTCTATTTGCTGCGTGTCCCGCTGAGCGCTGTTCCCCCCCCTCACCTGCTGTTGATTGGCAGCCGGTCCACACCGACTACCAATCAGCATGTTGCTATTTATGCCTGTCTCGCGCGCTCCTCAGTGCTCTAGGATTGACTTTATGTTTGGACCTTATATGCACGACTGCTTCATTTCCTGTGTTAATTACATTAAAATCCTCTTACCTGGTTCCTGCATCTTGGGGTCACTACAACTGCAGACATGCGAGCTCCTAACATAATCCTGGAGCCTGACTGTGACCTTGCGAGAACCCCTGTCGGCGACGCTCAGCCGATGTTCTGCACCGCACATTTCTTGGAGGACTTGAAAGCCAGGTTTGTGCAGTCCCAGCCCGCAGCAAGCTCGGACCTTCTCCCTGCGCCTCGGCCGCCGGTTCCGGCTTTCCGCCCGGCTCACGACGACATCATCCTCTCTGGCGGGCTTTCCCACGGCGCCATCATCTTCCTCATCGCCGGCGGGACTCCGCACGGCACCGGCATCTTCCTCGTCGGCAGCAGAACCGCCCACGACGCTGTCATCATCATTGTCGACAACTCCTCCCATGACGCGGTCATCATCGTTGAAAACTCCTCCCATGACGCTGACATTATCGTCGCCTCCGGCTCGGAGACCTCCTACCTCCTCATCGGCCAAAGATGCAGCCGCATTATGGACTCCCTCTATGCTCTCGGCAGCGATCCGCAGGACCTGGATGTGGACCTTCGCAGCTGCTGGTGCGCCGGTACCACACGCAACCTTCTCCTCCTTGCCCAAGAAAGTGGCAGTCTTATGGACTCCCTCCGCGCTATCAACAGCGATGCGCAAGACCTGTGCATGGACCTTTACGGCTGCTGGTGCGCCGGTACCACTCGCTTCCGCCTCGTCGTTCCGTGGTCGCCCGTCTTGCCAGATGCAGCGGCGTTCAACGCGTCGCCGCCACCTGACTCTCCCTTGCTGGCTGCAGAGACACTTGGCCTGGCGACCCACCGCCAAGTCCTCCCTCCGCCCTCCCTTGACTTTTGAGCCTTTTCTGTTTTGTTTCCAGGGGACTTCTGGAATCTGTCCCTAAAGGATGGGGTCCTGTGACGATCTGTCACTTCATTTCTGTTTGTGCTTCCTATCAGTGCTCTTATTTTGGTTCTATTTCCTCCATGTCCGGTTGAGCGCTGTTTTTTCCCTTCACCTGCTGTTGATTGGTAGCCGGTCCACACCTGCTGCCAATCAGCATGTTTCTATTCATACCTGTCTCGCGCCCTCCTCAGTGTTCGAGGTTTGACTTTATGTTTGGACCTTATATGCACGACTGCTTCATTTCCTGTGTTATCCATCCATCCATCCATTTTCTACTGCTTATTCCATTCGGGGTCGCGGGGGCGCTGGAGCCTATCTTAGATGCACATGGGCGGAAGGCGGGGTACACCCTGGACAAGTCGCCACCTCATCGCAGGGCCAACACAGATAGACAGACAACATTCACACTCACATTCACACACTAGGGCCAATTTAGTGTTGCCAATCAACCTATCCCCAGGTGCATGTCTTTGGAGGTGGGAGGAGCCGGAGTACCCGGAGGGAACCCACGCAGTCACGGGGAGAACACGCAAACTCCACACAGAAAGATACCGAGCCTGGGATTGAACTCAGGACTACTCAGGACCTTCGTATTGTGTAAAATCCTCTTACCTGATAGTCGTCCTCCTGGTTCCTGCATCTCGGGGTCACTACAACTGCAGCCTTGCGAGCTCCTAACAGTCGTTGAGAAATGTTGTTCTTAAACTGTTCGACAGTGGTGACCCTCACCCCATCCTTGTTTGTGAATGACTAAGCATTTCGTGGAAGCTGCTTTGATACCCAATCATGGCACCCACCTGTTCCCAATTAGCCTTTTCACCTGTGGGTTGTTCCAAATATGTGTTTGATGAGCATTCCTCAAGTTTCTCAGTCTTTTTTTGCCACCTGTGCCAGCTTTTTTGAAACATGTTGCAGGCATCAAATTCCAAATGAGCAAAAAATAACAAAGTTTTCCGGTTCGAATGTTTAGTATCTTGTCTTTGCAGTCTATTCAATCGAATATAAGTTGAACAGGATTTGCAAATCGTTGTATTCTATTTTTATTTGTTTGAGGTACGCAATTAAAAAGTTGCTTGCCAAGATGAAAACATTTATAAAATGCAATATGTCTGTATAAAAATAACATAAATATTGATGAAATTATTATTTTTAACAAACACGCACAGAATGAAGTGAAATGGATTCTCCGGTCTTAACTAGGCATGTCCGATAATGGCTTTTTGCCGATATCCGATATTGTCCAACTCTTTAATTACCGATACTGATATCAACCGATACCGATATCAACCGATATATACAGTCGTGGAATTAACACATTATTATGCCTAATTTGGACAACCAGGTATGGTGAAGATTAGGTAATTTTTATTTTTTAATTAATAAAATAAAATAAGATAAATAAATTAAAAACATTTTCTTGAATAAAAAAACAGTTACATAGAAACTAGTAATTAATGAAAATGAGTAAAATTAACTGTTAAAGGTTAGTACTATTAGTGGACCAGCAGCACGCACAATCATGTGTGCTTACGGACTGTATCCCTTGCAGACTGTATTGATATATATTGATATATAATGTAGGAACCAGAATATTAATAACAGAAAGAAACAACCCTTTTGTGTGAATGAGTGTGAATGGGGGAGGAAGGTTTTTTGGGTTGGTGCACTAATTGTAAGTGTATCTTGTGTTTTTTATGTCGATTTAATAAAAAAATAAAATAAAAAAAAAACGATACCGATAATAAAAAAAACGATACCGATAATTTCCGATATTACATTTTAACGTATTTGTCGGCCGATAATATCGGACATCTCTAGTCTTAACATATTGGAATAAGTCATGAATTGTGACATCCATTTTTATTCATTTAGAGGGTGCAATACAAATCAAAATGACACGGACATTTTCTTTCCACCCCACCCCCACACATCAAAACTAGCACATTGAAAATCAAGCTAAATCGGAAATACTGATAAAACACTGAACTCCCGAGTGCTGACTCGTGTCGTTCCAACACCGTAGTACACGCCTCCCCCTGTTCAGCCCCGGTCACAAAGCATGCACATTTGTATCACAAACGAGATGTAAAAGTATGCACATCAGATCGCGTAACAGCTTCAAGACGGATGGGGGAAACAAAGAATGTTAACAGTCAAAAATGAAAAACTCTCTCCAACCGGGAGGCGTATTCACAATGGAATGGTGTTAGCTAAGTACACGGCACATACATTAAATCTAGGTGTTGAAAATAAAACAGATAATTTAATATATTTATTTATATATTTATAACACAAATATAGATTTTTTTTTTTCTTGTCCATTTTGACAAATGTGACTTAAAACAGCAAAACTATAAGAAAGTGATTCCTCCACGTGAGTTATCTACTGAGAGTCCATCTTCACATCGGAGCGTCGCACCTCGGACCTTTTTTTTTTTTTCCCCTTTACAAAAAAAAACAAAAAACGGTCCTTTTTTTTTTTCTTCTGATTTTAAAGGCGACTCATTATTTTCCCCCTTTCTCGTTGCTAATAATGTGCTGGGTGCAAAGAGCGGTAGTATCGGCGAGGGGGCGGGGGGGGTATGAAGCTTATACTGTGCAGTCTGCATGGTCGTGGTAAAGAAGGGGGGGGGACATAAAACAAGCGCATGTCGTCTTCACTTTAGGAGCAAACTTGAGAGAAAGCGAGTCAGTTCTTCATCCGTTATCCCCTCTGCATATTATAACAAGGCCTCCCTCACCGGGCCGCAAGCCAGGAGGACGATGGCGAATCGATAGCAGGCCGATATTCTGGCACCTGGAAAAGAAGAGACACAAAAGTAAGTGACGTCATCCGCATGTTGACACAAACCCCGTATGAGCAATGTTTTTATGTAACATGAAATTGAGTTCCAATTACTCAATTTACAACAATTTGTCCTAATTCGGGTTGTCCAATAATGGCTTTTTGCCAATATCCGATATTGTCCAACTCTTTAATTACCGATACCGATATCAACCGATACCGATATATACAGCCGTTGATTTAACACATTATTATGCATAATTTGGACAACCAGGTATGGTGAAGATAAGGTCCTTTTTAAAAAAATTAAAAATAAATAAAATAAGATAAATAAATTAAAAACATTTTCTGAATAAAAAAAGAAAGTAAAACAATATAAAAACAGTTACATAGAAACTAGTAATTAATGAAAATGAGTAAAATTAACTGTTAAAGGTTAGTACTATTAGTGGACCAACTGTATCCCTTGCAGACTGTATTGATATATATTGATATATAATGTAGGAACCAGAATATTAATAACAGAAATAAAAAACCCTTTTGTAGTGTATCTTGTGTTTTTTATGTTGATTTAATTAAAAAAAACCAAAAAAAACCCGATACCAATAATAAAAAAAACTATACCGATAATTTCCGATATTACATTTTAAAGCATTTATCGGCCGATAACGGACATCTCTAGTCCTAATTTTCTGTTGTGTTGTGGCACTCGAGAAAGATAAATCAAGTTGACCAGAAGAACTTTTTGATGTCAACTCCTGCCTCATCAATAGCACATCTCCACACATACTTGCCAACCCTCCCAAATTTTCCGGGAGACTCCCGAATTTCAGTGCCTCTCCCGAAAATCTCCCGGGACAACCATTCTCCCGAATTTCTCAGCCGGACTTAAGCCACACCCCCTCCAGGTCCGCGCGGACCTCAGTGAGGACAGCCTGTCGTCACGTCCGCTTTTCCTTCATATAAACAGCGTGCCGGTCCAGTCACGTTATAACATCTACGCCTTTTGCCCACCCCGACCCCGTCCACCTCAAGCCAACGAGCAGAATTTGTTTTTCAATAGATTTAGCAATGCACCCCTTACTGGCCTTCCCCCCACTACTCCTGTTCTCACACCTCCCCTGAATTTCAATACACTAACTCCTTCTCGGAAGTAGAAGCGTCGTTCTGTCTTCTAATAGTCCATAGCATTTTTACTCATATGGATTATTCATTCATCACTCCAAGCAACATTTGTACATTTTACAATATAACTAAAACTACTTAAACAGTTGTGGTTAAAAGTTTACATACACTTGTGAAGAACATAATGTCATGGCTGTCTTGAGTTTCCAATCATTTCTACAACTCTTATTTTTTTGCGAGTGATTGGAGCACATACTTGTTGGTCACAAAAAAATATTCATGAAGTTTGGTTCTTTTATGCATTTATTATGGGTCTACTGAAAATGTGACCAAATCTGCTGGGTCAAAAGTATACATACAGCAATTAGGGCTGGGCGATATATCGATATGCGCGATATATCGCGGGTTTGTCTCTGTGCGATATAGAAAATGACTATATCGTGATATCGAGTATACGTTGCTTTTAGCTGCGGGCATTACACTACAGCAGTGATCCTCAACAGGCGGACCGCGGTCCATGTCCGGACCCAGCGACGTGTCCGTCCGGACCCAGCACGAATTATAGTAAAAAAAAAAAAAAAAAAAAAAAAAAAAGTTTTTTTTATTATTATAATTATAATTATTATAAAAAAATATAATAATTGTATTTATCTGTGAGTTATCGCTAGCGCAAGTCAACGTTCTTTGTGGTTTTTAGTCAAATATCTCCACGTTTCGTTTACACTTCTCGTGTCTCACTCACTCCGTCTCTCTCTCTCTCTCTCTCTCTCTCTCTCTCTCTCAGAGAGAGAAAGAGAGAGAGACGGAGTGAGAGCGAGAGAACGCCACTCTGATTGGCTAATTCCGGGGTATGGGTTGTCATCTCTTTCACAACGACGCGCTGATAGGCTGTTACCACCTGGGTCATGTGCACAGTGCATGGAACCTTTCGCTGCAGGCACACAGTTGTCTCGTATCGCTACTTTGCTAACTGTTCACTCGTCAGTCACTGAATGTGAATCAAATCACAATGGCATGCTCCAAGTTGGCTCAGGCTGGTAAAAGAAAGGTGGACAGGGAAAACCGACGTTTCAAGCAAGAATGGACAGAGCAATATGTTTTCATCCTACCAACTGCAAGTACCAGACCAATGTGTCTACTATGCAACACTACTGTTGCTCTGGTGAAAAGTGAAAATCTGAAACGTCACTATCTGAAAGAGCACCGCGAATTTGAAGAGACATTTCCTCATGATTCAGAGCTAAGAAAAAAAGAAATCACGAGGCTGAAAAAGCCATATGAAACATCAAGCAAGATTTTTGTTAAATCTATGACACAACAACAAATAGCAACAGAGCAGTAACGTGCGGTGAGGTTGATGGCTGGTGAGGCACTGACTTCAACACAGTCAGATTTACAAACATATGAACCCTAAAGAGTATCTTATTCACCATTTGATTGGCAGCAGTTAACGGGTTATGTTTAAAAGCTCATACCAGCATTCTTCCCTGCTTGGCACTCAGCATCAAGGGTTGGAATTGGGGGTTAAATCACCAAAAATGATTCCCGGGCGCAGCGCCGCTGCTGCCCACTGCTCCCCTCACCTCCCAGGGGGTGATCAAGGGATGGGTCAAATGCAGAGGACACATTTTTTCAAAGTTCTTATTTATTTTTGTTTCAAAGAAAATATTTCATGTATTTTATTGGATATTTATTTTATTTTTGTTAATTTTAAGAAAATGTTAAACTACCTACCTCCTGCTATTATATAAGCTTGACCGATAATAAACGGACCCAGCCTGTTTCAAAAAAACATTTGTGGACCTTCAAGATTTGTACTTGAGGACCCCTGCACTACAGGCTCTTCTCACTCTTTCCTTCTCACAGACAGCAAGCGCACCTTCTTACACACGTCACATACTGTCACGTCATACCTCACATTCGTATACGCCCTCCCCGAACAGAGAGGTAGCGGCATGGGTAACGTTAGCTGTGATGCTAGCGCAGTGGTGCGAGCGCTAATACAAGAGAAAGAAGGTGCGGAACTGGTAACAAATGAAGGATTAATTAATTCCCAAGAAAAACAGCAGGGGCTCCATCGTCTGGCGGTGGTTTGGCTTCAAGTGGGAATATGTTGAACAGACAACCGTAATTTGTCAAGTGTGGGGCAAAAGCGTTGTTATAAAAAGTAGCATTACTGCTGTAACAAACAGTTCAGGGTGTCCCAAGTTACCGGAGTGTGTTAGGTAAGGAGGAGGAGTTTTGTCCCTCCAGAGTTGTTGCCGTAGGGCTGTGACGTAGGGTGTGTGTGGTTGTGGAAGGAGGTGTGTGATGTTGACATTAAAGAAGCGGTGGCTACCGAACCTGCTCTAATGTCTCCCGTTTATTATTTTATTAGATAAGTACACTGTATAGGCCAGGGGTCGGCAACCCGCGGCTCCTGAGCCGCATGCGGCTCTTTGATCACTCTGATGCGGCTCAGCGGCTTACTTGCCGAACCCCCCGATTTTCCCGTGAGACTTCCGAATTTCAGTGCCTCTCGCGGAAAACTCCCGGGATTAATATTCACCGATTTTCACCCTTACAGTTATAATAAGGGCGTGCCATGATGGTACAGCATTTGGCGCCCTCTACAATCTGTATTAACAGCGTTCCAGCCCAACCACTTGTTATACAGTATGCATCTTCTGCTTGCACACGTACGTGACAGCAAGGCATACTTGGTCAACAGCCACACAGGTTACACTGACGGTGACCATATAAAACAACTTTAACACTCTTACTAATAACGCGCCACACTTTGAACCAAAACCAAACAAGAATGACAAACACATTTCGGGAGAACATCTGCACCTTAACACAACATAAACACAACAGAACAAATACCCAGAATCCCATGCAACCCTGACTCTTGCGGGCTACATTATACACCCTTGCTACCACCAAACCCCGCCCCCACCCCAACCCTGCTCCCTCACACATCAACCACCCCCCCTTCCCCTCCTTCTGTGCGTCGGTTGAGGTGGGCGGGGTTTGGTAGCGGGGGTGTATAATGTATCCCGGAAGAGTTAGGGCTGCATGGGATTATGGGTATTTGTCCTGTTGTGTTTATGTTGTGTTACGGTGCAGATGTTCTCCCGAAATGTGTTTGTCATTCTTGTTTGGTGTGGGGTCACAGTGTGGCGCATTATTAGTAAGAGTGTTAAAGTTTTTTTTATACCACCACCGTCAGTGTAACCTGTGTGGTTGTTGACCAAGTATGCCTTGCTGTCACCTAAGTGAGCAAGCGGAAGCCCCATACAACGTGTGGCTGATCAGACACGCTGGTTGTAGTGGGTGCTATATGCTGTACCATCACGGCACGCATGACGCTGACAAGCGCCATTCATATAAAACCTGTGTGCCGCACCAGCATTCAAATTTCATATTAAGGTGTGGGCAGCGTGTCTGAGACCCCTGGTTTATACATAGCACAAAGCAAAAAAGAAACTTTGTATGCAGTGTTATTTCATTTTAAATTTCAAAAATTTTTTGTGACTCACCATTGTTTTCTTTAATTTGTGAAACTGGTCAAAATGGCTCTTTGACTGGTAAAGGTTGCCGACCCCTGGTATAGGCGAACCCAGGACACTCGGCTACACTGCTAATATGTAGCATCATTTGAAAAGTCACCCGCTAGACAATGAAGAGAGCTTACTCCGCACGTCAACATCTCCGTTCGGTTGCACACGCCCACACCATCAAAATGCCGAGGCAAACATTTCCAGATCAACATCGTATGAAAAAAATAGTGATTTTTTTTAGTTGTGATTTCCCTCTCTGCATGAAAGTTTAAAATGAGCATATATTAATGCAGTATGAAGAAAAATGTTTCAATGTAGACACATAGAATCATCATACTGCTGTGATTATATGCATCAAGTGTTCATTCAAGGCTAAGGCAAAATATCGAGATATATATCGTGTATCGTGACATGGTCTTAAAATATCGCGATATTTAAAAAAGGCCAGCCCTAACAGCAATGTTAATATTTGGTTACATGTCCCTTGGCAAGTTTCACTGCAATAAGGCGCTTTTGGTAGCCATTTACAAGCTTCTGGTTGAATTTTTGACCAAAATTGGTGCAGTTCAGCTAAATTTGTTGGTTTTCTGACATGGACTTGTTTCTTCAGCATTGTCCACATGTTTAAGTCAGGACTTTGGGAAGGCCATTCTAAAACCTTAATTCTAGCCTGATTTAGCCATTCCTTTATCACTTTTGACGTGTGCTTGGGGTCATTGTCCTGTTGGAACACCCAACTGCGCCCAAGACCCAACCTCCGGGTTGATGATTTTAGGTTGTCCTGAAGAATTTGGAGGTAATCCTCCTTTGTCATTGTTCCATTTACTCTCTGTAAAGCACCAGTTCCATTGGCAGCAAAACAGGCCCAGAGCATAATACTACCACCACCATGCTTGACGGTAGGTATGGTGTTCCTGGGATTAAAGGCCTCACCTTTTCTCCTCCAAACATATTGCTGGGTATTGTGGCCAAACAGCTCAATACTTGTTTCATCTGACATCACATGGACAAAGATAAAACCTTCTGGAGGAAAGTTTTGTGGTCAGAACTTTCCTAGATATTATTAGGAAACTCAAGACAGCTATGACATTATGTTCTTTACAAGTGTATGTAAACTTTTGACCACGACTGTACTTACTAAACCGACCCATGTGTGACGTCTGTAGGAGTCTTTTCATAAAGTGCTACCGTGATGTAATCAAGCTAGCATTGTTAGCATTCGCTAATATGCTAACAAATTGGGGGTAGACCATCAAGGGTTTATTTCATCTACCGATTCATTCAAGGTCACAGGGGAGTTCTTTCTCATCCCAGCTGAGGTGAGCACTGAACTTGAAAAAAACAAAGACTAAAACAAATGACAATAGATTTGTGTTCACATCTAAAGTATATACAAACCCCGTTTCCATATGAGTTGGGAAAATGTGTTAGATGTAAATATAAACGGAATACAATGATTTGCAAATCCTTCTCAACCCATATTCAATTGAATACACTACAAAGACAAGATATTTGATGTTCAAACTCATAAACTTTATTTTTTTTCTGCAAATAATAATTAACTTAGAATTTCATGGCTGCAACACGTGCCAAAGTAGTTGGGAAAGGGCATGTTCACCACTGTGTTACATGGCCTTTCCTTTTAACAACACTCAGTAAACGTTTGGGAACTGAGGAGACACATTTTTCAAGCTTCTCAGGTGGAATTCTTTCCCATTCTTGCTTGATGTACAGCTTAAGTTGTTCAACAGTCCGGGGGTCTCCGTTGTGGTATTTTAGGCTTCATAATGCGCCACACTTTTTCAATGGGAGACAGGTCTGGACTACAGGCAGGCCAGTCTAGTACCTGCACTCTTTTACTATGAAGCCACGTTGATGTAACACATGGCTTGGCATTGTCTTGCTGAAATAAGCAGGGGCGTCCATGGTAACGTTGCTTGGATGGCAACATATGTTGCTCCAAAACCTGTATGTACCTTTCAGCATTAATGGCGCCTTCACAGATGTGTAAGTTACCCATGTCTTGGGCACTAATACACCCCCATACCATCACAGATGCTGGCTTTTACACTTTGCGCCTATAACAATCCGGATGGTTATTTTCCTCTTTGGTCCGGAGGACACAAAGTCCACAGTTTCCAAAAACAATTTGAAATGTGGACTCGTCAGACCACAGAACACTTTTCCACTTTGTATCAGTTCATCTTAGATGAGCTCAGGCCCAGCGAAGCCGACAGCGTTTCTGGGTGTTGTTGATAAACGGTTTTCGCCTTGCATAGGAGAGTTTTAACTTGCACTTACAGATGTAGCAACCAACTGTAGTTACAGACAGTGGGTTTCTGTAGTGTTCCTGAGCCCATGTGGTGATATCCTTTACACACTGATGTCGCTTGTTGATGCAGTACAGCCTGAGGGATCGAAGGTCACAGGCTTAGCTGCTTATGTGCAGTGATTTCTCCAGATTCTCTGAAGCCTTTGATGATATTACGGAGCGTAGATGGTGAAATCCCTAAATTCCTTGCAATAGCTGCTTGAGAAAGGTTTTTCTTAAACTGTTCAACAATTTGCTCACGCATTTGTTGACAAAGTGGTGACGCTCGCCCCATCCTTGTTTGTGAATGACTGAGCATTTCATGGAATCTACTTTTATACCCAATCATGGCACCCACCTGTTCCCAATTTGCCTGCACACCTGTGGGATGTTCCAAATAAGTGTTTGATGAGCATTCCTCAACTTTATCAGTATTTATTGCCACCTTTCCCAACTTCTTTGTCACGTGTTGCTGGCATCAAATTCTAAAGTTAATGATTATTTGCAAAAAAAAAAAATGTTTATCAGTTTGAACATCAACTATGTTGTCTTTGTAGCATATTCAACTGAATATGGGTTGAAAATGATTTGCAAATCATTGTATTCCGTTTATATTTACATCTAACACAATTTCCCAACTCATATGGAAACGGGGTTTGTATAATCCGCTTTAGTTTGTTTCTTTGTGCAGTGGGAGGAAGCTGTAGCACCAAGAGAAACCGTATAGTCCGATTTGAAAAATAGCAACTTTTTAACTAATCCTACATCAACTGCTGATCAGAACTGGATCATAACAAATAAACCCCTTCATAATACACCACTTAGCTGTATGGAAATACAAACATGCATGTTTGTCATTGTCGATTGAGCACAACATGATCTCTATGAGATGTAACAGCATCTATGATGGACATGCTAATGATCCTGTTTGACATTACTGTCTCCCTTCAGAGCAGAGAGATACATCAGAGCATTGTTCCCTCTCAAAATCTTGGCAATGCTTACGTTGTATTATATTTACGATTGAACAACTTAGATTAGATAGAACGTTATTGATCCCCTGGGCGAGTGCCCTGAGGGAAATTAAGGAATGGAAACTTTGTGTGTTTACAAAGTACATAAAACATCAGCAATGAAAGATATTGGAAGATTTCACCTTGTCTAAGCAAGGACGAATAAACCAGATACAACTTAGACTTCTGCCATGTGGCAATTTACAGAGAATGCTAGCGTTTGTCAACCAATAAATACAAGTAATTTGTAAATTTGGATTTTACCTGTTTGGATACTGATGTTATAATGTAGCTTACCACCATCTATGTGTGGATGTGGAGTGAATGATTAATGGGTTGTCAGTTCTCTGTGAAGCACTCTTTGAGTGTCCTGTCATGGAGGGGTTTACGCTTGCTGCGCGGTTGTTCTCCCAAGATGCAAAAATGGACGGCTCCGGACGACAGCATGAAAGTATGCTTTGGTTTATTAACATAAATCATCCAAACTACCAACAGTACAGGCAACACAACAAAAAGAAAGGCAGGCGTGCCTAAAACACGAGATAAACAGATGCTATGGCATGGAACTACAAAACTTACAAACCCCGTTTCCATATGAGTTGGGAAATTGTGTTAGATGTAAATATAAACGGAATACAATGATTTGCAAATCCTTTTCAACCCATATTCAGTTGAATATGCTACAAAGACAACCTATTTGATGTTTTTTGCAAATAATCATTAACTTGAGAATTTGATGCCAGCAACACGTGACAAAGAAGTTGGGAAAGGTGGCAATAAATACTGATAAAGTTGAGGAATGCTCATCAAACACTTATTTGGAACATCCCACAGGTGAACAGGCAAATTGGGAACGGGTGGGTGCCATGATTGGGTATAAAAGTAGATTCCATGAAATGCTCAGTCATTTACAAACAAGGATGGCGCGAGGGTCACCACTTTGTCAACAAATGCGTGAGCAAATTGTTGAACAGTTTAAGAAAAACCTTTCTCAACCAGCTATTGCAAGGAATTTAGGGATTTCACCATCTGCGGTGCGTAATATCATCAAAGGGTTCAGAGAATCTGGAGAAATCACTGCACGTAAGCAGCTAAGCCCGTGACCTTCGATCCCTCAGGCTGTACTGCATCAACAAGCAGCATCAGTGTGTAAAGGATATCACCACATGGGCTCAGGAACACTTCAGAAACCCACTGTCAGTAACTACAGTTGGTCGCTACATCTGTAAGTGCAAGTTAAAACTCTCCTATGCAAACTGTTTATCAACAACACCCAGAAACGCCGTCGGCTTCGCTGGGCCTGAGCTCATCTAAGATGGACTGATACAAAGTGGAAAAGTGTTCTGTGGTCTGACAAGTCCACATTTCAAATTGTTTTTGGAAACTGTGGACGTCGTGTCCTCCGGACCAAAGAGGAAAAGAACCATCCAGATTGTTATAGGCGCAAAGTTGAAAAGCCAGCATCTGTGATGGTATGGGGGTGTATTAGTGCCCAAGACATGGGTAACTTACACATCTGTGAAGGCGCCATTAATGCTGAAAGGTACATACAGGTTTTGGAGCAACATATGTTGCCATCCAAGCAACGTTACCATGGACGCCCCTGCTTATTTCAGCAAGACAATGCCAAGCCACGTGTTACATCAACGTGGCTTCATAGTAAAAGAGTGCGGGTACTAGACTGGCCTGCCTGTAGTCCAGACCTGTCTCCCATTGAAAATGTGTGGCGTATTATGAAGCCTAAAATACCACAACGGAGACCCCCGGACTTTTGAACAACTTAAGCTGTACATCAAGCAAGAATGGGAAAGAATTCCACCTGAGAAGCTTGAAAAATGTGTCTCCTCAGTTCCCAAACGTTTACTGAGTGTTGTTAAAAGGAAAGGCCATGTAACACAGTGGTGAACATGCCCTTTCCCAACTACTTTGGCACGTGTTGCAGCCATGAAATTCTAAGTTAATTATTATTTGCAAAAAACAAAATAAAGTTTATGAGTTTGAACATTAAATATATTGTCTTTGTAGTGCATTCAACTGAATGTGAGTTGAAAAGGATTTGCGAATCATTGTATTCCTTTTATATTTACATCTAACACAATTCCCCAACTCATATGGAAACGGGGTTTGTACTTGGTACAGGCATGATACAAACCATGAAGCCACACCGAGTGACCGGAAAAGGCAGAACTAAATAGAGTCTCTGATGAGCAACAGGTGCGCGAAAAGGCAGGTGAAAATCATAAGTAACCATGGTGACTAAACTCAGGAAGTGCATAACCAGGAACTAAAAGGAGTCCAAAACAAACCGTTAACACAAAACATGATCCGACCACGGAACATGACATGTCCAGAAAAGGGTTGTATAAATCTAAACGATTATTATTACTATATTGATTTAATGTCTTAATGTCGATTTAAATACATTTTTCAAGTCATGCTATTTTGGCCGATGGTAGCTAAGTGACGACTTGACACAATCAGCAAAATCAGAATCAGAAGTACTGTATTATTCCCAGAGGAGAAATTAAGATTTTCAGCACAATCCCATTCAAGAGCAGACAAACATTACAGGGAGACAGAACAGGATCGATGACGGGTGTGCCAACTTCCGGCATCCCTTACAAAAAAGGTGAGAAACCGGTAAAAAATACGCTGGGGGGGACATCAAAGAAGACAAAGGACATTAAAGACATTAAAAAAGAGCAGAGCTGATGCAACCAGCTGACACTCCAGCAGTGCCATTTCTACATAAAGCTACAAAAGTAAAACAAAAAAGATTAAAAAAAATAACCAATACATATTGCACACTCACAATTGCATCATGCATAGACAAGCAACCAAACAAAAACATCATTTCAACACCCATATACACTGTGGTGGCCTCTGGGTGTTCCACGCCATTATCTGCTGGGGCGGAGGGAGCATGGCCAGAGACAGGAGCAGACCCAACAAAGCAACCAAGAGAGCCGACTCCACACTCAGCCGCCCACTAACTCTCGGCCAGTGTCCAGTCCGCATGGATGAGTGAGGATGCGTCTAAGGTGTGGGTGTCAAACTCTGGTGGGCCAAATGTGGCCCACATTTGGCCCTTGAGGCAATATCAAATTAACATTAGAGCTGGCCCGCCAGTATTTTATAGCGGCAGTGCAGCTGTAACACTGCATTCACCGCTAATACTCATACTTGCCAACCCTCCCGATTTTCCCAGGAGACTCCCGAATTTCAGTGCCCCTCCCGAAAATCTCCTGGGGCGACCATTCTCCCAAATTTCTCCCGATTTTCACCCGGACAACATTATTGGGGGCGTACCTTAAAGGCACTGCCTTCAACGTCCTCTACAACCTGTCGTCACATCCGCTTTTCCTCCATACAAACAACGTGCCGTCCCAGTCACATACCATATGCGACTTTTACACACAAGTGAATGCAACGCATACTTGATCAACAGCCATACAGGTCACACTGAGTGTGGCTGTATAAACAACTTTAACACTGTTACAAATATGCGCCACACTGTGAATCCACACCAAACAAGAATGACAAACACATTTCGGGAGAACATCCGCATCATATCACAACATAAACACAACAGAACAAATACCCAGAACCCCTTGCAGAACTAACTCTTCCGGGACTCTACAACATACACCCCCAACCCCGCCCCCAAAGTTAATTTTGATATTTACCTCAGAAGGCTGCAAATAGAAAAGAGGCATTCAATGTTTTATTTACATTTGATTTAATATACCATTGATGTTTTTTAATTTGTTTTTTGAAAGTTTATTTTGCACTTTTAAGTTATATAAGCGTTGCTTGTTCCATATTCAGTGTTAAAGCAAATCAGTGTAGCAAACTGAGCAATAATTAACGTTTTATTCATGCACTTTCTCTTGCTACTTCAAGGCTTGAATGTTTGATTCAATCATCATTGTTATTTTATTTTCAAATTCATTAGTAGCCTGTGGAAAAAGTTTATTTTGATATTTACCTCAGAAGGCTGCAAATAGAAAAGAGGCATTCAATTTTTATTTAAATTGTATTTGATATGCCATTGATATTTTTGTATTATTATTATTATTATTTGAAACTGGATTTTGTATGTCACTATAAAGTTATATAAGGCTTGCTTGTTCAATATTCAATGCAAAACTTGTTTGGGTCCCTATTAAAAGGTTCATTTGTTCAACCTTGGCCCACGACTTTGTTCAGTTTTAAATTTTGGCCATACTTGCCAACTCTCCCGGATTATCAGGGAGACTCCCGAAATTCAGCGCCTCTCCCGAAAACCTCCCGGGACAAATTTTCTCCCGAAAATCTCCCGAAATTCAGGTGGAGCTAGACACCATGCCCCCTCCAGCTCCATGCGGACCTGAGTGACGTGTCGACAGTCTGTTTTCACGTCCGCTTTCCCACAATATAAACAGCGCTCCTGCCCAATCACATTATAACTGTAGAATGATCGAGGGCGAGTTCTTGGTTTCTTATGTGGGTTTATTGTTAGGCAGTTTCATTAACGTCCTCCCAGCACGGCAACGACACACAACAGCAGCAGTCACGTTTTCGTCTACCGTAAAGCAGTTCGTCTGCCGTAAACAGCAATGTTGTGACACTCTTAAACAGGACAATACTGCCATCTACTGTACATGCATATGTGACAATAACATCTAGGGCTTTTAGAGAGTGAAGTGCACAACTGCGCACACAACAAGGAGACGAAGCAGAATGCATCATCAGAGAGGGTGTTCAGCATGGTTAGAAAAATAGTGACAGAGAATAGAACAAGGATGGACAATTCAACCCTTAACTCAACAATGAGTAGATGAGTGTTATGTGTGTGTATATGTGTAAATAAATGAACACTGAAATTCAAGTATTTCTCTTATTTATATATATATATATATATATATATATATATATATATATATATATATATATATATATATATATATATATATATATATATATATATATATATAGCTAGAATTCACTGAAAGTCAAGTATTTCTTATATACAGTGGGGCAAAAAAGTATTTAGTCAGCCACCGATTGTGCAAGTTCTCCCACTTAAAATGATGACAGAGGTCTGTAATTTTCATCATAGGTACACTTCAACTGTGAGGGACAGATTGTGAAAAAAAAATCCAGGAATTCACATTGTAGGAATTTTAAAGAATTTATTTGTAAATTATGGTGGAAAATAAGTATTTGGTCACTTCAAACAAGGAAGATCGCTGGCTCTCACAGACCTGTAACTTCTTCTTTAAGAAGCTCTTCTGTCCTCCACTCGTTACCTGTATTAATGGCACCTGTTTGAACTGGTTATCTGTATAAAAGACACCTGTCCACAGCCTCAAACAGTCAGACTCCAAACTCCACTATGGCCAAGACCAAAGAGCTGTCGAAGGACACCAGGAAAGGAATTGTAGACCTGCACCAGACTGTGAAGAGTGAATCTACAATAGGCAAGCAGCTTGGTGTGAAAAAATCAACTGTGGGAGCAATTATCAGAAAATGGAAGACATACAAGACCACTGATAATCTCCCTCGATCTGGGGCTCCACGCAAGATCTCATCCCGTGGGGTCAAAATGATCATGAGAACGGTGAGCAAAAATCCCAGAACCACACGGGGGGACCTGGTGAATGACCTGCAGAGAGCTGGGACCAAAGTAACAAAGGTTACCATCAGTAACACACTACGCCGACAGGGAATCAAATCCTGCAGTGCCAGACGTGTCCCCCTGCTTAAGCCAGTGCATGTCCAGGCCCGTCTGAAGTTTGCCAGAGAGCACATGGATGATACAGCAGAGGATTGGGAGAATGTCATGTGGTCAGATGAAACCAAAATAGAACTTTTTGGTATAAACTCAACTCGTCGCGTTTGGAGGAAGAAGAATACTGAGTTGCATCTCAAGAACACCATACATACTGTGAAGCATGGGGGTGGAAACATCCTGCTTTGGGGCTGTTTTTCTGCTAAGGGGACAGGCCGACTGATCCATGTTAAGGAAAGAATGAATGATGCCGTGTATCGTGAGATTTTGAGCCAAAACCTCCTTCCATCAGTGAGAGCTTTGAAGATGAAACGTGGCTGGGTCTTCCAGCATGACAATGATCCCAAACACACCGCCCGGGCAACGAAGGAGTGGCTCCGTAAGAAGCATTTGAAAGTCCTGGAGTGGCCTAGCCAGTCTCCAGACCTCAACCCCATAGAAAATCTGTGGAGGGAGTTGAAAGTCTGTGTTGCTTGGCGACAGCCCCAAAACATCACTGCTCTCGAGAAGATCTGCATGGAGGAATGGGCCAAAATACCAGCTACTGTGTGTGCAAACCTGGTAAAGACCTATAGTAATCGTTTGACCTCTGTAATATAACCTTTGTTGGCAATAACAAAGTATTGAGTTGAATTTTTGTTATTGACCAAATACTTATTTTCCACCATAATTTACAAATAAATTCTTTAAAAATCCTACAATGTGAATTCCTGGATTTTTTTTCCACATTCTGTCTCTCACAGTTGAAGTGTACCTATGATGAAAATTACAGACCTCGGTCATCATTTTAAGTGGGAGAACTTTCACAATTGGTGGCTACTAAATACTTTTTTGCCCCACTGTATACTTGGTGAATTCTAGCTGTAAATATACTCCTCCTCTCTTAACCACGCCCCCAACCACGCCCCCGCCATATGAATGGCGCTTGACAGCGTCATACTTACCAACCTTCCTGATTTTTCCGCGAGATTTCCGTAATTCAGGGGTACTATCCTTTCGAATGTCTGCTGATTTTCACCCTAAACAACACTAATAAGGGCGTGCCGCGATGGCACTGCCATTAGCGCCCTCTACAGCCTGTACTAACAGCGTGCCAGCCCGGTTAAATGTTATATGCAGCCTTTGATTGCACATGTAAGTGACTGCAGTGCATACTTGGTCAACAGCCATACAGAACAAATACCCAGAATCCCATGCATCCCTAACTCTTCCAGGCTACATTATACACCCCCCCAACCCTTCCCCCCCACACATCCCCCTCACCCCTCCTCCGTGCGTCGGTTGAGGTGGGCGGGGTTTGGTGGTAGCGGGGGTGTATAATGTAGCCCGGAAGAGTTAGGGATGCATGGGATTCTGGGTATTTGTTCTGTTGTGTTACGGTGCTACGGTTACTAATATGCGCCAAAATGTGAACCCACACCAAACAAGAATGACAAACACATTTTGGGAGAACATCCGCACCGTAACACAACATAGGCATAACAGAACAAATACCCAGAATCCCATGCATCCCTAACTCTTCCGGGCTACATTATACACCACCCCAACCCTGCCCCCCCCGGGTTTGGTGGTAGCGGGGGTGCATAATGTAGCCCGGAAGAGTGAGGGATGCATGGGATTCTGGGTATTTGTTCTGTTGTGTTTATGTTGTGTTACTGTGCGGATGTTCTCCCAAAATGTGTTTGTCATTCTTGTTTGGTGTTGTGGCGCATATTAGTAAGAGTGTTAAAGTTGTTTATATCGCCACCCTCAGTGTAACCTGTATGGCTATTGACCAAGTATGTTTTGCAGTCACTTACGTAAGTAGGCAAAACTCCCATACGACATGTGACTGGGCCGCCACGCAGATAGTATGGTGAAAATAGCTGACGTGCCGACAGATTGTAAACTCGCCCTCACTATTGTTGTCCTGGTGAAAGTCGGAGGAGGATTACACCAGGAAATTTCCGGGAAAGGCACAAAAATTCGGAAGTCTCCCGGAAAAATCGAGGGGGGGGGTCGGCAAGTAAGCAGCTGAGCCGCATCAGAGTGGTCAAAGAGCCGCATGCGGCTCCGGAGCCGCGGGTTGCCGACCCCTGGCCTATAGCTAAAGATGGACTCAACTTTGTTTTTTTCAAACATGGGAAAGAAGAAAGTGAGTGTGAAGGACAGTGCTGAGAAGAAGAAGTGGATGATATTCACTGTATTGAAGAAAATAATTCATAAAGTCAGAGCGTGTCGCCAGCGAACTTGGCGAAGCAGTTAGAGCGTAGCACTGCCTGTCGAGATTGGATTAACGCCAGGCATCCATCCATCCATCCATTTCTACTGCTTGTCCCTTTCAGGGTGGCGGGGGGTGCTGGAGCCTATCTCAGCTGCATTCGGGCGGAAGGCGGGGTACACCCTGGACAAGTCGCCACCTCATCGCAGGGCCAACACAGATAGACAGACAACATTCACACTCACATTCACACACTAGGGCCAATTTAGTGTAGCCAATCAACCTATCCCCAGGTGCATGTCTTTGGAGGTGGGAGGAAGCCGGAGTACCCGTAAGGAACCCACGCAGTCACAGGGAGAACATGCAGAAAGATCCCGAGCCCAGGACCAAACCCTGGACCTTCGTATTGTGAGGCACACGCACTAACCTCTGTACCACTGTGCTGCCTTAATGCCAGGCAAGGGTGTCAAAATAACATCTAAACGGCGGGCATTTATCCATAAAAATATGGAGAAGCTGCTGAAAGGAAAGACCGTGGAAGTCCACTCTCCAAGGTAAATTGTTATCCCATTGGGTTGATGTGGGATCTGTTGTGGCTTGTGCAGCCCTTTGAGACACTCGTGATTAAGGGCTGTATAAATAAACTTTGATTGATTGATCGATTGGTTATTACATTACTTCATAAAACTACAGTAGTTGTATATTATGTACCATCATGACTGGTTTGGTTTTATGTTATGTTTTTTTCTCTGTTTGGTGTTTTGTCCTTGTTTTTGGTTTGTCTTGCAATTGTTGTTACCCCCGCTGCTGAGCCCTAATATCCACAGCTGTCCGAATTAGTGACCAGGAGACTCACCTCCGATCTCTAATCAGGAGGGTTTAAATGCCAGTGTTGCATTGCTTCCAACGTTGGTTTGTTGTCAAAAGTCGGTAGTCTACCTTTTGATGTTTTTGCCCACAATCTAGAGCTGTAACGACGCTGGTACGTCCTGCTTTTTCCCTAATAAAAGGGCCTTTTTTAGCTGCGTGTCTCTGCATCTTGAGGTCACGTCAAAACATAGTACATTCTATTGTATTGTTTCGTATTTTCCTTTAAAAAGGAATGTTGCATGTTACAATCGGGGTTTGGGTCGGCAAAGCACTGATTCAAAAGTCAACGTTGTTTTGCAATACGAGTTTTTCAAAGTACGAGCTGTGTCACACAACCAATTAAACTTGCATCCCGAGGTATTACCTTACTTCCATGTTACACTATATTGCCAAAAGTATTTGGCCACCCATCCAAATGAAGAGATTCAGGTGTCCTAATCACTAATCAAGCACTTAGGCATGGAGATTGTTTCTACAAACATTTGTGAAATGTGATTTCCAGCGTGGAACTGTCATAGGATGCCACCTGTGCAACAAATCCAGTCGTGAAATTTCCTCGTTCCTAAATTTTCAAAAGTCAACTTTATTATAAGAAAAGTGAAGAGTTTGGGAACAACAGCAACTCAGCCACCAAGTGGTAGGCCACGTAAACTGACAGAGAGTGGTCAGCGGATGCTGAAGTGCATAGTGCTACAGACCTCCAAACTTCATGTGACCTTCCAATTAGCCCATGTACAGTACGCAGAAAGCTTCATGAAATGGGTTTCCATGGCCGAGCAGCATAATCTAAGCCATACATCACCAAGTCCAATGCAAAGCGTCGGATGCAGTGGTGTAAAGCACGTCGCCACTGGACTCTAGAGCAGTGGAGACGCCTTCTCTGGACTGACGAATCACGCTTTTCCATCTGGCAATCTGATGGACCAGTCTGGGTTTGGAGGTTGCCAGGAGAACGCTACATTTTTCCGACTGCATTGTGCCGAGTGTGAAATTTGGTGGAGGAGGAATTATGGTGTGGGGTTGCTTTTTCAGGAGTTGGGCTTGGCCCCTTAGTTCCAGTGAAAGGAACTTTGAATTTTCCAGGATACCAAAACATTTTGGACAATTCCGTGGGATGGCACTTCAAGTTCATATGTGAGTAAAGGCAGGTGGCCAAATACTTTTGGCAATATAGTGTACTTTCTTTGTTCTACATTCCATGCGAAGTCCTGTTTTGGTATGTTCGGTAGTTTTCTATCCTTCATTAGGTTTTGGTTGCTTTTTTTTTTTTTAACTAGTACGGGGGTCGGTAACCCGTGGCTCTTTTAGCACCGCCCTAGTGGCTCTCTGGAGCTTTTTCAAAAATGTATGAAAGATGGAAAAAGATGAGGGGAAAAAAATATGTATTTTTTGTGTTAACATGGTTTCTGTAACCTCCCTAATTATTATAAAGCACACTGTTTATATTAAACATGCTTCACTGATTCGAGTATTTGGCGAGCGCCGTTTTATCCTACTAATTTTGGCGGTCCTTGAACTCACCGGAGTTTGTTTACTTGTATAACTTTCTCCGACTTTCTCGGACGTGTTTTATGCCACTTGTTTTTCTGTCTCACTTTGTCCACCGAACCTTTAACGTTGTGTATGAATGCACAAAGGTGAGTTTTGTTGACGTTATTGACTTGTGTGGAGTGCTAATCAGACATATTTGGTCAGGGCATGACTGCAAGCTAATCGATGCTAACATGCTATTTAGGCTAGCTATATATACATATTGCATCATTATGCCTCATGTGTAGGTATATTTGAGGTCATTTAGTTTCCTTTAAGTCATCTTAATTTACTTTATATCTCATGACACACTATCTGCATGTAATATGGCTTTTAATATTTTGCGGCTCCAGAGAGATTTGTTTTTGTTTTTTTGGTCCAATATGGCGAATTTCAAAATTTTGGGTTGCCGACCCCTAAACTAGTAACTAGTTACCGTATTTTTCGGAGTATAAGTCGCACCGGAGTATAAGTTGCACCTGCCGAAAATGCATAATAAAGAAGGAAAAAAACATATATAAGTCGCATTTTTGGGGGAAATTTATTTTTATTTATTTATTTATTTTTATGTTGTGATTTGCTTAGCCAACTCAGGGACTAATTCCCTGGATATAGGAGGACTGTGAAGGTAAAAACAAAAGGACCTAAAAGTGTAGTAGATTTCCGTTTTTACTTTTGTTTATTTATAGTGTACTTTTCACCTTGTTTTGATTAAACACTTGTATGTAATAAAAGAAAATAAGGAGCTGGTTTAAAAATGGTCTTCATATTGTCGTATTGCAGACCTGTGTTTTTTTTCTAATTACCGTATTTTTCGGAGTATAAGTCGCTCCGGAGTATAAGTCGCACCTGCCGAAAATGCATAATAAAGAAGGGAAAAAAAACATATATAAGTCGCACTGGAGTATAAGTCGCATTTTTTGGGGAAATGTATTTGTATTTATTTATTTTTTATTTATTTATTTTTATGTTGTGATTTGCTTAGCCAACTCAGGGACTAATTCCCTGGATATAGGAGGACTGTGAAGGTAAAAACAAAAGGACCTAAAAGTGTAGTAGATTGTCGTTTTTACTTTTGTTTATTTATAGTGTACTTTTCACCTTGTTTTGATTAAACACTTGTATGTAATTAAAGAAAATAAGGAGCTAGTTTAAAAATGGTCTTCATATTGTCGTATTGCAGACCTGTGTTTTTTTTTCTAATTACCGTATTTTTCGGAGTATAAGTCGCTCCGGAGTATAAGTCGCACCTGCCGAAAATGCATAATAAAGAAGGAAAAAAACATATATAAGTCGCACTGGAGTATAAGTCGCATTTTTTGGGGAAATGTATTTGTATTTATTTATTTTTTATTTATTTATTTTTATGTTGTGATTTGCTTAGCCAACTCAGGGACTAATTCCCTGGATATAGGAGGACTGTGAAGGTAAAAACAAAAGGACCTAAAAGTGTAGTAGATTGTCGTTTTTACTTTTGTTTATTTATAGTGTACTTTTCACCTTGTTTTGATTAAACATTTGTATGTAATAAAAGAAAATAAGGAGCTAGTTTAAAAATGGTCTTCATATTGTCGTATTGCAGACCTGTGTTTTTTTTCTAATTACCGTATTTTTCGGAGTATAAGTCGCTCCGGAGTATAAGTCGCACCTGCCAAAAATGCATAATAAAGAAGGGAAAAAAACATATATAAGTCTCACTGGAGTATAAGTCGCATTTTTTGGGGAAATGTATTTGTATTTATTTATTTTTTATTTATTTATTTTTATGTTGTGATTTGCTTAGCCAACTCAGGGACTAATTCCCTGGATATAGGAGGACTGTGAAGGTAAAAACAAAAGGACCTAAAAGTGTAGTAGATTGTCGTTTTTACTTTTGTTTATTTATAGTGTACTTTTCACCTTGTTTTGATTAAACACTTGTATGTAATTAAAGAAAATAAGGAGCTAGTTTAAAAATGGTCTTCATATTGTCGTATTGCAGACCTGTGTTTTTTTTCTAATTACCGTATTTTTCGGAGTATAAGTCGCTCCGGAGTATAAGTCGCACCTGCCGAAAATGCATAATAAAGAAGGAAAAAAACATATATAAGTCGCACTGGAGTATAAGTTGCATTTTGTGGGGAAATTTATTTTTATTTATTTATTTTTTATTTATTTATTTTTATGTTGTGATTTGCTTAGCCAACTCAGGGACTAATTCCCTGGATATAGGAGGACTGTGAAGGTAAAAACAAAAGGACCTAAAAGTGTAGTAGATTGTCGTTTTTACTTTTGTTTATTTATAGTGTACTTTTCACCTTGTTTTGATTAAACATTTGTATGTAATAAAAGAAAATAAGGAGCTAGTTTGAAAATGGTCTTCATATTGTCGTATTGCAGACCTGTGTTTTTTTTCTAATTACCGTATTTTTCGGAGTATAAGCCGCTCCGGAGTATAAATCGCACTTGCCGAAAATGCATAATAAAGAAGGGAAAAAAACATATATAAGTCGCACTGGAGTATAAGTCGCATTTTTTGGGGAAATGTATTTGTATTTATTTATTTTTTATTTATTTATTTTTATGTTGTGATTTGCTTAGCCAACTCAGGGACTAATTCCCTGGATATAGGAGGACTGTGAAGGTAAAAACAAAAGGACCTAAAAGTGTAGTAGATTGTCGTTTTTACTTTTGTTTATTTATAGTGTACTTTTCACCTTGTTTTGATTAAACACTTGTATGTAATTAAAGAAAATAAGGAGCTAGTTTAAAAATGGTCTTCATATTGTCGTATTGCAGACCTGTGTTTTTTTTCTAATTACCGTATTTTTCGGAGTATAAGTCGCTCCGGAGTATAAGTCGCACCTGCCGAAAATGCATAATAAAGAAGTAAAAAAACATTTATAAGTCGCACTGGAGTATAAGTCGCATTTTTTGGGGAAATTTATTTTTATTTATGTTGTGATTTGCTTAGCCAACTCAGGGACTAATTCCCTGGATATAGGAGGACTGTGAAGGTAAAAACAAAAGGACCTAAAAGTGTAGTAGATTTCCGTTTTTACTTTTGTTTATTTATAGTGTACTTTTCACCTTGTTTTGATTAAACACTTGTATGTAATAAAAGAAAATAAGGAGCTAGTTTAAAAATGGTCTTCATATTGTCGTATTGCAGACCTGTGTTTTTTTTCTAATTACCGTATTTTTCGGAGTATAAGTCGCTCCGGAGTATAAGTCGCACCTGCCGAAAATGCATAATAAAGAAGGAAAAAAACATATATAAGTCGCACTGGAGTATAAGTCGCATTTTTTGGGGAAATTTATTTTTATTTATTTATTTATTTTTATGTTGTGATTTGCTTAGCCAACTCAGGGACTAATTCCCTGGATATAGGAGGACTGTGAAGGTAAAAACAAAAGGACCTAAAAGTGTAGTAGATTTCCGTTTTTACTTTTGTTTATTTATAGTGTACTTTTCACCTTGTTTTGATTAAACACTTGTATGTAATAAAAGAAAATAAGGAGCTAGTTTAAAAATGGTCTTCATATTGTCGTATTGCAGACCTGTGTTTTTTTTCTAATTACCGTATTTTTCGGAGTATAAGTCGCACCTGCCGAAAATGCATAATAAAGGAGGGAAAAAAACATATATAAGTCGCACTGGAGTATAAGTCGCATTGTTTGGGGAAATTTATTTATTTATTTATTTTTTTTTAAAATTTATTTTTATGTTGTGATTTGCTTAGCCAACTCAGGGACTAATTCCCTGGATATAGGAGGACTGTGAAGGTAAAAACAAAAGGACCTAAAAGTGTAGTAGATTGTCGTTTTTACTTTTGTTCATTTATAGTGTACTTTTCACCTTGTTTTGATTAAACACTTGTATGTAATAAAAGAAAATAAGGAGCTATTTTAAAAATGGTCTTCGTATTGTCGTATTGCAGACCTGTGTTTTTTTTCTAATTACCGTATTTTTCGGAGTATAAGTCGCTCCGGAGTATAAGTCGCACCTGCCGAAAATGCATAATAAAGAAGGGAAAAAAACATATATAAGTCTCACTGGAGTATAAGTCGCATTTTTTGGGGAAATGTATTTGTATTTATTTATTTTTTATTTATTTATTTTTGTTGTTGTGATTTGCTTAGCCAACTCAGGGACTAATTCCCTGGATATAGGAGGACTGTGAAGGTAAAAACAAAAGGACCTAAAAGTGTAGTAGATTGTCGTTTTTACTTTTGTTCATTTATAGTGTACTTTTCACCTTGTTTTGATTAAACACTTGTATGTAATAAAAGAAAATAAGGAGCTAGTTTAAAAATGGTCTTCGTATTGTCATATTGCAGACCTGTGTTTTTTTCTAATTACCGTATTTTTCGGAGTATAAGTCGCTCCGGAGTATAAGTCGCACCTGCCGAAAATGCATAATAAAGAAGGGAAAAAAACATATATAAGTCGCACTGGAGTATAAGTCGCATTTTTTGGGGAAATTTATTTTTATTTATTTATTTTTATGTTGTGATTTGCTTAGCCAACTCAGGGACTAATTCCCTGGATATAGGAGGACTGTGAAGGTAAAAACAAAAGGACCTAAAAGTGTAGTAGGTTGTCGTTTTTACTTTTGTTTATTTAAAGTGTACTTTTCACCTTGTTTTGATTAAACACTTGTATGTAATAAAAGAAAATAAGGAGCTAGTTTAAAAATGGTCTTCATATTGTCGTATTGCAGACCTGTGTTTTTTTTCTAATTACCGTATTTTTCGGAGTATAAGTCGCTCCGGAGTATAAGTCGCACCTGCCGAAAATGCATAATAAAGAAGGGAAAAAAAACATATATAAGTCGCACTTTTTGGGGAAATTTATTTGATAAAACCCAACACCAAGAATAGACATTTGAAAGGCAATTTAAAATAAATAAAGAATAGTGAACAACAGGCTGAATAAGTGTACGTTATATGAGGCATAAATAACCAACTGAGAATGTGCCTGGTATGTTAAAGTAACATATTATGGTAAGAGTCATTCAAATAACTATAACATATAGAACATGCTATACGTTTACCAAACAATCTGTCACTCCTAATCGCTAAATCCCATGAAATCTTATACGTCTAGTCTCCTACGTGAATGAGCTAAATAATATTATTTGATATTTTACGGTAATGTGTTAATAATTTCACACATAAGTCGCTCCTGAGTATAAGTCGCACCCCCGGACAAACTATGAAAAAATCTGCGACTAATAGTCCGAAAAATACGGTACTAGGTTCCGACTCAGTGTTGTTTCCCCGGCCTTAAGTCGTAGAATCTGCTGTTTTGGACAACTCGGTTTATGTTGTTTACTGCATTAAAAAAAAAAAAAATCGATATATTTTTTTTAAATCTTTGAAATATACTGTGCATAATAAACAAAACAACAGTTTACGACCGCGTCCACTGGTCCAGAGCCCAGCCCGCCTGTCACATAAACTGGGTGTTACTGGGTGCTCCTCATGCATGAAATGAGGCACCAAAGGGCAGTCGCTGGAGGAGTAATGGTTGCTGATATTTTTATAGCTTCCCATTTACACACTGATAAACCAAACCATATTGACGGTGAAATAAAATGAAAAATAATGACAAAAAAAAAAATCGAGAAATAAATGTGTCATTCATTTATTTTATGTAAAATTACATTTAATGATTTGTTTTATTGTTATCATATTTAATTATTTCATGATTTAACCAGTTTCCCAATTTATTTATTTATGTGTGTCAGCGCCTCATGAATTTATGAGTTAAGAATCTGACTGTTATAGTGCATTTAAATGTACTGACTGACACACACACGCACACACACACACATACACACACACATTCTTCTTGCTTCAGGTCATCCGTGAACCAGGAGTTCCACAGAGAAGCTCCAAACACTGACATAAAAAACATTCGTCACATTGAGAATACTTAATGAGCCTTCAGCGAGGAGGCAGAGTCTGACACAGATATGAGGAGACGTCAAACATTTACTGCAAAACTGTGCTAATTTTACTTAATAGTCGAAGCGCAGTTTGGTGTGTAGTTAAGTTAAAGTTAAAGTACCCATGGTTGTCACACACACACCAGGTGTGGCGAAATTATTTCTCTGCATTTGACCCATCACTCTTGATCACCTCCTGGGAGATGAGGGAGGAGCAGTGAGCAGCAGCGGTGGCCACGCCCGGGAATCATTTTTGGTTATTTAACCCCCAATTCCAACCCTTGATGCTGAGTGCCAAGCAGGGAGGTAATGGGTCCCGTTTTTATAGTCTTTGGCATTGGCGTTGTTAGGCCTATTTTAGGGGGGCTCAAGCCCCCCTAAAATATTCTTAAGCCCCCCTAAATAATTTGGTGTTATATTTATTTATTTTTTAATTTTATTGACATATTATAAAGTGGCCCAAATATGAGTTTAAATAATCATATAACCTGTCATTATTCACTTCATAGCGTAAGGTAGAGAGCCCCTTTAGCGTGTCGGTATCCAATCCATTCCACTTGTTCATATAGAAAATGCCCACATAACTCAAACTCCAGTCCGCATTTTCTCTGCGACCTTGCTTGCGGTCCTTGGACTTGTTCATATAAAAAATGCCCACATCATTCGTAGAATCTATATCAAGTAATATACATAAAATAATGAAAAAACCCCATCATTAAATATATTTGTTTTATTGTATTGTTACATTAATAGCTGGTGTATTATAGGATGGCTTGTTATTTCATAGGATTTTCAGAGGGAGGAAAAACCAAGACATTTAATATCCATCCATCCATCCATTTTCTACCGCTTATTCCCTTTTTGGGGTCGCGGGGGGCGCTGGAGCCTATCTCAGCTACAATCGGGCGGAAGGCGGCGTACACCCTGGACAAGTCGCCACCTCATCGCAGGACATTTAATATAAAATGTCAAATTAATAAATACATAAAAAGAAAAAGAAAAAAAATGGTTAAAGCCATCGTCCCGGGGAGCATTTCATTTCGTCCCGTGCAATAATAATAATAACAATGAATAATTTCTAAGTCTTTGTTAGCCGTTTGTGAAGTTTTGTGCTCGTGCGCTACGTTCGCTCGCATCTTGTGCATCTCCTGGGGGCTAAGCCCCCCCTGTCCTTAAAAGCTAGTGACGCCCCTGGTCTTTGGTATGACTCGGCCGGGGTTTGAACTCACGACCTACCGATCTCAGTTGCGGACACTCTAACCACTAGGCCACTGAGCAGTTTCATGTATAGCTATTTGTATTTGTTCGAAACATGTCTGGTGAAATAAGGATTTTATTCTCCAACAGGGACTCTTTTATCCCTGTGTTGTGGTTCCAGCTTGTTTATGATTCTGTGTACCGTAGTCACTACTCTGTCCCTTGAGTCACCGTCTTTTCTCGTGAGAAACCGTGACACTTCCCGTATTTTTCGGACTATAAGGCACACTTAAAATCCTTTCATTTTCTCAAAACTCGACAGCGCGCCTTATAACCCGGTGCGCCTAATGTACGGAATAATTCTGGTCGTGCTTATCGACCTTGGAGCGATTTTATTTGGTAGATGGTGAAATGATAAGTGTGACCAGTAGATGGCAGTCACACATAAGAGATACGTGTAGACTGCAATATGACCCAAGTAAACAACACCAACATTTTATATGTTCCATTGGAAAATATAGAACATTACACACGGCGCTCAAAAATCTATCAATATGTTTTAGTATGACTTTGGTAAGCTATGAAGCCACACCACTTGATGGATTGTACTGTGCTTCAACATACGAGTATTACTATGGTGTGTGTATAAGGTAAGACATTATCTAGGGGGGCGGCATTGCTTAATGGGTAGAGCAGCCGTGCCAGAAACCTTAGTGTTGCAGGATCGCTCCCCGCCTCTTGACGTCCAAATCGCTGCCGTTGTGTCCTTGGGCAGGACACTTCACCCTTGCCCCCAGTGCCGCTCACACTGGTTTTTTGATTGATTGAAACTTGTATTAGTAGATTGCACAGTACAGTACATATTCCGTACAATTGACCACTAAATGGTAACACCAGAAAAAGTTTTTCAACTTGTTTAAGTCGGGATCCACGTTAATCAATTCATAGTAATGGTAATGGTGAATGAATGATGGAAGATGGGTGGTGGTTGGAGTGGCCGTAGGCGCAAACTGGCAGCCACGCTTCCGTCAGTCTACCACAAGGGCAGCTGTGGCTATGAAAGTAGCTTACCACAACCAGGTATGAATGAAAGATGGGTTCTCACTAGAGATGTCCGATAATATTGGCCGATAAATGCTTTAAAATGTAATATCGGAAATTATCGGTATCGTTTTTTTTATTATCGGTATCGTTTTTTTTATTTTTTTTTTTATTAAATTAACATAAAAAACACAAGATACACTTACAATTAGTGCACCAACCCAAAAAACCTTCCTCCCCCATTTACACTCATTCACACAAAAGGGTTGTTTCTTTCTGTTATTAATATTCTGGTTCCTACATTATATATCAATATATATCAATACAGTCTGCAAGGGATACAGTCCGTAAGCACACATGATTGTGCGTGCTGCTGGTCCACTAATAGTACTAACCTTTAACAGTTAATTTTACTCATTTTCATGAATTACTAGTTTCTATGTAACTGTTTTTATATTGTTTTACTTTCTTTTTTATTCAAGAAAATGTTTTTAATTAATTTATCTTATTTTATGAATTTTTTTCAAACGGACTTGCTTTAAAATTGGTTGTGTCTGTGCTTGTGTTCTTGTTCTGTTGTTTTTGTGTATGTTAAGAAAGAAATGATGCACTGTGCCCAAGACAAATTTCCCCATTGGGGACAATAAAGTTGAACCTTGAACCTTGAAAATGTAATAACGGAAATTATCGGTATCGGTTTTTTTTTTATTATCGGTTTATTTATTTTATATTCTTTTAATTAAATCAACATAAAAATGCTTTAAAATGTAATATCGGAATTTTTTTTTAAATTTATTTATCTTAATTTATGATTTCTTTTAAAACGGACTTGCTTTAAAATGTAATATTGGAAATTATCGGTATCGTTTTTTTTAATTATCTGTATGTTCTTTTTTGTTCTTTTTTAATTAAATCAACATAAAAATGCTTTAAAATGTAATATCGGAAATTATCGGTATGGTTTTTTTAATTATCGGTATGGTTTTTTTTTTTTTTTTAATTAAATCAACATAAAAAACACAAGATACACTTACAATTAGTGCACCAACCCAAAAAACCTTCCTCCCCCATTTACACTCATTCACACAAAAGGGTTGTTTCTTTCTGTTATTAATATTCTGGTTCCTACATTATATATCAATATATATCAATACAGTCTGCAAGGGATACAGTCCGTAAGCACACATGATTGTGCGTGCTGCTGGTCCACTAATAGTACTAACCTTTAACAGTTAATTCTACTCATTTTCATTATTTACTAGTTTCTATGTAACTGTTTTTATATTGTTTTACTTTCTTTTTTATTCAAGAAAATGTTTTTAATTTATTTATCTTATTTTATAAATTTTTTAAAAACGGACTTGCTTTAAAATGTAATATCGGAAATTATTGGTATGTTTTTTTTTATTATCGGTATCGTTTAAAAAAAAAATTAAATCAACATAAAAATGTTATAAAATGTAATATCGGAATCTATCGGTATCGTTTTTTTATTATCCGTATGGTTTTATTTTTTTGGTTTTTTTTAATTTTTAATTTTTTCATTTAAATCAACATAAAAAACACAAGATTACTTACAATTAGTGCACCAACCCAAAAAACCTCCTTCCCCCATTTACACTCATTCACATAAAAGGGTTGTTTCTTTCTGTTATTAATATTCTGGTTCCTACATTATATATCAATATATATCAATACAGTCTGCAAGGGATACAGTCCGTAAGCACACATGATTGTGCGTGCTGCTGGTCCACTAATAGTACTAACATTTAACAGTTAATTTTACTAATTTTCATGAATTACTAGTTTCTATGTAATTGTTTTTATATTGTTTTACTTTCTTTTTTTTCAAGAAAATGTTTTGAATTTATTTATCTTATTTTATGAATTTTTTTCAAACGGACTTGTTTTAAAATGTAATATCGGAAATTATCGGTAGCGTTTTTTTAATTTATTATCGATATCGTTTTTTTGTTGTTGTTGTTTTTTTAATTAAATCAACATAAAAATGCTTTAAAATGTAATATCGGAAATTATCGGTATCGTTTTTTGTTTGTTTGTTTTTTCAAAAGTTTTTTTGTATTAAATCAACATAAAAAACACAAGATACACTTACAATTAGTGCACCTCCCTCCTCCATTTACACTCATTCACACAAAAGGGTTGTTTCTTTCTGTTATTAATATTCTGGTTCCTACATTATACATCAATATATATCAATACAGTCTGCAAGGGATACAGTCCGTAAGCACACATGATTGTGCGTGCTGCTGGTCCACTAATAGTACGAACCTTTAACAGTTAATTTTACTCATTTTCATGAATTACTAGTTTCTATGTAACTGTTTTTATATTGTTTTACTTTCTTTTTTATTCAAGAAAATGTTTTTAATTTATTTATCTTATTTTATGATTTTTTTTCAAACGGACTTGCTTTAAAATGTAATATCGGAAATTATCGGTATCGTTTTTATTATTATCGGCATGTTTTTTTTTTTTTTTTTTAAATTAAATCAACATAAAAATGATTTAAAATGTGATATCGGAAATGATCGGTATCGTTTTTTTAATAATCGGTATCGTTTTTTCTGTTTTTTTAAATTAACAACATAAAAAACACAAGATACACTTACAATTAGTGCACCAACCCAAAAAACCTCCCCTTTTACACTCATTCACACAAAAGGGTTGTTTCTTTCTGTTATTAATATTCTGGCTCCTACATTATATATCAATATATATCAATACAGTCTGCAAGGGATACAGTCCGTAAGCACACATGATTGTGCGTGCTGCTGGTCCACTAATAGTACTAACCTTTAACAGTTAATTTTACTCATTTTCATGAATTACTAGTTTCTATGTAACTGTTTTTATATTGTTTTACTTTCTTTTTTATTCAAGAAAATGTTTTTAATTTATTTATCTTATTTTATGAATTTTTTTCAAACGGACTTGCTTTAAAATGTAATATCGGAAATTATCGGTATGTTTTTTTTTTAATTAAATCAACATAAAAATGCTTTAAAATGTAATGTCGGAAATTATCGGTATCGTTTTTTTTTTTTAATTTTTTTATTAAATCAATATAAAAAACACAAGATACACTTACAATTAGTGCACCTCCCTCCTCCATTCACACAAAAGGGTTGTTTCTTTCTGTTATTAATATTCTGGTTCCTACATTATATATCAATATATATCAATACAGTCTGCAAGGGATACAGTCCGTAAGCACACATGATTGTGCGTGCTGCTGGTCCACTAATATTACTAACCTTTAACAGTTAATTTTACTCATTTTCATGAATTACTAGTTTCTATGTAACTGTTTTTATATTGTTTTACTTTCTTTTTTATTCAAGAAAATGTTTTTAATTTATTTATCTTATTTTATGAATTTTTTTCAAACGGACTTGCTTTAAAATGTAATATCGGAAATTATCGGTATCGTTTTTTTTTTTATTATCGGTATGTTTTTTTTAAAATTAAATCAACATAAAAATGCTTTAAAATGTAATATCGGAAATTATCGGTATCGTTTATTTTTATTATCGGTATCGTTTTTTTTTTGTTTTACTCTCTTTTTTATTCAAGAAAATGTTTTTAATTTATTTATCTTATTTTATTAATTTTTATAAAACGGACCTTATCTTCACCTGGTTGTCCAAATTAGGCATAATAATGTGTTAATTCCACGACTGTATATATCGGTATCGGTTGATATCGGTATCGGTAATTAAAGAATTGGACAATATCGGAATATCGGATATCGGCAAAAAGCCATTATCGGACATCCCTAGTTCTAACTTTTCTGTGAAGCGCTTTGAGTGTCTAGAAAAGCGCTATATAAATCTAATCCATTATTATTATTGTAATCCGGTGTGCCCTATGGTCCGGAAAATACAGTAACTCATCAGTAATTAATAACATTTTCAAAACATGTTGAGAGCCAATAAAAAAATAACTGCGGGCTGAAGATGGTCTTTGGACAGCCCTGATTTAATGTTTTTTTTTTTAATTTGTTTTTTTTTAATCACATCTACAGTAACCATCAAAGTCTCCCTTTTACTTTCGTACCAGGATTATCCCCCTCACACATGCAGAGAAAATAATGTTTATTTTGGATATGTCCTATTCGAGCAGGCTTCTCAATCCCAGCGTTAAAGTGGTTAATGAGAGATTGACAAGCCATGAAGGAGAAGCAATGGGGAAAAAAAGCTTCTGAACTAAAATCAGACTTTTGCAGGGAAAGGATTTAGGATTAGACGGCAGGCAAACAGGGTGGAACTTCGCCAAGCCCGTTTATCCAAACCACTTGTTCCTGACCTTTCAACATCATTTAATTAGAATTATTTTAGAGGCCAATGAAGTTCACCTCCTCAGCATCAAGAGGCCAACATTTTCTCTCCTTCATCCTGACCCGCTTATCACCTGACACACCTTTCTAATTTCTATAATTCTACAAACCCCGTTTCCATATGAGTTGGGAAATTGTGTTAGATGTAAATATAAATGGAATACAATGATTTGCAAATCATTTTCAACCCATATTCAGTTGAATGCACTACAAAGACAAGATATTTGATGTTTAAACTCATAAACTTTATTTTTTTTGCAAGTAATAATTAACTCAGAATTTCATGGCTGCAACACGTGCCAAAGTAGTTGGGAAAGGGCATGTTCACCACTGTGTTACATGGCCCTTCCTTTTAACAACACTCAGTAAACGTTTGGTAACTGAGGAGACACATTTTTAAGCTTCTCAGGTGGAATTCTTTCCCATTTTTGCTTGATGTACAGCTTAAGTTGTTCAACAGTCCGGGGGTCTCCGTTGTGGTATTTTAAACTTCATAATGCGCCACACATTTTCAATGGGAGACAGGTCTGGACTACAGGCAGGCCAGTCTAGTACCCGCACTCTTTTACTATGAAGCCACATTGATGTAACACGTGGCTTGGCATTGTCTTGCTGAAATAAGCAGGGGCGTCCATGGTAACGTTGCTTGGATGGCAACATTTGTTGCTCCAAAACCTGTATGTACCTTTCAGCATTAATGGTGAACAGATGTGTAAGTTACCCATGTCTTGGGCACTAATACACCCCCATACCATCACAGATGCTGGCTTTTCAACTTTGCGCCTATAACGATGCGGATGTTTTTTTCCCTCTTTGGTCCGAAGGACACGACGTCCACAGTTTCCAAAAACAATTTGAAATGTGGACTCGTCAGACCACAGAACACTTTTCCACTTTGTATCAGTCCATCTTAGGTGAGCTCAGGCCCAGCGAAGCCCACGGCGTTTCTGGGTGTTGTTGATAAACGGTTTTCGCCTTGCATAGGAGAGTTTTAACTTGCACTTACAGATGTAGCGACCAACTGTAGTTACTGACAGTGGGTTTCTGAAGTGTTCCTGAGCCCATGTGGTGATATCCTTTACACACTGATGTCGCTTGTTAATGCAGTACAGCCTGAGGGATCGAAGGTCACGGGCTTAGCTGCTTACGTGCAGTGATTTCTCCAGATTCTCTGAACCCTTTGATGATATCACGGACCGTAGATGGTGAAATTCCTAAATTCCTTGCAATAGCTGCTTGAGAAATGTTTTTCTTAAACTGTTCAACAATTTGCTCACGCATTTGTTGACAAAGTGGTGACCCTCACCCCATCCTTGTTTGTGAATGACTGAGCATTTCATGGAATCTTTTTTTATACCCAATCATGGCACCCACCTGTTCCCAATTTGCCTGTTCACCTGTGGGATGTTCCAAATAAGTGTTTGATGAGCATTCCTCAACTTTATCAGTATTTATTGCCACCTTTCCCAACTTCTTTGTCACGTGTTGCTGGAATCAAATTCTAAAGTTAATGATTATTTGCAAAAAAAAAAAAAGTTTATGAGTTTGAACATCAAATATGTTGTCTTTGTAGCATATTCAACTGAATATGGGTTGAAAATGATTCTCAAATCATTGTATTCCGTTTATATTTACATCTAACACAATTTCCGAACTCATATGGAAACGAGGTTTGTAGAATTTAACGATGAAGCAATTTGGCTCTCCTGTTTGCATTAGTGTGGTGTCATCTTCTTCCAATGCAGTAGTGTCGCTTGAATGAGAGACAAAGTGAACAGTTCAGTTGCAATCGATCCATAGTCCGTAGAGTACAATAACCTGATGAATGAGAATATCCATAAGCATTTACAGTATTGCATTAAACCACAGACAACATCCATCCATCTATGCAATTTCTTCCACTTATCAGAGGGGCATCAGTCTATGGCCAACTCCTCCGGTTCTGTCAAAGGGATGCCAAGAGGTTCCCAGGCCAGCTGGGAGTCAAACTATGACCACGTTACTCCAGACTCGTGTTGTCCCGATACCAATATTTTGTTACCGGGATTATTTCGATACTTTTCGGTACTTTGATACTTTCCCAAATAAAGGGGACCACAAAAAAATTGCATTATTGGCTTTATTGTAACAAAAAAATCTTAGGGTACATTAAACATATGTTTCTTATTGCAAGTTTGTCCTTAAATAAAATAGTGAACATACAAGACAACTTGTCTTTTAGTAGTAAATAAGCAAACAAAGGCTCCTAATTTAGCTGCTGACGTATGCGGTAACATATTGTGTCATTTTCCATTCTTTTATTTTGTCAAAATTATTAAGGACAAGTGGTAGAAAATGAATTATTAATCTACTTTTTCATTTGCTGTTAATATCTGCTTACTTTCTCTGTTAACATGTTCTATCTACACTTCTGTTAAAATGTAAAAATCACTTATTCTTCTGTTGTTTGATATTTTACATCATTTTTGGATGATACCACAAATTTGGGTATCAATCCGATACCAAATCGTTACAGGTTGGTCATGTTCAAAGTGTCGAGGGACGTATTTCCTGAGTTTAAAGCTAAAGTACCAATGATTGTCACACACACACACACTAGGTGTGGCGAAATTATTCTCTGCATTTGACCCATCACCCTTGATCACCCCCTGGGAGGTGAGGGGAGCAGTGGGCAGCAGCGGTGGCCGCGCCCGGGAATCATTTTTGGTGATTTAACCCCCAATAAACATAAAATACATTTAAAAAATAACAAAGAAGATGTGATCCCAAAAAATATCGACGTAATTATAGTAGTATCGACTCGATACGCTCCTGTACTTGGTATCATTACAGTGGATGTTAGGTGTAGATCCACCAATAGCGTTTGTTTACATTTTGATGCCGGTGAGCTACGGTGTGTAGTGAAGCATGTTTAGCTATTCCTCGTCCTGCAGGGATGATACTTGTAAGAAACGTACTTTATTTGTCGCCATGGAGACCAGGATTAGTGATTTAGAAGTAGCTACAACACTGCCGACTGGGGCTGGACTCTTAAAGCACCTCTTCCTGAGGGTGTTTCAGTGTTATAACTTCACATTTATCGTTAGTTTTTAAGCCAAAATGCGTCCGTTCTCCCTTCTCTGTCTACACACTGTGTCTGCTTGTAAGTACTCCGTGTGAGTGCGCTACCGAACATGCTCGTCTCCTCGTAAACCAGCAATATCACGACGTGACGAAGACGGGGACGGCGGACCGGTACTTTTTAGAGGCGGTATAGTACCGAATATGATTCATTAGTATCGCAGTACAATACTAATACCGGTATACCGTACAACCCTACTACAGACGCAGCACCAATCTGCCTGTCGGTCTCATGCCCATCCTTCCCTCACCCGCTGTAGGATTAGACGGTACTTGGTCATTATTTTCCCAAACCTAAGTCAATTGTATGGTCTCAATTGTACCCATGTAGGCCCTAAATGCGTACAATAAACGCTGTGATTTGGGCCCATGTTGGACCTCCTAAAACACAGTGTCTTTTAGGGGTGAGCCCTATTTGAAGTACTTTGGGACAATTAAATACAGACAAGACAATTTTATTTAATTTATTAATTTATTAATTTATTATTTAATTAAATACAGACAAGACAATTTTAGGGGTGAGCCCTATTTGAAGTACTTTGGGACAATTAAATACAGACAAGACAATTTAATTTAATTTATTAATTTATTATTTAATTAAATACAGACAAGACAATTTTAGGGGTGAACCCTATTTGAAGTACTTTGGGACAATTTCAGCCCATTTCAGACCTATAAGGTACTCTGATGTTTTAAAGTACCGTATTTTCCGGACTACAAGGCGCACTTAAAATCCTTTTTTGTGCGCCTTTTAACCCGGTGCGCCTAATGTAAGGAATACGTTTGGTGGAGCTTACCCACCTCCAAGCTATTTTATTTGGTACATGGTGTAATGAAAAGTGTGACCAGTAGATGGCAGTCAAACATAAGAGATACATGTAGGCTGCACTATGATGGCAATATGACTCAAGTAAACAACACCAACATTTTCTATGTTCTATTGAAAATATAGAACATTACACACGGCGCTCAAAAATCTATCAACATGCTTTAGTACGACTTTGGTAAGCTATGAAGCCACACCGCTTGATGTGCTTCAACATATGAGTATTATTATGGTGTGTGTATATGGCATACTTCGTCGTGGAACTGTGGACCAGCTCTATACTCTCGGCAGGGTCCTTGAGGGTGCATGGGAGTTTGCCCAACCAGTCTACATGTGCTTTGTGGACTTGGAGAAGGCATTTGACCGTGTCCCTCGGGAAGTCCTGTGGGGAGTGCTCAGAGAGTATGGGGTATCGGACTGTCTGATCGTGGCGGTCCGCTCCCTGTATGATCAGTGTCAGAGCTTGGTCCGCATTGCCGGCAGTAAGTCGAACATGTTTCCAGTGAGGGTTGGACTCCGCCAAAGCTGCCCTTTGTCACTGATTCTGTTCATAACTTTTATGGACATAATTTCTAGGCGCAGTCAAGGCGTTGAGAGGATCCGGTTTGGTGGCTGCAGGATTAGGTCTCTGCTTTTTGCAGATCATGTGGTCCTGATGACTTCATCTGGCCAGGATCGGTTCGCAGCTGAGTGTGAAGCGACTGGGTGAGAATCAGCACCTCCAAGTCCGAGTCCATGGTTCTCGCCCGGAAAAGGGTGGAGTGCCATCTCCAGGTTGGGGAGGAGATCTTGCCCCAAGTGGAGGAGTTCAAGTACCTCGGAGTCTTGTTCACGAGTGAGGGAAGAGTGGATCGTGAGATCGACAGGCGGATCGGTGCGGCGTCTTCAGTAATGCGGACGCTGTATCGATCCGGTGTGGTGAAGAAGGAGCTGAGCCGGAAGGCAAAGCTCTCAATTTACCGGTCGATCTACATTCCCATCCTCACCTATGGTCATGAGCTTTGGGTTATGACCGAAAGGACAAGATCGCGGGTACAAGCAACCAAAATGAGTTTCCTCCGCCGGGTGGCGGGGCTCTCCCTTAGAGATAGGGTGAGAAGCTCTGCCATCCGGGAGGAACTCAAAGTAAAGCCGCTGCTCCTCCACATCGAGAGGAGCCAGATGAGGTGGTTCGGGCATCTGGTCAGGATGCCACCCGAACGCCTCCCTAGAAGGCCACGGGGAAGACCCAGGACACGTTGGGAAGACTATGTCTCCCGGCTGGCCTGGGAACGCCTCGGGATCCCCCGGGAAGAGCTGGACGAAGTGGCTGGGGAGAGGGAAGTCTGGGCTTCTCTGCTTAGGCTGCTGCCCCCGAGACTTGACCTTGGATAAGCGGAAGAAGATGGATGGATGGATGGATGGATATGGCATACTTGCCAACCCTCCCGAATTTTTCGGGAGACTCCCGAATTTCAGTGCCTCTCCCAAAAATCTCCCGGGACCACCATTCTCCCGAAAATCTCCCGATTTCCAGCCGGACAACTATATTGGGGGCGTGCCTTAAAGGCACCGCCTTTAGCATCGTCTCTCACCTGAAAAGGAGACTATTATATATGTCTCCGTTATCCATAGGTTTATCTATAACCCATAAAGTCGGCAGGCACGGAGCTATTTCTCAGTGTGTATTTATTCCAGCCGGCATGTTAATACACTGACACACAACATCCGTATTCCCATCATGCATTGCTTCAAAACTACGGCAAGTTTTAATATCCAAAATTTCCAGCCGGACAAACAATATTGGGGGCGTGCCTTTAAGGCACTGCCTTTAGCATCCTCTCACCTGAAAAGAAGACTATTATATATGTCTCCGTTATCCATAGGTTTATCTATAACCCATAACACGGTGGCTGAATGGATATAGTCACTCATAAACGGTCAGAGAAGCACAAGGCGGCGGCAACGCAGTATTATGGGCCACCTTGCAAGCAACATTCTGTTCTCATTTGCAGATGTTTTCAACAAATCCGTGAAGAATATGTTTTTGGATTCAGAGATCGCTCGCCAGTACTCAAATGGCAGAACAAAAGCTACTCAAATAGTGAAAGGTAAGTGTTATTTTTTTTTTTAAGTAAGCAGCAAGTAGAGTACAGTTAGTAGAACAACTGTGTTGTCATTACTGTTTGCTGTACTACATATATATATATATATATATATATTATATATATATATATATATATATATATATATATATATATATATATATATATATATATATATATATATATAAGAAATACTTTAATTTCAGTGAATTCTAGCTATAAATATACTTCTCCCCCTTAAACCCGCCCCCCCACCCCCAATCTCCCGAATTCGGAGGTCTCAAGGTTGGCAAGTATGGTATATGGTAAGACATTATCTGGCGTTTTGTTTCGCAATATTATGCAAAAGCAACTTTTCTTACCTTCTGGTATCTGCTGTTCTGTATTTGGGATCTGCATAAGTCCTGAAAATTTATAGTCTGTGCCGACACCGTAGTCGATAAGCTTCTTCTTTTTCTCTATCTTCTTGTTATGGGACAATCATCATCCGCTGTTGCCATTTCTAATATAAAGTAGTGTAAAGTTCTTACTTATATCTGTCAGTACTCAGTGGCCTAGTGGTTAGAGTGTCCGCCCTGAGATCGGTAGGTTGTGAGTTCAAACCCTGGCCGAGTCATACTAAAGACTATAAAAATGGAACCCATTACCTCCCTGCTTGGCACTCAGCATCAAGGGTTGGAATTGGGGGTGAAATCACCAAAAATGATTCCCGGGCGCGGCACCGCTGCTGCCCACTGCTCCCCTCACCTCCCAGGGGGTGAACAAGGGTGATGGGTCAAATGCAGAGGACCAATTTCACCACACCTAGTGTGTGTGTGACAATCATTGGTACTTTAACTTTAACTTTAAACTCGCCATTAAAGCGCTAAAACAAACCGGTGTAGTGAGTTTACATTATTCACCTAAGGAACTTTAGTTATAGAGAGTTCCGGTCGGACGTTTTTTTCACGGGACACATTTCCGTAAATTTGGGACCTTCAGATATGTTTAGTCTTTCCCTACTTCCATGGCCTATCTTGTGTAAAAGTAGATGGGACTGATCCATTTGGGGCCATTTCAGGTGAAAAAGTGACCCAACCAGTCCAAGGACAATGAACAAGTTGTGTTCCTGAGGGCGTTTCAACACCAAGATTGCTGTAAAAGAAAAATGCCTCCTGGACACCTCCTGGAGAAACGTGTCTTTTAGTGTGACGTCTGTCTGGCTCGTCGGCTCCTCATTTTTGGCCGCTTACAAATTAAACAGGTTTAGTCTTCGTTTGTAGTTGAAGGTAAACAAACATTTCCTCATGTCTGTGTTGTGTGTCTACTGAGACTGAAGCAAGTGCCCGTTTTCTGAGATGATTAGGCCACTTGCCTAAATGAAATTAATCCATTTTGTTATCACATAATTAGACAGAAGTGGTTTATTACTTTAGGCGGGAGATAGGCGTAGGAACTTGGGGAGATGACTTGACGATGTTTGGCTTTGCATTATAAAGGTTGGACGTTTGCCTGCTGGAAATGAAGTGAGCAGTTTTCTTTGCTGTTTAAAGCGTATGTCTGACATTTAAAGGAAAACTGAACTCCATTGGGGGGATTTTGCCCATCATCCACAAAAACATATATACTTTATGTCCCTTTTCCTTGTGTTCGAGACTAAAGTGAAAAAATTCTGCTAGGTTATGAGGATACAACTAGGGACGTCCGAAAATATCGGGCTGCCGATAATATCGGCCGATAAATGCTTTAAAATGTAATATCGGAAATTATCGGTATCGGTTTCGTTATTATCGGTATCGGTTTCGTTATTATCGGTATCGGTTTTTAAAAGTAAAATGTATGACGTCTTTAAACGCCGCTGTGTACACGGACTTAGGGAGAGGTACAGAGGGTGTATAATGTAGCCCGGAAGAGTCAGGGCTGCATGGGATTCTGGGTATTTGTTCTGTTGTGTTTATGTTGTGTTAAGGTGCAGATGTTCTCCCGAAATGTGTTTGTCATTCTTGTTTGGTTTTGGTTCAAAGTGTGGCGCATTATTAGTAAGAATGTTAAAGTTATTTTATATGGCCACCGTCAGTGTAACCTGTGTGGCTATTGACCAAGTATGCCTTGCTGTCACTTACGTGTGCATGTAGAAAATGCATACAACAAAAGGCTGGGCTGGCACGCTGTTGGTACAGATTGTAGAGGGTGCTGAATGCTGTACCATTATGGCACGCCCTTGTTATTATTGTTAGGGTGAAAATCGAAGAACATTAATCCCGGGAGATTTCTGCGAGAGGCACTGAAATCCGGAAATCTCCCGGGAGGGTCGGCAAGTATGCAGCTGAGCCGCATCAGAGTGATTGAGAACGTTCTTTATTTAGAAAAAGTACCGAAAAGTATCGAATACATTTTGGTCCCGGTACTAAAATATTGGCATTGGGACAACCCGACACTGAGGAACACATGTTTTGCTGAGAAAGAAATAATAATAATATGACTCCTTTAATGCGCCTTATAATCCGGTGCGCCTTATATATGAAAAAAGATCCAAAATAGACTATTCATTGGTAGTGCGCCCTATGGCCTGGGAAATACAGTAGATTAGTGGTAGCAAACACAGAACCCACTCTCTATGTTGTTGACAAAGTAGATTTCATCGCTATGCGCTCTGTGAAATCAATGCGCTTAGGAAAAAGCTTAAAATAACCAGGGCACTGTAAATGTTACACATTATCAAGAATGTGCTTGTTACTACATGGTTACTGCATGTATACATCAAACATTCTTGGAGTTTTTTTTCAGAGAGATTTATAGGCAGAGTACCTGCATTGTTTAACCGTCTGGCAGTTTTTTTACCAGAGGGGTATTTCATCCGGCTCATGAGACCATTTATAAAAGATCATGCCTTCCGCCCACAGGGAGACTTTCAGCAAAACCACCATATATCTCTCACATACACACCTTATGTACTACACTCGACTAGGGATGATACTCGAAACCGATTTTCCCGGTTGTTCGATAAGAAAAGAACCGAGTCCTCGGACTCGAATCCCTTTTTGAGAACCGGTACCCGTTATCGAGACCACTATAGTAAAGAAAAAGAGTTGGTTCTTTATTTCAATCCCTGGGAACGAATCCCGTCCCGACCAGAAATGCCCCGTGGGACATCACAAGAAATGATGTCACGTAGCTCAGTCATTAGGCGCAGATAGGGAAAGCAGGAAAAACAATGGACTGGAAAAAGCGCTCCAAGGTGTAATAAAGTTCAAAACAAAAGGTATAATCCAATGAATAACTTTACTGAGAGATTTGAGCAGGGTACAAACACATGACGAACACTTTTACGACCAACCGGAAACATAGCAACCAGGCTAGCAACGCACCTCCTTTACGGCAGCTGTCGCAACGTTCTTAAAGCAACCGCAGCACATACATATATATACAACATATATCTCCCTTTTTTAACTTTTGTTTTTCTTTCCTTGTAAGCAAAACAAAATCACACTGTATATGTGTTGTCTGTCTAATTATAAATAATGCAGACGAGGCGTGTTGGCTGAGTTCTTGGCGTTTACTTTCACAGCGTGCTCATAACCTCATTCTTAGCTGCCGGGTGGCGACACGCAACAACACTTTTCGGGGCTACCGCGCATGCTCGTCACTCCCGTTGCATGCTTGGTAGTGTAGTTGTTGTATTCCCTAGCTCATAACATCACATCTTTCCCCACTATAAAGAAATAATGTTAACTCAATAAAGTGTATTTCTTTTTTTTAGCTTTAACTTTTCATTTTTTAGGATTGTAACCACATTTGCAAACAACTTTTCTCTTCATAGAATTTACTTTCAATAAAGAAATAAAGTGCAAATAATGTCAAAGCATCATAACAAACAGTTATGTCAAATAGCAGCAGAAGTGCATTTTTTGGAGAGCTGTATTATTTTCAGTTTTGTGCCCAAGGGACTGATTTTATTTAACACTATATTATTATTTATACACCTATAGTGATCACAGAGACAGGTTGTTTTTGTGTTACTGTATATATTTGTTTTTCCTGAAAAATCCCACTTAATATATTTAATATATTAATATATAGTTTAATATATTTTATAACAGTCAATATTTATTTATTGCATTTTATTTTTTTAGGGGGGTAACAGTCAATATTTATTTATTTATTAGATTTTATTTTTTTCTTATATAATAAAAGTGAGCTTTTCTTAAACCAAATATCGTGTTTTTTTCCCATATACAACAACCTATCTGGACTCGATAAGAGAATCGATAAAGAATCGGTTCAATAAGAGGATTCGATAATAGGCTCGAACTCGATAATTTCTTATCAAACATCATCCCTACACTCGACACAGTCATATTAACTACATGCATTGCACTAACCATTCTTACTAAGGGTGTCAGATTACCACCAAAAGCAGCAATGATTTATTGTACTCAACTAAAAACAAGACTTTCACTATTAAACCCTGTTTGTACGAAATACCACACACAAGACAGTCAGAAGTGATTGTTGCAACGACAACAAGGCATACTGTGAAACATTTAAATCAGCTGCCAGCTATTGTATCCTCTACGGTGTGTAGTGGAGGCATGTTTAGCTATTCCTCGTCCTGCAGGGATGATACTTGTAAGAACAGAGTTCATGTGTCGCCATGGAGGCGAGGATTAGTGATTTAGAAGTAGCGTAATGTTAGAATAATTATGTGTAATTTATCACACAACTTTAGTATGCTTAAAGTCTGTTGCTATAGTTATTAGCTATTGTGCTCAAGCTGTACTTTTTCTACCTGTGCAAGGACAAAACTTCTTGTCTGAGTGGTGGCCTCAACCGCAGATGTTATCTTTGTTTTAGCCCGCTAATAGCCAAGGACTTCAAGGACCTCAACGAAGATACGACGACAGCACGCAGACGAAGCAGAGACAAGGCAAAACCCCCAGCACATTCCGTCACGTATTGTGCGTACTGGAGATGCTTTGCATGGTATAGCACGGTTGGTAGAGCAAGTTCAATCCCCGCTTCCGCCATCCTAGTCACTGCCGTTGTGTCCTTGGGCAAGACACTTTACCCACCTGCTCCCAGTGCCACCCACAGTGGTTTAAATGTAACTTAAATATTCGGATTCACTATGTAAAGCGCTTTGAGTCACTTGAGAAAAAGCGCTATATCAATCAATCAATGTTTATTTATATAGCCCTAAATCACAAAAGTCTCAAAGGGCTGTACAAGCCACAACGACATCCTTGGTACAGAGCCCACATAAGGGACGTCGATGTGAATGACTATGAGAAACCGCATATGTGGGTAACCCCCCCTCTCTAGGGGAGACCGAAAACAATGGATGTCGAGTGACATAATATTGTGAAAGAACAGTCCTTAGTGGATCTAACATAGTAGTGAGAGTCCAGTCCATAGTGGGGCCAGCAGGAGACCATCCCGACCGGAGATGGGTCAGCAGTGCAGAGATGTTCCCAACCGATGCACAGGCGAGCGGTCCACCCCGGGTCCCGACTCTGGACAGCCAGCACTTCATCATATTTATATATTCATATAAATATAATTCACTTCACTTCACTTCACATATGTGTGACCACTCCTTTTAGAGGCGGCCTCGGCGATGTTGACTGAGGAACTCCTGAATAAATAGAAATAATAGGAGCTGTACCTTAGAGCGTAGGGCGAGACTGTGACTAAGTGTGCAGCTCCATGCGTTCTCCACATTAGCTAAATTGAACTCTGTCTCTGCATGATTCCTTGCTTCTTGTCTGTTAAATAGATGTCATCAGTGTTTGAAGCTGACAGTAAACACTGCCGACTGCGGCTGGACGTTAGCCGCTGGCTAGCTAACCATGTTTTTGTAAAAGCGCCTCCTGCAGAGCAGCCTTTCAGTGTTATAACTTCACCTTTGTCGTTAGTTGTTAAGCCAAAATGCGTCCGTTCTCCCTTTTCTGTCTACACAAAGTGTCTGCTTGTAAGTGTGTTTTGCCTCTGCTCGTAAAACCAGCAGTGTCACGACGTGACGACGGCGTGCTGTCATGCCCGTGAAAAAAAGGGGAACTGGTAGTTTTCAGAGACAGTAATTCATTAGTACCGCGGTACTTAATTAGTACAGGTATTCCGTACAACCCTAATCTAAAGTGGTCATTTATAAGGTTTCCATTTTTGTTGTAAACTGTTCACCTTATAGTAAATGACACCATATTAAGTTACCGTTGATAGGAATTGATGGATTATTCCTTCGGTCTCCGCAGCTGAAACCTGACCTGTTGTCCTGTCCTTCACTTGCCCTAGAAATCTTTGTTGACTGGGATTTGAACAAACACGTCACCCTTCAGTGACATCAAATCAACAACGCAAAAAATTATGACAGAAGACATCCCTGGCAAAATTTAAATGTGTCAATGTCTTGACTAATTGGGAACTTTGGCCAACAGCCCAACCCTGGAACAAAGAGGCAAAGTGGTCAATGGGGTTCCTGTATTCCACCCCCTTAGGAGAGGAAGGGTGCAGCAGAGGAGGCTGCGCGTTGGGAGAGCATGATGAAGCTGGCTTTGGTCGACGATGCGCAGGTTCGTGACTCGGCCAAAAAGAGTCGATTGGGACCAGACTGCCACCTGGCCCCCACTTCATAGTCTCTCGTACCTCGGTGGGGTACCGCGAAGCCTCTGCCTCCATATTAGCCCCAAAAATCCTCTCATTTTCCTCGTCTGCAAAATCACGTGGTCGGGACATTCTGTCACGGTGCGTCGTGGAAGACGACGGAGGTTGTAGTGATTTTAAAATGCAGACGAACGAGAAGGAACAAAACAAACAAAAAGCGAGAGCAACAGGGAAGTGCTCTGACTGGACAGACTATGAAAGAAACAAAAACGAAATGCTGGAACACAGCAAAAACACTTCCAACGGAATGGTGTGGCGCAATTGGGAGAGTGGCTGTGCCAGCAACCTGAGGGTTTCTGGTTCAATCCCCACCTTCTCCCAACCTCGTCACGTCCGTTATGTCCTTGAGCAAGACACTTCACCCTTGCTCCTGATGGGTCGTGGTTAGGGGCCTTGCATGACAGCTCCCGCCATCAGTGTGTGAATGTGTGTGTGAATGGGTGAATGTGGAAATAGTGTCAGAGCGCTTTTGAGTACCTTGAAGATAGAAAAGCGCTATACAACTATAACCCATTTCATTTACCATTTACAAGGAATGGGGAGCAGACGGCGTCCACAAAGTAGGTGCGTCAAAGAATCGTCAAGAGTCACCAGTGAATAGTGAATGATGCTCCGACAAACCAATGGTGTTGCGAGCTCAACTTAAATAGTGCCAATAAAAAAACAGAAAACAGGTGAGGGGAAAAGTGCTCAAGGGCAGGCATAGTCTTAACTTTCCATGTGCCTCTTTTTGCACTGCTCTCAAAATCTTAAAGGGGAACATTATCACCAGACCTATGTAAGCGTCAATATATACCTTGATGTTGCAGAAAAAAGACCATGTATTTTTTTAACCGATTTTCGAACTCTAAATGGGTGAATTTTGGCGAATTAAACGCCTTTCTAATATTCGCTCTCGGAGCGATGACGTCACAACGTGACGTCACATCGGGAAGCAATCCGCCATTTTCTCAAAAACCGAGTCAAATCAGCTCTGTTATTTTCCGTTTTTTCGACTGTTTTCCGTACCTTGGAGACATCATGCCTCGTCGGTGTGTTGTCGGAGGGTGTAACAACACGAACAGGGACGGATTCAAGTTGCACCAGTGGCCCAAAGATGCGAAAGTGGCAAGAAATTGGACGTTTGTTCCGCACACTTTACCGACGAAAGCTATGCTACGACAGAGATGGCAAGAATGTGTGGATATCCTGCGACACTCAAAGCAGATGCATTTCCAACGATAAAGTCAAAGAAATCTGCCGTCAGACCCCCATTGAATCTGCCGGAGTGTGTGAGCAATTCAGGGACAAAGGACCTCGATAGCACGGCAAGCAATGGCGGCAGTTTGTTCCCGCAGACGAGCGAGCTAAACCCCCTATCTACCCTAGCTTCCCTGGCCTGCTGACATCAACTCCAAAACAGGACAGATCAGCTTTCAGGAAAAGAGAGCGGATGAGGGTATGTCTACAGAATATATTAATTGATGAAAATTGGGCTGTCTGCACTCTCAAAGTGCATGTTGTTGCCAAATGTATTTCATATGCTGTAAACCTAGTTCATAGTTGTTAGTTTCCTTTAATGCCAAACAAACACATACCAATCGTTGGTTAGAAGGCGATCGCCGAATTCGTCCTCGCTTTCTCCCGTGTCGCTGGCTGTCGTGTCGTTTTCGTCGGTTTCGCTTGCATACGGTTCAAACCGATATGGCTCAATAGCTTCAGTTTCTTCTTCAATTTCGTTTTCGCTACCTGCCTCCACACTACAACCATCCGTTTCAATACATTCGTAATCTGTTGAATCGCTTAAGCCGCTGAAATCCGAGTCTGAATCCGAGCTAATGTCGCTATAGCTGGCTGTTCTTTCCGCCATGTTTGTTTGTGTTGGCTTCACTATGTGACGTCACAGGAAAATGGACGGGTGTTTATAACGATGGTTAAAATCAGGCACTTTGAAGCTTTTTTTAGGGATATTGCGTGATGGGTAAAATTTTGAAAAAAACTTCGAAAAATATAATAAGCCACTAGGAACTGATTTTTAATGGTTTTAACCATTCTGAAATTGTGATAATGTTCCCCTTTAAACATTGGAACTATTTAACTGGCCTCAACGAAATTGACAAGATCTTGGTTTTGGTGGAACCTGCTTGTCGTGACGAAGCGGTTGTTGCTGGACACGCGACAGACTCTTGGGAGAAGAAGGAGTGCCGCGTACCTGGCGACCCTTTTCTGTCGAGGACGTGAAGATATCTACCTATTCGGAATTATGACAACAGGACATCTGTTGATTGGAGTAAACTTGCTCTGGTTTGTCCACAAAATTGGAAGTTGCTGGCAGTCTTCAAAGTACCCCAAAGCTGCCACAAATGATTGGAGAATGCGGGAAGAACTGTGGACACTCTGTGATTTGGATCACATCAGACTGTCTGCCTCGCAGGATTTTTGAGGACCAGTCATAGACAATTTAGAGTGAAAAGCTCGCATACAAAACATTCTAACTTGGATTGTTTCCCTGGCTTTGAGACTCTCCCGAAGGACAGTGCGGCGAAGACACAACAAACTCCCTTCTTGTCTCTCATGGACACACAACTGTTGTTGTTGACTTTGGACTTATCGGCTGCACAAGAATCAAGGCCGCGGAACAGAGACACACTGTAGGCTTACATACAAACAACATGCATCCACAAAAATATACGCCACACATACACCCCCCAACCCTCCAACCCAAATCCCATAGGGGTGATGGAAAGATGGTCATCGCCGAGAGCTGCGGCCTACCACCATTACTCCGCCCCTTCCCTCTGTTGCTAGATATCTCGAGATGTATGTTGGAATATGTATACGTGCTTTGCTATGGAGGTTTTTTCCCACTCCAGACTGGGCCCCCTTAGGAGCCCAGTCTAGATTGTATTTTTTCTACTCATCCTTCCCCAGCGTTTTACCTTTTTCCCATCTTTTACGGGGCACCTTGTGGCGAACCCATCAGCGTTCCTGTTCTGTAACCCTGTACACTGTTTGTTTGTCTAATCTTGAACGGGTTTGTGCTGAAAACAAAGTTTCGATGTACAAACCCCGTTTCCATATGAGTTGGGAAATTGTGTTAGATGTAAATATAAACGGAATACAATGATTTGCAAATCATTTTCAACCCATATTCAGTTGAATGTACTACAAAGACAAGATATTTGATGTTCAAACTCATAAACCTTTTTTTTTTTTTGCAAATAATAATTAACTTAGAATTTCATGGCTGCAACACGTGCCAAAGTAGTTTGGAAAGGGCATGTTCACCACTGTGTTACATGGCCTTTCCTTTTTACAACACTCAGTAAACGTTTGGGAACTGAGGAGACACATTTTTTAAGCTTCTCAGGTGGAATTATTTCCCATTCTTGCTTGATGTACAACTTAAATTGTTCAACAGTCCGGGGGGTCTCCCTTGTGGTATTTTAGGCTTCATAATGCGCCACACATTTTCAATGGGAGACAGGTCTGGACTACAGGCAGGCCAGTCTAGTACCCGCACTCTTTTACTATGAAGCCACGTTGATGTAACACGTGGCTTGGCATTGTCTTGCTGAAATAAGCAGGGGCGTCCATGGTAACGTTGCTTGGATGGCAACATATGTTGCTCCAAAACCTGTATGTACCTTTCAGCATTAATGGCGCCTTCACAGATGTGTAAGTTACCCATGTCTTGGGCACTAATACACCCCCATACCATCACACATGCTGACCTTTCAACTTTGCGCCTATAACAATCTGGATGGTTCTTTTCCTCTTTGGTCCGGAGGACACGACGTCCACAGTTTCCAAAAACAATTTGAAGTGTGGACTCGTCAGACCACAGAACACTTTTCCACTTTGTAACAGTCCATCTTAGATGAGCTCAAGCCCAGCGAAGCCGACAGCGTTTCTGGGTGTTGGTGATAAACGGTTTTCGCCTTGCATAGTAGAGTTTTAACTTGCACTTACAGATGTAGCGACCAACTGTAGTTACCGACAGTGGGTTTCTGAAGTGTTCCTGAGCCCATGTGGTGATATCCTTTACACACTGATGTCGCTTGTTGATGCAGTACAGCCTGAGGGATCGAAGGTCACGGGCTTAGCTGCTTACGTGCAGTGATTTCTCCAGATTCTCTGAACCCTTTGATGATATTACAGACCGTAGATGGTGAAATCCCTAAATTCCTTGCAATAGCTGGTTGAGAAAGGTTTTTTTTAAACTGTTCAACAATTTGCTCACGCATTTGTTGACAAAGTGGTGACCCTCGCCCCATCCTTGTTTGTGAATGACTGAGCATTTCATGGAATCTACTTTTATACCCAATCATGGCACCCACCTGTTCCCAATTTGCCTGTTCACCTGTGGGATGTTCCAAATAAGTGTTTGATGAGCATTCCTCAACTTTATCAGTATTTATTGCCACCTTTCCCAACTTCTTTGTCACGTGTTGCTGGCATCAAATTCCAAAGTTAATGATTATTTGCAAAAAAAAAAAACGTTTATCAGTTTGAACATCAAATATGTTGTCTTTGTAGCATATTCAACTGAATATGGGTTGAAAATGATTTGCAAATCATTGTATTCCGTTTATATTTACATCTAGCACAATTTCCCAACTCATATAGAAACAGGGTTTGTAGAAAGAAATCTGACTAGGACCCCTCTTAAAAACCCTTTGACACTGAAGCTGCTGCCACTGCCAGAATTTGCAAGCTATTTTGAACCAACACCATAAGTAGCGAAGTATTTGCACAATCAAAATAATCACAGTGGTTTATAAACGCTAATTACAGTCATCTAAGAGACTGTCACAGCAGCTCTGAAAGGACAAGGCTTCGAAACAAAGCAGCGCGGGGGTTTTGTGTAGACTGCGAGCCAATGTGACAAAAAGGGACATAGAACTAATGTTCTGCAGAAATGTGACATTTTAGGTGCCTTTTAAAACGGTCGTAAAAGTGTAAGGATATTCGATAGGTCAATTAACCGACAAATAAAAATGAAGTCGGTAAGTTTTCCAGCGTTTATAAATTGCCATTTGCATGTTTTAAGAGCATTCGAGCTTTTCATCGGTTACAGCAGCTGCTCGGAATGAAAAGAAGGGGTTTAATCATCTTGTCCTTCATCAAGTGTCTTTGACTTCTTGTGCGGCGCATCACACAGTGAAGTCATAGCCCGCCTACCCTCATGCGGCTTTCACGTTCGTATCGGAGTGTGTGGTTTTTTTTTAATGTGCGTGTTCGGCGAAAAGATAACGGTTAGTGTTACCGTATTAGAAAACCCAAAACAAGAGAAGTTGACACATGGTAAATAAAAACAGAATACAATAATTTGCAATTCCTTTTCAACTTATATTCAATTGAATAGACTGCAAAGACAAGATATTTAATGTTCGAACTGAGAAACATAATTTTTTTTTTTTGCAAATAATCATCAACTTAGAATTTAATGGCAGCAACGCATTGCTAAAAAATTGGCGCAGGGGTATTTTTACCACTGTGTTACACGGCCTTTCCTTTTAACAACACTCAGTAAACGTTTGGGAACTGAGGAGACCAATTTTTGTAGCTTTTCAGGTGGAATTCTTTCCCATTCTTGCTTGATGTACAGCTTAAGTTGTTCAACAGTCCGGGGGTCTCCATTGTGGTATTTTGGGCTTCATAATGCGGCACACATTTTCAATGGGAGACAGGTCTGGACTACAGGCAGGCCAGTCTAGTACCCGCACTCTTTTACTACGAAGCCACGCTGTTGTAACACGTGGCTTTGCTTGCTGAAATAAGCAGGAGCGTCTATGATAATGTTGCTTGGATGGCAACATATGTTGCTCCAAAACCTGAAAGTACCTTTCAGCATTAATGGCGCCTTCACAGATGTGTAAGTTACCCATGACTCGGCCACTAATACACCCCCATACCATTACAGATGTGGATGGTTATTTTCCTCTTTGTTCCAGGGGACACAACATCCACAGTTTCCAAAAACAATTTGAAATGTGGACTCGTCAGACCACAGAACATTTTTACACTTTGCATCAGTCCATCTTCACTGAGCTTCAATGGCGTTTCTGGGTGTTGTTGATAAATTGCTTTCGTTTTGCATAGTAGAGTTCTAACTTAGACTTACAGATGTAGCGACCAATTGTAGTTACTGGCAGTGGTTTTCTGAAGTGTTCCTGAGTCCATGTGGTGATATCCTTTACACACTGATGCCGCTTTTTGATGCAGTACCATCTGAGGGATCGATGGTCCATAATATCATCGCTTACGTGCAGTAATTTCTCCAGATTCTCTGAACCTTTTGATGATATTACGTACCATAGATGGTGAAATACCTCAATTCCTTGCAATAGCTCGTTGAGAAATGTTGTTCTTAAACTGTTCAACAATTTGCCCACGCATTTGTTGACAAAGTGGTGACCCTCGCCCCATCCTTGTTTGTGAATGGCTGAGCATTTCATGGAAGCTGCTTCTATACCCAATCATGGCACCCACCTGTTACCAATTAGCCTGTTCACCTGTTGGATGTTCCAAATAAGTGTTTGATGAGCATTCCTCAACTTTCTCAGTCTATTTTGCCACTTGTGCCAGCTTTTTTGTAACATGTTGTAAGCATCAAATTCCAAATGAGCTAATGTTTGCAAAGTTTTCCAGTTTGAACGTTAAATATCTTGTCTTTGCAGTCTACTCAATTGAATATAGGTTAAAAATTATTTGCAAATCATTGTATTCTGTTTTTATTTACCATTTACACAAACGTCACTGGTTTTGGGTTTTGTACATTAAAGTGGTCGAAAAGCCGTCATTCATAACTGCACTTTGATACGGGAGGACGGATTGGCGCTAAGAAACGTCATTCCCCCAATCTAAACTTGTACGAACACATGACTGTTTAAACCAGTAAATGACAGTATTCACGTTAAACATAAATAATCTGCTGTTTTTGCACAAAGTCATCGATAACTCGACGGTCAAGTTGGAAACAGACTGACACAGACTCCGTTGCAGTGAACTCATGGGACAGAAGTGAAACAACTCATCACCCTTTGCAATTTAAAATAAAAGATAAACATACTTAAACACATAAATAAGAATAATATTGGCTGTTATGAAGCCAGAACAATATTTAGAATAGAATAGAAAGTACTTTATTGATCCCTGGGGGAAATTTAGCACCACAGTTCGCTCACAATAGACAGTAATAATAATAAATAATATAATATATATAATATATATATTATATATATAATATATAAATAATAATTTGATGTTTGGTCTGCCAATTGAATGCATATTTTCTGCTGGATCTACTCTTTATTTTATGCTGCAGCTGTTACATATACTGTAATACTGTACATGTTAATTGTATATATTACACAAAATATAATATAATATAATAATATAATACATCAGTATATATTATATACTGTATAAATAATATGTAAATATTACTTATATTACACAAAATATATTATAATATAATAATGTAATACATGAGTATATTTTATATACTGTATAAATATTGTGTAAATATTACTTATATTTTATATTGCTACTATGGTACATTTTTGGTCTACTCTACACCTTTTGTTTTCGCCCTCTTTTTGTGCCCTTGTGTGCATTATCTTTTCCATCCTTATCCTTTCCATCCTTTGTAAACTGAACTACTGTGTGGAACAATTTCCCTTGTGGATCAATAAAGTTAGTCTAAGTCTAAGAAAGTATATTTTGTCCATTTATTTGACTTATTAAAAAAAAAAAAAAACACTATTTAGTTAAAAGATTTTAGTGCGTTTATAAGTACTTTTTGGGCACATTCAACAATATCACAATAATAATAATAATAACCGTGATCATTCCGGTCAACATAACTTAATTTAGCCATTTTGATTGTGTACATCTTAACAGAAGATTTTGGTTGTTATTTTTATTCAATAATTTTATTTGTATTTTCTATTTGGTGTGAAATTAAGTGAATTCTATTTATATAGCGCTTTTCTCTAGTGACTCAAAGCACTTTTACATAGTGAAACCCAATATCTAAGTCACATTTAAACCAGTGTGGGTGGCACTGGGAGCAGGTGGGTAAAGTGTCTTGCCCAAGGACACAACGGCAGTGACTAGAATGGCGGAGCGGGGATTGAACCTGGAACCGTCAAGTTGCTGGCACGGCCACTCTACCAACCGAGCTATACCGCCCCATATATATATATACAAATATACACATTACAATTACAATGTTAAAATGAATGACAAATACAAGTTAATTGCATTTGAAATGGTTAATTTTGGTTATTATGATGTATTATCAGTACATCAGTGGTTCATTTGGTCTTAAAAACTAATGGCAATAATATCGTTTATCGGCAATAATTTGTAGGTCAACATATCGAGCAGAATTTGTTATCGGCTCCAGACCTACGTAAGACAAGGACAAGTCACAGGTGGAGAAAATCCTCAGTGCTGAACTCTGTAGAACTTGCACCTGGCTCGCTGACAACAAGCTATCCATACACTTGGGTAAAACGGAATCCATCCTGTTTGGGTCCCACATCAACCTTAAGAAAGTCAGTGACTTCACTATAAAAGTGGGTGACATTGTTATCACCAGGAAAGATGAGGTCACCTACCTAGGTTCCATTCTAGAGGCTAATCTTTCTTGTGATAAAATGGCAACCAAGGTAATCAAAAAGGTCAACCAACGAACGAGATTTCTCTATAGAATCTCCTCTCTGGTCAACAAAAGCACCATGAAGATTCTTGCGGGAACTCTCGTTCAACCCTTTTTCGATTACGCATGCACCTCCTGGTACCCTAGCACCTCCAAAACCCTCAAATCTAAACTCCAAACATCCCAGAACAAGCTAGTCAGATTACTTCTAGACCTCCACCCCAGATCACACCTCACTCCTACCCACTTCTCCAAAGTGGGCTGGCTCAGGGTGGAGGACAGAGTAAAACAACTTGCACTGAGCCTAGTCTATAAAATCCGCTACACCTCCCTGATACCAAAGTACAAACCCTGTTTCCATATGAGTTGGGAAATGGTGTTGGATGTAAATATAAACGGAATACAATGATTTGCAAATCATTTTCAACCCATATTCAGTTGAATATTCTACAAAGACAACAAATAATAATCATTAACTTTAGAATTTGATGCCAGCAACATGTGACAAAGAAGTTGGGAAAGGTGGCAATAAATACTGATAAAGTTGAGGAATGCTCATCAAACACTTATTTGGAACATCCCACAGGTGAACAGGCAAATTGGGAACAGGTGGGTGCCATGATTGGGTATAAAAGTAGATTCCATGAAATGCTCAGTCATTCACAAACAAGGATGGGGCGAGGGTCACCACTTTGTCAACAAATGCATGAGCAAATTGTTGAACAGTTTAAGAAATACCTCTCTCAAACAGCTATTGCAAGGAATTTAGGGATTCCACCATCTACGGTCCGTAATATCATCAAAGGGTTCAGAAAATCTGGAGAAATCACTGCACGTAAGCAACTAAGCCCGTGACCTTTGATCCTTCAGGCTGTACTGCATCAACAAGCAACATCAGTGTGTAAAGGATATCACCACATGGGCTCAGGAACACTTCAAAAACCCACTGTCAGTAACTACAGTTGGTCGCTACATCTGTCAGTGCAGGTTAAAATTTTCATATGCAAGGCAAAAACCGTTTATCAACAACACCCAGAAACGCCGTCGGCTTCGCTGGGCCTGAGCTCATCTAAGATGGACTGATACAAAGTGGAAAAGTGTTCTGTGGTCTGACGAGTCCACATTTCAAATTGTTTTTGGAAACTGTGGACATCGTGTCCTCCGGACCAAAGAGGAAAAGAACCATCCGGATTGTTATAGGCGCAAAGTTGAAAAGCCAGCATCTGTGATGGTATGGGGTGTATTAGTGCCCAAGACATGGGTAACTTACACATCTGTGAAGGCACCATTAATGCTGAAAGGTACATACAGGTTTTGGAGCAACATATGTTGCCATCCAAGCAACGTTACCATGGACGCCCCTGCTTATTTCAGTAAGACAATGCCAAGCCATGTGTTACATCAACGTGGCTTCATAGTAAAAGAGTGCGGGTACTAGACTGGCCTGCCTGTAGTCCAGACCTGTCTCCCATTGAAAATATGTGGCACATTATGGAGCCTAAAATACCACAACGGAGACCCCCGGACTGTTGAACAACTTAAGCTGTACATCAAGCAAGAATGGGAAAGAATTCCACCTGAGAAGCTTAAAAAACATGTCTCCTCAGTTCCCAAACGTTTACTGAGTGTTGCTAAAAGGAAAGGCCATGTAACACAGTGGTGAACATGCCCTTTCCCAACTACTTTGATTAAGTTAATTATTATTTGCAAAAAAAAATAAATAAAGTTTGTTAATTTGAACATCAAATATGTTGTCTTTGTAGTGCATTCAATTGAATATGGGTTGAAAAGTATTTGCAAATCATTGTATTCCGTTTATATTTACATCTAACACAATTTCCCAACTCATATGGAAACGGGGTTTGTACATGTCAAACTACTTCCTTAACGTAAATTACCACATAACCACAACACCAGGGGGAGCTCCACTAACCACGTTAAACCCAGATTCCGATCTAACAAAGGTCTTAACTCATTCTCCTTCTATGCCACATCAATGTGGAATGCGCTCCCAACAGGTGTAAAAGAAAGGGCATCTCTATCCTCCTTCAAAACTGCACTAAAAGTTCACCTCTTCGCAACTTCAACCCTAAACTAACACCCTCCCCGGATTGTTAATAATCAAATGTAAACAATCAAATGTAGATACTTTTCTTATACCTTCTGATCTCTCTCTCTCTCTCTCTCTCTCTATGTCCACTACTTGCTGTACATATCCTACCAAGTCAGTCCTACACTGTTTCACTGTACATTTCTCTGATGATACAATTGTTGATGACTGAAGTGATGATAACAACCAAACCTAACCCCACCCACATCCCACACCTCGGATTGTAAATAATGTAAATAATTCAATGTATCTTGTGTGATGACTGTATTATGATGATAGTATATATGATAGTATACAGGTATATCTGCATCATGAATGAATTTAAGTGGACCCCGACTTAAACAAGTTGAAAAACGTATTCGGGTGTTACCATTTGGTGGTCAATTGTACGGAATATGTACTTCACTGTGCAATCTACTAATAAAAGTCTCAATCAATCAATCAATCAAGGATAAATGTTTTATTTATTTTTTCTAAAAGTTTTTTTTTGGTCCAAGAGTTTATTTATTTCCGTTTTTTTTTGTTCGTATTGTTGCGTTTTGGACCAGTTGTTCCTCCCAGGGAATTCAAGTCACAAGTCGCTCCCAAGCTCTTTACGACACTTAAAGCTGAGTTGAAAAACCACCAGAGACAGAATAGGTATTTTGTTGTATATTTTCAAAGCTTTGCAGATATACATTTGAGACCAGTCCAGCATAGAACATTCAATCGCCCCGCCAAAATGGTCTGTCCCCCCGACCCCAAAACCCTCTCTCCTCTCTCCTCTCCCTAGTCAAAACACATGCTAGTCAAAACACATTCCAAAGAATTCAAGGTTAACACACACAGTTTACTTGCAGAGAAACAGAAAGAGAATAAATGGAAAACACGAGCTGTTTTCAAATATGACTATGAAAGAAAATAAGTAACACTAAAATTCGGATATATGTAAATATCTGCCTCCGACAGTATGAATGTAAACAGAGACATAATAAAAACATCCTCACACAGAGGGTACCCGTACCATCTGTCTGCAAACCGACAGAATCAGATTTATCAGTGTCAGACATGCTGCACAAAAGACGCGCTGAAACATAATTGTCAGCATAATTTGGCTGTCTCCTAATCTCCAACACTGCAGCTTTGAGGTTGATTGAACATTTTGTTTTCACCCACCCTCTCCATCCGGTAATAATACCAGGCTGTGTTTTGCTTCGGGTGCAGGTGATCCACGCCAAAGCAGGACTGACTTTGCGTTTGAACCGTCCGACCGCTGCGGATATGATTGGCATTTATAGCTTGGGCAAACGGAATTATGACCGAAATTACTTTGATAAGGAGAGGAATGAAAAATACTGTGGTAATGAGAATGGAATCACCTGCGGGTAAAACGCAGACCATTATGGTACGTGGGCGGCTCTACTCGTGCAAGCTGAACAAGAAAGATTTGTACGGCAATGATGATAAGTCAAAAGGCAATTATGTCGTTCAACTCTGGAAAATAATGTTCGTCAGTCTTACTTTAGCGACCAATCAACGGACAATAGCCTCACCCTGAAAAGTGGATAGATCGGAAATGCCAAAAAGTCCCACTGAACCCAACCGACCCAAACTGCTCAGTGCCTGTGTGGCCTTTACAAATCAGTCATGGTCTTGATTAGTTAGTTAAAGGCCTACTGAAACCCACTACTACCGACCACGCAGTCTGATAGTTTATATATCAATGATGAAATCTTAACATTGCAACACATGCCAATACGACCGGGTTAGCTTACTAAAGTGCAATTTTAAATTAAACGTCTCGGTATGATGACGTCAGCGCGTGACGTCACGCATTGTGGAGGACATTTTGGGACAGCATGGTGGCCAGCTATTAAGTCGTCTGTTTTCATCGCAAAATTCCACAGTATTCTGGACATCTGTGTTGGTGAATCTTTTGCAATTTGTTCAATAAACAATGGAGACAGCAAAGAAGAAATCTGTAGGTGGGAAGCGGTGTATTGCGGCCGGTGTTGTGCCGGATAACGCACTCCCGCCGTAGAATGCACCCCCTGACTGTTGTGCCGGATAACACAGCCGGTGTTTCATTGTTTACATTCCCGGAAGATGACAGTCAAGCTTTACCATTGGCCTGTGGAGAACTGGGACAACAGAGACTCTTACCAGGAGGACTTTGAGTTGGATACGCAGACGCGGTACCGTGAGTACGCATGCAGCTGCGGCTTCCAAACATTTGATCGCTTGCCCGTACGTGCGTGCCGCTATGTGCATGTCACGTACGTGACTTTGAGGACTTTGGGGAAATATATGTGCTGTATGAACTTTGGGGAGGTGAACGGTACTTTGGGCTGTGGGATTGAGTGTGTTGTGCAGGTGTTTGAGTTGTATTGGCGGGTTATATGGATGGGAGGGGGGAGGTGTTTGTTATGCGGGATTAATTTGTGGCATATTAAATATAAGGCTGGTTGTGTTGTGGCTAATAGAGTATATATATGTCTTGTGTTTATTTACTGTTTTAGTCATTCCCAGCTGAATATCAGGTCCCACCCGCCTCTCACAGCATCTTCCCTATCTGAATCGCTCCCACTGCCCTCTAGTCCTTCACTCTCACTTTCCTCATCCACAAATCTTTCATCCTCGCTCAAATTAATGGGGAAATCGTCACTTTCTTGGTCCTAATCACTCTCGCTGCTGGTGGCAATGATTGTAAACAATGTGCAGATGGGAGGAGCTCCACAACCTGTGACGTCACACTACTCGTCTGCTACTTCCGGTACAGGCAAGGCTTTTTTATCAGCGACCAAAAGTTGCGAACTTTATCGTCGATGTTCTCTACTAAATCCTTTCAACAAAAATATGGCAATATCGCGAAATGATCAAGTATGACACATAGAATGGACCTCCTATCCTTGCTTAAGTAAGAAAATCGCATTTCCGTAGGCCTTTAAGTTAATGTTAAACCTTAAAAAATACAAAAAAAACGAAGGACCCCAGTACCGAGGGGATTGGGTAATTTAAAAAACAAAAAATAAAAATAAAATCAAATACACACGCCTAAGTAGCAAAAAGAACGTCATCAAAAACCTCAACCAAAGCAATTTCAGGAAAACTTAAGATAATTCAAACTGCAAGCACTTAAAAGGGAAAATGTCGAAAACACACGGTCTGAGACCAGCACATGTAATGAACAATCTTACAAAACATAAAAAAACTATTTTAACAAATGTGGCGTAGCTTGAACATCGCCTATACCAGGGGTCCTCAACCCAAAACGTTGAAAGAGCCATATTGGACCAAGAATACAAAAAACAAATCTGTCTGAAAAAAAAAAGCCTTATATATGTGTTATAATGAAGGCAACACATGACGTAAGTGTCCATTATTAGCCTACTATCAAAATGACTATGAGTCGCAGGCTGAAGCAAATCTTCGTTGACAGAAATGTTGAAATGTCATATTTATTCTACACATTTTTACAACATTAGAAACCATTAGTAAATCAGAGGCTACTCAGAAGGTGAGATAACTCCTGGAAGTTACTGGCTTTTAATGGCCAAAAGTATAGATGTGTGTGTCCAAGTTAAAGGAAACGGCACGCTGTCTTCTTCTAATGGATTTATTACAATCTTTGGCTAGCTAGGTAATGTTTGCTGTGGTCTGGAACAACATGGCACACAAACAATTGTCTGAAATGTGTCATTAGACGTGCAAAACTAAATTATATACAAAGAGGATAAAATGATATTAAATGAGCTCAAATATACCTAAAAACTAGGCATAATGACGCAATATGTACATACAGCTAGCCTTAATAGCATGTTAGCATTGATTAGCTTGCAGTCACACACTGACCAAATATGCCCGGTTAGCACTCCAACAAGTCAATAACATCGACAAATCTCACCTTTGTGCAGTCACGTACAGCATAAAACGTTTGGTGGACAAAATGAGACAAAGAAGGAGTGGAAACTGTTGCGTCACAGTGCACACTATGGTGAGTTCAAGAAACGCCGAAATGTGTAGGACAAAAGGATGTTCACCGAATACTCTCATCAGTGAAGCATACACACACACTTATTAAACAGTGGGCTTTCTAACAATTGGGAAAGTTTGTGTCATGTTTGTCCTCAACCAAAAAACATACTAAAACAAAAAAAACATTTTCCCCCCAATCCTTTTTTAAATTTGCTCTAGGGAGCCACTAGAGTAGCACTAAAGAGCAGCATGCGGCTCGAGAGCCGCGGGTTGAAAAGTCAATGAACAAGCAGCATTGACATTTACCCAGTATTTGAATGTAGATGCTAAGATCATCTGGATGCAAAGAAGAAAATGTTTTATTTTGGATATGATTTTTCAAGCAAAGAACCAAAAAAAAAGGTAAAAGTCATCTGTACACATTTGCTCGTATCAGGAAATATCCCCATTCATACGGAGCAGTAGAGTGGCCGTGCCAGCAACTTGAGGGTTCCAGGTTCGATCCCCGCTTCCGCCATCCTAGTCACTGCCGTTGTGTCCTTGGGCAAGACACTTTACCTACCAGCTCCCAGTGCCACCCACACTGGTTTAAATGTAACTTAGATATTGGGTTTCACTATGTAAAAGGGCTTTGAGTCACTAGAGAAAAGCGCTTTATACGTTTGTAAGTACAAACCCCGTTTCCATATGAGTTGGGAAATTGTGTTAGATGTAAATATAAACTGAATACAATGATTTGCAAATATTTTTCAACCCATATTCAATTGAATGCACTACAAAGACAACATATTTGATGTTCAAACTCATAAACTGTTTTTTTTTTTTTTTGCCAATAATAATTAACTTAGAATTTCATGGCTGCAACACGTGCCAAAGTAGTTGGGAAAGGGCATGTTCACCACTGTGTTACATCACCTTTTCTTTTAACAAAACTCAATAAACGATTGGGAACTGAGGAAACTAATTGTTGAAGCTTTAAAAGTGGAATTCTTTCCCATTCTTGTTTTATGTAGAGCTTCAGTCGTTCAACAGTCCGGGGTCTCCGCTGTCGTATTTTACGCTTCATAATACGCCACACATTTTCGATGGGAGACAGGTCTGGACTGCAGGCGGTCCAGGAAAATACCCGCACTCTTTTTTTACGAAGCCACGCTGTTGTAACACGTGCTGAATGTGGCTTGGCATTGCCTTGCTGAAATAAGCAGGGGCGTCCATGAAAAAGACGGCACTTAGATGGCGGCATATGTTGTTCCAAAACCTGTATGTACCTTTCAGCATTAATGGTGCCTTCACAGATGTGTAAGTTACCCATGTCTTGGGCAATAATGCACCCCCATACCATCACAGATGCTGGCTTTTCAACTTTGTGTCGATAACAGTCTGGATGGTTCGCTTCCCTTTTGGTCCTGATGACACGATGTCGGACTCATCAGACCACAGAACACTTTTCTACTTTACATGAGTCCATCTTAGATGATCTCGGGCCCAGAGAAGCCGGCTGCGTTTCTGGATGTTGTTGATAAACGGCTTTTGCTTTGCATAGTAGAGCTTTAACTTGCACTTACAGATGTAGCGACAAACTGTATTTAGTGACAGTGGTTTTCTGAAGTGTTTCTGAGCGCATGTGGTGATATCCTTTAGAGATTGATGTCGGTTTTTGATACAGTGCCGTCTGAGGGATCGAAGGTCACGGTCATTCAATGTTGGTTTCCGGCCATGCCGCTTACGTGGAGTGATTTCTCCAGATTCTCTGAACCTTTTGATGATATTATGGACCGTAGATGTTGAAATCCCTAAATTTCTTGCAATTGCACTTTGAGAAACGTTGTTCTTAAACTGTTTGACTATTTGCTCACGCAGTTGTGGACAAAGGAGTGTACCTTGCCCCATCCTTTCATGTGAAAGACTGAGCATTTTTTGGGAAGCTGTTTTTATACCCAATCATGGCACCCACCTGTTCCCAATTAGCCTGCACACCTGTGGGATCTTCCAAATAAGTGTTTGATGAGCATTCCTCAACTTTATCAGTATTTATTGCCACCTTTCCCAACTTCTTTGTCACGTGTTGCTGGCATCAAATTCTAAAGTTAATGATTATTTGCAAAAAAAATTTTTTTTATCAGTTTGAACATCAAATATGTTGTCTTTGTAGCATATTCAACTGAATATGGGTTGAAAATGATTTGCAAATCATTGTATTCCGTTTATATTTACATCTAACACAATTTCCCAACTCATATGGAAACGGGGTTTGTAGATTGATAAGTCGGGAGACAGAATAGTATACACACAGTGCGACAACACTGCGAGCCACGGATATGATACACCTTTTTGAGCTGTGTGCTTGTGGGCAAAGTGTTTTAAAAGGCACACAAACTAAAACAACAAAGATGTCTGCTAGTAACGAAGACGTGTTGCTCAGCATGCTGCTACATCGCGCACGTATCTAGTCTCAGGGGCTTCGAGTTCATACCAACCGAATCGTGAGGTGCCCACCCTTACAGGTCAGTGAAATAAGTATTTGATCCATTCCGACCCAGTAAGCATTCTGATCCCATTAGTTCTGTCTCACAGTAATAAGGTTTCCCCCTACCCTAATCCCTTTTTCTAAGTATGTACAAGTTCGGAATTGAACCCATTTAGTTAGTTTCTGTTTATTTTGAACATGCATGCAATACAATCACAATGTATTACATCACATTCTTCCAGTTGTTTCACTACAGCATGTTCGAAAAGGAGTAGGAAGAAACAAAGCTTATTTAAACCTACCCCTTCAGTTTGATCCCATTTCTTTGTTCTCTGTTTGTAACAGAACAGTGAATAAATAAATAAGTAAGTTAAAATTTTTTAAATGAATACAAATTAGACATAACGTATACACAATAATCAACGTTCTCATAATTAAATAGTTCAGTAATTTATGGTTCACCAAGGAGATCAATGAGGTTAATTATTTTAAAGAACTTTTTTTTTTCAAGATGTTCATCATAATTCTTCTTCTTTGTACTTTGTGAACACTTGTAGTTATTATTAGTACTTTTTTTCCCCCCCTAGCGTAATCCATTCCATAATTTAATTCCACATACTGATATACTGAACGTTCTAATTCATCCCAAAAGTGTTCTATCGGGTTCAGGTCAGGACTCTGTGCAGGCCAGTCAAGTTCATCCACACCAGACTCTGTCCTCCATGTCTTTATGGACCTTGCTTTGTGCACTGGTGCACAGTCATGTTGGAAGAGGAAGGGGCCCCTTCCAAACTGTTCCCACAAGGTTGGGAACATGAATGTTTTGGTATCCTGGAGCATTCAAAGTTCCTTTCACTGGATCTAAGGGGCCAAGCCCAACTCCTGAAAAACAACCCCACAGCATAATTCCACCTCCACCAGATTTCACACTCGGCACAATGCAGTCCGAAATGTAGCGTTCTCAGATGTACAGAAGCTCCCTGCGTACTGTACGTGGGCTAATTGGAAGCTCACACGAAGTTTGGAGCTCTGTAGCAACTGACTGTGCAGAAAGTCGGCCACCTCTTTGCACTATGCGCTTTAGCATCCGCTGACCCCTCTGTCACTTTACGTGGCCTACCACTTTGTGGCTGAGTTGCTGTTGTTCCCAAACTCTTCCATTTTCTTATAATAAAGCTGACAGTTGACTTTGGAATATTTAGGAGCGAGGACCAATGTTCCCTCTAATTGTTCATGTGTGTGAGCAAACGCAAATACTCCCTGAGCATTCAGTGGAGCCCATGTGAGCAACATCAGACGTGCACATTTTGGCTACACCAGCAGCACACCTGTCCCAAACCTGACTAAATAACAAGTTCAATCTCCATCCATCCATCCATTTTTTACCGCTTGTCCCTTTCGGGGTCGCTGTAGCCTTACTCAGCTGCATTCGGGCGGAAGGCGGGGTACACCCCGGACAGGTCCCCACCTCATCGCAGGGCCAACACAAATAGACAGACAACATTCTCTTATTATTATAATCAAATGACAGTAGTCATTTCCATTTCTAATATAAGTGTTTAGGCCCACTTACAATGACAATAACAACAAATATACAGTATGTGTATGTATGTGTATGTATGTATATGTATGTATGTATATATGTATGTATGTATGAATGTATGTATGTATGTATGTATGTGTATGTATGTGTATATATATATATGTATGTGTGTATGTATATATATATATATATATATTATTATTATTATTATTATTTTTTTTTTTTTAATCTATTTAATATATTTAACTTATTCTGTTAAATTATATATGGGTACGCGTGTATGTGGGTGTGTGTACGTTTGTATATATGTATGGTGAAATCTGTGTGTATGTATGTAGGTACATATGTATGTGTCGCTGCCCCGGTGTGCATTGCTGATCGCGGCGCCGGGTCTGCTGAGGTGCCGTGGCATGCCGGCTGTGGGCGCAGGGCTGGGCCCTTATGGCTTTTTGCCGGATGGGATGCCTGGTGGGTGGTGGGCGGGGGGGGCCTGGACGTGCGGGAGGGGCTGCGGGGTTTGGTGGCGTTGGGCACTGTTGGCGTCCAGGCCTCTTGTTTATTTTTATTTATTTTATTTTATTTAAAGGGTTTATTTTTATTTTATTTTTATTTTTTTTAATTTTCTTTCTATATTTTTTTTTTATTTTGTATTTATTTATTTATTTATTTTTTTTGTGTGTGTGTGTTGTGTATGTATGTGTTTGTGTATATGTGGGCTTATGTATATGTGTGTGGGTGTATTAATGTGTATATATGTGTGGATGTGTATGTTTATATGTATATGCATGCGTGTGTATATGTGTGTATGTGTATGTATATGTATATGCATATATGTATGTGTGTATGTATGTGTATATGAATGTGTAGGTGTGTGCATGGGTGTGGATGTCCGGTGGCTCAATTGGCCTGGCTGTGGATGAGTTGGGGTAGGTGGGTTGGTGGCCTCGGTGGTAGCCGGGGGTGTGCGTTGTTGTGGTTTACGGGGTCGGTCGCTTTTTTGTTTTGGTTTCGGCGGCCGCGGGCGTTTACGCTGCGGACGGGCGGTGGTGGTGATGGTTGCTGCGGTGATACCAGCGGTTGGCATCGCTGTGTTGGGTTGGAGTGGTTGGGGGACTGTGGCTGGTGTCTGTGCGCTTGTGGGGTTGTGGGGCTGGCTGGCGTTGGCTTGCCGGCTGGTTTGGGGGCTGGCGGGCGGACGGGATGCATTGGCTTCTTGCCCCGTTGGGGGGCTCCTTCCCCTGGCCGGGACTCGTATGGGCACGTTGCTGTGTGGATGGCCGGGATGCGGTGTTTGCATTGGGCGTGGGGGCTGTGCGGTTTCTCTGCGTTTGGTTGCCGGTATGGGCTCTGCAGGGTTGGGTTGGGGCGGGCGGGGGCTGGCTTTGTTTGGCGGGGGGAGGGGCTCGCGTGGCGTCACGTTAAAGTGGTCTGGTGTGGGTCACGGGCTGTGGCGGGGGGTGGCGGCCTCCTGGCCGTAGTTCCTGGTTGTCGGCCGCGTGGACTGGGGGGATGTCCGGGCCCTCTACTCCTCCTACTTATAGCGCACACAGTCACACATATATAGGACTTTGGGGATTGTCCTGCGGGGAGGCATGGCGGGGGGTTGAGGATGCCTCCAATGGGGCTCCAGTCCTCCTGTCTTGTCCCCTGCTCGTCCATCCCTCAATCTTAGCTGCATATTAGACACTTAGGATTTGGGGGGCTTGGTTTGGTTGGGACCCACCATGACCTTGATGTCCCCCAATTTTAATCGCATTATTAGTTCCCACAAGCATACATATCTCACTCACGCTACAGTACACACATCAATAGGGACTGGAGGTCGGCTGTAACGGCTGACCTCCTAATTTTAACTACACAGTAGACACTCTGGGGGCCTTGTACACATGCATGGGGGGTTTGGGGTTCGGCGCACCCCTCATTGCCTCGTCGGCCGGCGGGGACTGCGGTCTGGTGGCCTGCCAGGCTTTTATTCATTTATTATTGTTATATATTTTTTTTTATTTTTAATGTATTTATTATTTTTATTTTTATTATTTACTTATTTTTATTTTATTTTATTTTTTAAATTTTATTTTTTATTTTATTTTATTTTTTTATTTTTTTTTATTTTTTTTTAAATCTTATTATTTATTTGTGTGTGGCGTCGCGCAGGTCTCACTTCCTGTTGGATGGGGTCCGTGCCCGTGTGGCCCGACCTTGCGCTGTGGGGTCTCTGTTGGTGACTTGGTGTGGTGGCGGCGCAGCCCCCGTGTCTGGTCTGGATGCTGTGTCTCGGTTGTTTGGGCGGTGGTGTGTTTGTGCGGGTTTGGGTTGGGGTGGGGGGCCTTTTGGTTGGGGGGGTTGTTGGTGTCTCTTGTTTGCGTGTTGGCGTTCGGGCTGACCGGCGGGCTGGCGCCGGCTGGTCTCTGTGGCCCTGGTGGCGTGTGGTTGCTGGTCGCAGTTTTTTTTTGATCGCTTTGATTTGATTGGCTGGTGCTGGCTGTCTGGGGTTATTGCGGCTGCTGTTTCTGCTGCCGTTTGTTTGTGGTGTGGGCACCCGTGGCTGCTGGGTCTGGTGCAGGGGTGTGGCTGATGTTGTGACTGATGGCAGCGCGCGCGCGTGATGGCTGTCGGGGCTGACGAACTATGTATATGTGTGTGTATGTATGTATGTTTATATATGTGTATGTGTACATATGTGTATGTATATGTATATATGTGTATGTGTGGGTATGTATACGTGTATGTGTGTATGTGTATGTATATATGCATGTATGTATGTATATTTCTGGGGGTACGCTCTGGGCCTGCCTGTCAGACGGGGGTCGACGCCTCAGGCTACTGCATCCGAACTGCGTGTCTGGAGCTCCTGGGTCCCGCTGTCCATCCCTTCCGGGTGCCCGTCTTGGTTGGGGTCTGTTGGGCCTAGTCCCTGCGTCTATTGTGGTAGCTTGGTGCTGCAAGGTATTCCGAGGTGCTGCGAGTCGGCCAGTTGCTGGGGTAGTGACCTTGTTTGTCAGCATGTCTGTGATCTTCTTTTAATTCTTTTTTTTTTTAATTAATTAATTAATTAATTTATTTATTTATTTATTTTTTAATATATTTTATTAATATTATTTTTTAATTTTCCCCTCCCTCAGGGGGGGGGGCTCGGCGGGGCGGTTGCTGGTTGTTCCATCTCCATCGTTGGGGTCCCTGCGGGTGGGGTGGGTGGTTCCCGTGGCCCTGTGCCTGGGTGGTCCTGCGGCGGCCGGTTTGGGTGGGGTGGCCGGGGGCTGGCCTCGCCGCGCTCTCCGGGGGTGGGGGGTGGGCTCGTGGGGGCCCGGTTGCCGGTGGGGCGGGGGCGGTCTTCCCGTCCGGTTGCGGGGAGTCTCTGGGTCCCTCGGGCGGGGCGTCTCGCCTTTCTGCCCGTGTGGGGTGTGGTCTCTCGCTGGCTTGGGGTCTGGCTGTCCCCTGCTTTTCTCGTGCCCTGTCCTCTGCCGGGTGCGTCTGTCTGCGGCCTGCTGCTGGCCCTTGTGGGCGGTACGGTGGGTCGGGCTCTGGGGTTCCTGTCGCTGGCCGGCTTGGCTGCGTGGGGGCGGTGGTCCCTGGTTCCCTGGGCACCACGCCTCCTGTTTGTGGGTTGGGCTCTCGGGGGTGATGGGGCCGTGCTCTGGCTCCCACGCACTCTGGGAGTCGAATGTATTGTACATGCAAATTCACATATGCTCACATACGTACATAGGTACCTACGCTCCCACATACATACACAAATACAGTACATATTTACCTACCTAATGTTCGTACATCCACACGCACATTCAATATACAAACATACACATACACATACTGTACGTATACATTCACTGTACAAACACATATTCACATTCTGTACATATACATTCATTGTACAAACACATATACACATTCTGTACATATACAAGTACATATGCATACTTACACTCATGCACATAATCACGTTGCATCAAACATATATTAACGTTGTTGCCCTAGGGTAAACTGGGTGTAACACATGGCACACTGACAAAGCTTAACCTATTGTGACTATAACAATCTACAAGGTTAATGTAGGTTGCTTCTCTTTCTCCCCCTCCATTTTTCTGCATTCTTTTGTATCTCAAGTTATCATTACGTATATGTATTGTTGCATTTGAACAACTGTATTGTTGATAATAAAGGTAAATTATTGGTATTGTTCATTATCAATAGCGCTATTTCTATTGGTATTTGTATTGATCCATTTGTAGTGTAATAATGCTCATGGTTATTTCTGTATTATTTTTTATTTTTCGCTAACTGCTTATTTGCTATTACTTTTACCATCATATTTGTACATGTCATATTTGCTGATGTTGCTCTATTGTTGTTGTTGTTTGCTGTTGTTGTTTTTGTCTCTCTGTCTAATCCCCCTCTTGTCCCCACAATTTCCCCCTCTGTCTTCTTTTTTTTTCTCTTTCTATCCCCTCCTGCTCCGGCCCGGCTGCACTAAATGATAATATAAATACATTTAATAAAGTCAAATACAAATAAGGCAACAAGAGAAGTATCCTACACTTCTCTTTTGTAAAGTAAATCTGAACAGCCGACATGGGCATCTACATCAACTATATGATTTGCCTGAGAAGCTGGACAGGACATAAAAAAACAACAAAAAAAAACAAAAAAAAAAAACAACAAATATTGTTTTTCATGAACTGTGTACTTGTATTGTTTGTCTGGGTGGAGGTCCTGCTTTGGAAATAATTTGTACCCCTTTCAGACATTGCATTTAGCTCCCATTAAAACATTCACATGTTGCACAATGAGATGTAAGCAGGGGATCATGTGTACATTCCTGCAACTTCCTGTTTGTAAAATATATTTTTATTAGTATTTATTTAATATACTAACAGCATTTCATGATTAAAATTTATAAATTAAGATTCCTAATAAATGACACTAGAATAAGCACACATTTGATTGGTAAATCATAGTGTAACGACCTGGAATGACACTTTATGTGTGGTGTTGGAGTTGTCCGACTTTTTATGTGGCTGTAAACGCATCACTGGCTAAGTGCCATATGTGCATGTGTTGGCGCAAGTGAGAAAGAGCGAGCGGCTGCTGTTGATATAACAAAGTTGCTTTTGGTCTGGTTTGTACTGCAGAAAATGACCACTTTTGCTAGATATAATTTTTTTTACTAATGTTTTGGTGATGTGTCTCGACAGACGTTACAATATTTGAACAATGATGACGAAAACTGTTTTCTCTGTCGTGTCCGCGTGTCGAAAATTGTTATGCGCTTATTTTTTTATTAGATTTTGTGCGTGGTATAGATTTGCCGTGCGCAGAGGACGCTTGAGCAGTGCGCAATTGCACAGGCGCGCACCTTAGAAGGAACGTTGGCGAGGAAATTTCACTACTGGATTTGTTGCACAGGTGGCATCCGATGACAGTTCCACGCTGGAAATCACTGAGAGCAGCCCATTCTTTCACAAATGTTTGTAGAAACAGTCTCCATGCCTAAATGCTTCATTTTATACACCTGTGGCCGGACCAAGTGATTAGGACACCTGATTCTGATCATTTGGATGGGTGGCCAAATACTTTTGTTGTATTTAATTATATTTAACAGAGAATGAACAGTTATGCACACAGCATGCAGCTAACAGTCAATAACAGAACCAATCCTCGAGCTTTGTTGAAAGGGCGAGGCGGGCATTTATAGAAGTCAGCTGATTGGCAACCACTACCAGGTGTGGCCAGGCTGCCAATCAGCAGCAGGTGAGTGAAAAACCGCTCAGGCAAACATGCAGGAAAAGGAACCAAACATAACAGTGCTACACAGGAAATAAACACAAACTAATTGCATTGGTGATATCTTCCGTTATTTCGACAAATGCCATTGATGTCTTTGGTTGTCTGGGAGAGCTTCATTTTTATCAATGGATTTTTTCCAATCTGTTTTTCAATAATTTAAGAAAAATTGGGGAATGCAGGTGCTGTATTTTGTGATAATCCTGTGTGTCTAGCCCAGTGTTCTTCAACCAGTGTGCCGTGAGACACAGTCTGGTGTGCCGTGGGAGATTATCTAATTTCACCTATTTAGGTTAAAAATATTTTTTGCAAACCAGTAATTATAGTCTGCAAAATCATGTGTTGTTGTTGAGTGTCGGTGCTGCCTAGAACTCGGCGGAGTAACCGTGTAATACTCTTCCATATCAGTAGGTGGTAGCCGGTAGCTAATTGCTTTGTAGATGTCGGAAACAGCGGGAAGCAGTGTGCAGGTAAAAAGGTATGATAAACAAAAGGTGAGTGCCCCTAAGAAAAGGCATTGAAGCTTAGAGAAGGCTATGCAGAACGAAACTAAAACTGAACTGGCTACAAAGTAAACAAAAACAGAATGCTGGACAAAAGCAAAGACTTACAGCGTGTGGAGCAGACGGCGTCCACAAAGCACATCCGTAGATGACATGACAATCAACACCAAAATAGGAGTGCAAGGCAAGAACCTGTCAAGACTTGGACTATGGGTTGTTTGTTTTCCCGAGATGCAAGTAAAGTTGGAGCGGGCAAGGCATGAAGGTAAGGACATCTATTATTTGAACACTAACTACTAAATACAAACAAAAGGGTACAAACAAAAGGTGCGCACAATGGCGGAAAACAAACTTGACTAATGAAACAAAAGACTAGCACAAAGGCAATTAACTATGAACATGAAACAAAAACACTTACTGTGGCATAGCATGAAGCATGAACTATAGTAAAGAGGAATCTCATGGGTAGCACAGGTAATGTCCCCAGGCTGACTTCCTGGCTACAGTGGGCTTAAATAATATAGACATGATTGACAACAGGTGCGCGAGTGCAAAACGTGAAACAGGTGAAACTAATGGTCGCTATGGTGACAAAACAAACAAGAGTGCACAAAGAGTCCAAAAACCAAACCGAACATAACTAAAACAAAACATGATCACACAGACATGACAGAACCAAAACACAGGAAAACAGAAAAACGCAAACTAAGTCAGGGGGTGATGTGACAGGTGGTGACAGTACACCTACTTTGAGACAGGAGCTATATTGATGCATGCTTGGTTATGGTTATGGTTTGAATTCATATCCAACAATTGCGACAACGACTTTTTACCGTCAACTGAGTTTCGTTTTTTTAACGATTTCTGCTGGTGGTGTGCCTCCGGATTTTTTCAACGCAAAAAATGTGCCTTGGCTCCAAAAAGGTTGAAAAACACTGGTCTAGCCAATTAATTACACTTCCACACGGTCCATTGGAACATCTACGAAAATACAAGAACACTCATTTTAATTCTTGTTTGCCACCACAAGTTCCGTTGTACTTGTGCAATGACAATAAAGACCGACCGACTTCAAAGTTTCTCACTTATAAAAGATTGCGTCCGTGCCACTCAATTCCAAGCTTTTGCCGGAGCTATATCACGCTGATGCAAATGGATTTTATGTATGTGTGGATTGAAAAGCTCACCATATCTCATTCGGACACACAAGGGCACCTTTTTTTTTTTTTAATTTGTGTTTGGAGGCTGGAGGTGATTCTGTTCACTCCCCCAGCTCCTATAATGAATAGGAAATGTCTTTAAACCAACCGGAGCAGCGTCGTAAGTGAATGTTTTGTACTTTCTGGACGTTTCTGAGGTCAGATCTGATCTGGCAAAAAAAAAGTTGGTGGCAACAAATAACAAAACGTTTTTCAACAATACTCGACAAAGATATGACAAATTTCCTATCACAGTTAAAAAATGATCACAGTATTGTTGAATGTGCTGAAAAAATACTTAAAGGCCTACTGAAACCCACTGCTACCGACCACGCAGTCTGATAGTTTATATATCAATGATGAAATCTTAACATTGCAACACATGCCAATACGGCCGGGTTAGCTTACTAAAGTGCAATTTTAAATTTTGCGCGAAATATCCTGCTGAAAACGTCTCGGTATGATGACACTTGCGCGTGACGTCATGGATTGTGGAGGACTTTTTGGGACAGCATGGTGGCCAGCTATTAAGTTGTCTGTTTTCATCGCAAAATTCCACAGTATTCTGGACATCTGTGTTGGTGAATCTTTTGCAATTTGTTCAATGAACAATGGAGACAGCAAAGAAGAAAGCTGTAGGTGGGAAGCGGTGTATTGCGGCAGGTGTTGTGCCGGATAACGCACCCCCGCCGTAGAATGCACCTCCTGACTGTTGTGCCGGATAACACAGCCGGTGTTTCATTGTTTACATTCCCGAAAGATGACAGTCAAGCTTTACCATTGGCCTGTGGAGAACTGGGACAACAGAGACTCTTACCAGGAGGACTTTGAGTTGGATGCGCAGACGCGGTACCGTGAGTACGCATGCAGCTGCGGCTTCCAAACATTTGATCGCTTGCCCATATGTGCGTGCCGCTATGTGCATGTCACGTACGTAACTTTGGGGACTTTGGGGAAATATATGTGCTGTATAAACTTTGGGGAGGTGAACGGTACTTTGGGCTGTGGGATTGAGTGTGTTGTGCAGGTGTTTGAGTTGTATTGGCGGGTTATATGGACGGGAGGGGGGAAGTGTTTGTTATGCGGGATTAATTTGTGGCATATTAAATATAAGCCTGGTTGTGTTGTGGCTAATAGAGTATATATATGTCTTGTGTTTATTTACTGTTTTAGTCATTCCCAGCTTAATATCAGGTCCCACCCGCCTCTCACAGCATCTTCCCTATCTGAATCGCTCCCACTGCCCTCTAGTCCTTCACTCTCACTTTCCTCATCCACAAATCTTTCATCCTCGAATGGGAAATCGTCGCTTTCTCAGTCCGAATCGCTCTCGCTGCTGGTGGCCATGATTGTAAACAATGTGCAGATGTGAGGAGCTCCACAACCTGTGACGTCACGCGCATATCGTCTGCTACTTCCGGTACAGGCAAGGCTTTTTTATCAGCGACCAAAAGTTGCAAACTTTATCGTTGACGTTCTCTACTAAATCCTTTCAGCAAAAATATGGCAATATCGCGAAATGATCAAGTATGACACATAGAATAGAAAAATCGCATTTCAGTAGGTCTTTAAACACATAATTTAACTAGGGGTGTCCTGATCCGATATTGGTATCAGATATTTGTTTGATATCAGCAAAGTAATAGGGCTGCAACTAACGATTAATTTGATAATCGATTAATCTGTCGATTATTACTTCGATTAATCGATTAATAATCGGATAAAAGAGACAAACTACATTTCTATCCTTTCCGGCACCAAACTTATTTTGATTATTGTTTCTCAGCTGTTTGTACATGTTGCAGTTTATAAATAAAGGTTTAAATAAAAAAAAATGCCTCTGCGCATGCGCATAGCGTAGATCCGACGAATCAATGACTAAATTAATCGCCAACTATTTTTATAATCGATTTTAATCGATTTAATCGATTAGTTGTTGCAGCCCTGCAAAATAAAAACATGTATCAGATGCTATTGGCTTGCATCCAAAATGTAAGATGCAAGCACTTCGACTTGTGCAAAACTGGACAGCCATTTAGCATCTAAATGTCCTCAATAAGCACACAAAATTGGTCTTTTCTTGTATTTTAGTCATTTACAAAAAGTAAACATGGTAGGCTTTCCAGGAGATCGCAAAAAGCCGCTGTCTGACCAGGGCTTAGAAAATCTGCAAAGACTCCTCCCACCCCCACCAAGGACTGTTTTCACTGCTGGACTCTAGAAAGAGGTTCCGCAGCCTCCGAAGCAGAACCTCCAGGTTCTGTAACAGCTTCTTCCCTCAAGTCGTAAGACTCTTGAACGCATCATAATTAAATTATACCCTCAACTCCCCCCAAAATGGATTAACTCGCTGGAATAATAAAATACAATATAACATACATCTGTGGACGCATGTGAAAAAGTGCAATATATTTATCTGTACAGTAATCTATTTATCTATATATATATATATATATATATATATATATATATATATATACATATATATATATATATATATATATATATATATATATATATATATATATATATATATATATATATATATATATATATGCACCTTATTGCTTTTTTATCCTGCACTACCATGAGCTTATGTAACACAATTTTGTTCTTATCTGTGCTGCAAAGTTCAAATTTGAATGACAATAAAAAGGAAGTCAAAAGTCTAAAGTCTAAAAGTCTATAGGCTACAAGGAGCTAGCATTGTGAAACCCCGTTTCCATATGAGTTGGGAAATTGTGTTAGATGTAAATATAAACGGAATACAATGATTTGCAAATCCTTTTCAACGCATATTCAGTTGAATATGCTACAAAGACAACATATTTGATGTTCAAACTCATGAACTTTTTTTTTTTTTGCAAATAATAATTAACTTAGAATTTCATGGCTGCAACACGTGCTAAAGTAGTTGGGAAAGGGCATGTTCACCACTGTGTTACATGGCCTTTACTCAATAAATGTTTGGGAACTGAGGAGACACATTTTTTAAGCTTCTCAGGTGGAATTCTTTCCTATTCTTGCTTGATGTACAGCAGTTCGGGGGTCTCTGTTGTGCTATTTTAGGCTTCATAATGTGCCACACATATTCAATGGGAGACAGGTCTGGACTACAGGCAGGCCAGTCTAGTACCCACACTCTTTTACGATGAAGTCACGTTGATGTAACACGTGGCTTGGCATTGTCTTGCTGAAATAAGCAGGGGCGTCCATGGTAACGTTGCTTGGATGGCAACATATGTTACTCCAAATCCTGTATGTACCTTTCAGCATTAATGGTGCCTTCACAGATGTGTAAGTTACCCATGTCTTGGGCACTAATGCACCCCCATACCATCACAGATACTGGCTTTTCAACTTTGCGCCTATAACAATCCGGATGGTTCTTTTCCTCTTTGGTCCGGAGGACACGACGTCCACAGTTTCCAAAAAAAATTCAAATGTGGACTCGTCAGACCACAGAACACTTTTCCACTTTGTATCAGTCCATCTTGGATGAGCTCAGGCCTAGCGAAGCTGACAGCGTTTCTGGGTGTTGTTGATAAACGGTTTTCGCCTTGCATAGGAGAGTTTTAACTTGCACTTACAGATGTAGCGACCAACTGTAGTTACTGACAGTGGGTTTCTGAAGTGTTCCTGAGCCCATGTGGTGATATCCTTTACACACTGATGTCGCTTGTTGATGCAGTACAGCCTGAGGGATCGAAGGTCACGGGCTTAGCTGCTTACGTGCAGTGATTTCTCCAGATTCTCTGAACCCTTTGATGATATTACGGACCGTAGATGGTGAAATCCCTAAATTCCCTGCAATAGCTGGTTGAGAAAGGTTTTTCTTAAACTGTTCAACAATTTGCTCACGCATTTGTTGACAAAGTGGTGACCCTCGCCCCATCCTTGTTTGTGAATGACTGAGCATTTCATGGAATCTACTTTTATACCCAATCATGGCACCCACCTGTTCCCAATTAGCCTGTTCACCTGTGGGATGTTCCAAATAAGTGTTTGATGAGCATTCCTCAACTTTATCAGTATTTATTGCCACATTTCCCAACTTCTTTGGCACGTGTTGCAGCCATGAAATTCTAAGTTAATTATTATTTGCAAAATAAAAAAAAGTTTATGAGTTTGAACATCAAATATGTTGTCTTTGTAGCATATTCAACTGAATATGGGTTGAAAATGATTTGCAAATCATTGTATTCCGTTTATATTTACATCTAACACAATTTCCCAACTCATATGGAAACAGGGTTTGTAGATGTCATCGATGTTTGAACCTGACAATTATGGTATTTATCGTGCAGTGCAAAATTCTATGTTTCACAATTCCGGTATTTTAAATACATTTTTTTACGTCTTATGAAAACATTTAATTGAAATTGAGTTGACTGTTTGCGTTCCTTGCAAAGCGGTAGAAAGTAAATGATTTATTTTTCAAATAGATAGCACTGCAGTCAAGAAACGCTGGCATTTTTATATCACACTATTGCCACTGTGCGATATAATCCATCCATATGTGCCTCAGTCCATATTCGAGTGAAAGCTGCTTTCCACAGCATTTTATTTTCCACTTTCACTTCGCATTCGTCATCAGTCACACCTTTTAACGAGGCTCAATGTCACGTAACCTACCTCCTTCAGAGGTAATTAAAGGCAATGATGCAAAGAAGAGAAGGACAATTAACTCATAGTAAACCAGACCCTTTTCTGCTTTCAGTAAAATGATGGGGACACATAAAACACATTTCTAATGTGCAATTAGGCAATTGATAAATCACTGAAATGGTTGTTTTTTACTCTTGTGATCGTAGCGATTTTAAGACCAATAGCCAGATAGTTCTTGTATTATATGAAATAATTCAGTTACAAAACCCATAACCAGTGAAGTTGGTACATTGTATAATTCGTAAATAAAAACAGAATACAATGATTTGCAAATCCTTTTCAACTTATATTCAATTGAATAGACTGCAAAGACAAGATATTTAATGTTCGAACTGAGAATTTTTTTTTTTTTTTTTTTGGCAAATAATCATTAACTTAGAATTTAATGGCAGCAACACAATTAAAAAAAGTTGGCACAGGGGCATTTTTACCACTGTGTTACATGGCCTTTCATTTTAACAACCCTCAGTAAATATTTGGGAACTGAGGAGACCAATTTTTGAAGCTTTTCAGGTGGAATTCTTTCCCATTCTTGCTTGATGTACAGCTTAAGTTGTTCAACAGTCCGGGGGTCTCCGTTGTAGTATTTTAGGATTCAAAATGCGCCACACATTTTCAATGGGAGACAGGTCTGGACTACAGGCAGGCCAGTCTAGTACCTGCACTCTTTTACTATGAAGCCACAATGTTGTAACATGTGGCTTGGCATTGTCTTGCTGAAATAAGCAGGGGCGTCCATGGTAACGTTGCTTGGATGGCAACATATGTTGTTCCAAACCCTGTAGGTACCTTTCAGCATTAATGGTGCCTTTACAGATGTGTAAGTTAACCATGCCTTGGGCATTAATACACCCCCATACCATCACAGATGCTGGCTTTTGAACTTTGTGCCTTGAACAATCCGGATGTTTTTTTTTCCCTCTTTGTTCCGGAGGACACGACGTCCACAGTTTCCAAAAACAATTTGAAATGTGGACTCGTCAGACCACAGAACACTCTTCCACTTTGCATCAGTCCATCCTAGATGAGCTCGGGCCCAGCGAAGTTGGCGGCGTTTCTGGGTGTTGTTGATAAATGGCTTTCGCTTTGCATAGTAGAGTTTTTAACTTGCACTTACAGATGTAGCGACCAACTGTAGTTACTGACAGTGGTTTTCTGAAGTGTTCCTAAGCCCATGTGGTGATATCCTTTACACACTGATGCCGGTTGTTGATGCAGTACCGCCTGAGGGATCGAAGGTCACGGGCATTCAATGTTACGTGCAGTGATTTCTCTAGATTCTCTGAACCTTTTGATGATATTACAGACCTTAGATGGTGAAATCCCTAAATTCCTTGCAATAGCTGGTTGAGAAATGTTGTTCTTAAACTGACAATTTGCTCACGCATTTGTTGACAAAGTGGTGACCCTCGCCCCATCCTTGTTTGTGAATGACTGAGCATTTCATGGAGGCTGCTTTTATACCCAATCATGGCACCCACCTGTTCCCAATTAGCCTGTTCACCTGTGGGATGTTCCAAATAAGTGTTTGATGAGCATTCCTCAACTTTCTCAGTCTTTTTTGCCACTTGTGCCAGCTTTTTTGAAACATGTATGCAGTCTATTGAATTGAATATAGGTTGAAAAGGATTTGCAAATCCTTGTATTCTGTTTTTACGTATGATTTACACAACGTGCCAACTTCACTGGTTTAGTGGTTTGTATTCATAGTGAAGGATAAGTTCTCATTGAGAATCTGGTGGGACGTGAGGAAGTTATTCTTCCTGACTGGACTGGGACAATATTTTAAGGAGGAGGAAATGCCTGGAAGACAACAGCAGGGGTTAAAGAAGGTCGACACAAATGCAACTCAACCACAGGGTTCAGGGATGTAACTATAAACGAAATCAATGATAAACCGCGGTAAAACTCACGACGGTTGGTGTTACCGTTCGTAACGGTATATATGCCTCGCTTAAATGCTAACATGAAAACAAGAGACATTACGTATTGTCCAGAGTTGGGTAGTAAGTACATTTGCATTACATTTACTTGAGTAACTTTTTGGTCAAATTGTGCTTGTCAGAGTAGTTTTAATGCAACATACTTTTCTTATTTTACTTGTGTATTTTTGTAACATTGAGTTCCATTCAATTCGTTATTTATTGACATCACGATTATTTAGAATCTATCGATGTCCTTCTGGTAGGCACTGTCACAAGACTCTGTTTCACCAATCCAACGTGAGCACGGGTGACGTTCGACTCCCGTACGTGTGTTTTGCTTGGCACGCCCAGACCACGCCCCCTTTTAAATATGCAAATCACATGGAAAATAGCCATGTTAAGTTAAAGTACCAATGATTGTCACACACACACACTAGGTGTGGTGAAATTATTCTCTACATTTGACCCATCACCCTTGATCACCCCCTGGGAGGTGAGGGGAGCAGTGAGCAGCAGCGGTGGCCGCGCCCGGGAATCATTTTTGGTGATTCAACCCCCAATTCCAACCCTTGATGCTGAGTGCCAAGCAGGGAGGTAATGGGTCCCATTTTTATAGTCTTTGGTATGACTCGGCCGGGGTTTGGACTCAGAACCTGCCGATCTCAGGGCGGACACTCTACCCAGTGCTTGAGCTTGGAATGTTCTGACCAATCACTAGTCAGTAGGGGGTGCTTCTTTCTTGCGTTTCGAGGAAACCTTAGAGCAGTCCTGGGCAAGTAGATCTTTAAGATGGAAAGTGTAGCCGCCATTATGATGTGCAGTTTTCAAATGACCGTAAGTCTTGAACTATACAAAGTAGAGATGTAAGATAATGGCTTTTTTGCCGATATCCGATATTGTCCAACTCTTAATTACCGATTCCGATATTAACCGATACCGATATATACAGTCGTGGATATTAACACATTATTATGCCTAATTTTGTTGTGATGCCCCGCTGGATGCATTAAACAATGTAACAAGGTTTTCCAAAATAAATCAACTCAATTATGGAAAAAAATGCCAACATGGCACTGCCATATTTATTATTGAAGTCACAAAGTGCATTATTTTTCGCTCTGGGGTGGTTTTTGTTGTATTTTTGTTTTTTCTCGGTGCAGTCTTTAAAGGGGAACATTATCACGATTTCAGAATGGTTAAAACCATTAAAAATCAGTTCCCAGTGGCTTATTATATTTTTCGAAGTTTTTTTCAAAATTTTACCCATCACGCAATATCCCTAAAAAAAGCTTCAAAGTGCCTGATTTTAACCATCGTTATATACACCCGTCCATTTTCCTGTGACGTCACATAGTGAATACAAACAAACATGGTGGAAAGAACAGCAAGATATAGCGACATTAGCTCGGATTCAGACTCGGATTTCAGCGGTTTAAGCGATTCAACAGATTACGCATGTATTGAAACGGATGGTTGTAGTGTGGAGGCAGGTAGCGAAAACGAAATTGAAGAAGAAACTGAAGCTATTGAGCCATATCGGTTTGAACCGTATGCAAGCGAAACCGACGAAAACGACACGACAGCCAGCGACACGGGAGAAAGCAAGGACGAATTCGGCGATCGCCTTCTAACCAACGATTGGTATGTGTTTGTTTGGCATTAAAGGAAACTAACAACTATGAACTAGGTTTACAACATATGAAATACATTTGGCAACAACATGCACTTTGAGAGTGCAGACAGCCCAGTTTTCATCAATTAATATATTCTGTAGACATACCCTCATGTCAGCAGGCCAGGGAAGCTAGGGTCGATATTCTTCTCTTGATCATCTTCGGTGGCATAAGGGACGGTGTGAGCCAAGACATCCAGGGGGTTTAGCTCGCTCGTCTGCGGGAACAAACTACCGCCATTGCTTGCCGTGCTACCGAGGGCCTTTGTCCCTGAATTGCTCACACACTCCGGCAGATTCAATGGGGGTCTGGCGGCAGATTTCTTTGACTTTATCGTTGGAAATGCATCTGCTTTGAGTGTCGCAGGATATCCACACATTCTTGCCATCTCTGTCGTAGCATAGCTTTCGTCGGTAAAGTGTGCGGAACAAACGACTGACCATTTTCGTCGGCTTTCCCCACACCCTCGTATTTTGAACAACATTCGTCCAATTTCTTGCCACTTTCGCATCTTTGGGCCACTGGTGCAACTTGAATCCGTCCCTGTTCGTGTTGTTACACCCTCCGACAACACACCGACGAGGCATGATGTCTCCAAGGTACGGAAAACAGTCGAAAAAACGGAAAATAACAGAGCTGATTTGTCATTGCTTCCCGATGTGACGTCACAACGAGAGCGAATAATAGAAAGGCGTTTAATTCGCCAAAATTCAGCCATTTAGAGTTCAGAAATCGGTTAAAAAAATATATGGTCTTTTTTCTGCAACATCAAGGTATATATTGACGCTTACATAGGTCTGGTGATAATGTTCCCCTTTAAGCGACAACTGTGCGGTACTACTTTTTTTCGGTGTTTGCTTTTCATCCATCTTCCGCTTGTATTCATCGTGTATCTCCTTATGATTCTTGAAGAGGTGGGAGATCTAATTGCTCGTATTAAAGGAAGACGTCTTGGTTCCTCCTCGCATAACCAACTTTTTGCAGTCATTGCAAATTGCCAGTTTTTTTTATCTGTCAGACACACTTTAAAATAATCCCAAACCATAGACATGGTGTTGTTAGTCAGTCACCGAGCTCGCTGGCTTGTTAGCCACGGCTACAGCACCGGCAACAACACACTCTTGTTGCTGTTATGCTGCGCTCGCGGCGGTTTGATGAGGTCGTCAAGCGTCGCCAGTAAACCTCTCATGCTGCAGTCGACAACTCCTGTGTTGTGTGTGGGAGAGGGGAGAGGGGAGAGGGGAGAGGGGAGGGGCAGCTGACTGGGATATGTACCGCTCTGTACAGTGGCGTTTTAAAAAGTCATTCATTTTACTTTTTGAAACCGATACCGATAATTTCCGATATTACATTTTAAAGCATTTATCGGCCGATATTATCAGCCTGCCGATATTATCGGACATCTCTAATACAAAGTATTTCAATGGTTGGAATCTGCGCTTTTGCATGATATACTAGTTACTATGGTAATCTAATTAGTTGCTATGGTAATCTAATTAGTTACTACGGTAATCTAAATCACAGCAGCTCAGACGAGGCACCAAGCAATGTGGGTGGGGAGCGTTTTCAGAGCAGCCAGCCTGAAATTCGGGTGTCAGGGACAGACGGGGAAGGAGATTTTCACAACAAAGTTCTAAAGCTTCGTTTTTTTACCCTTCGCGTTCATATTTCGCATTGCATTTTTGTTGCGTTTCGCTTGATTGCAAAATATGTCGACCGAGAGGGGGTGCGACGTTCATATGTTGTCAATATTCAGTGTTTTATCGTTCGTAGTTAATATTGTAAATCCCAAATTGTTGGTCTTGCAGCGACAAACATTTTTACATCGAGTTTAAAATACCATCTTAAACCGAAACACGTAATCGAGGATGGCGACTTATTTTGCAAACAGCTACTAGTGACAAATCTAGTGACTTTTCCCGGGGATATTGGAGACTCTGAGGTGAAAGCAAGCAGAATGCTAGCTACATGGACAAGAAGCAGAGGAGAACGCTACACTGGCAAAGTTTACTGATTCAATGTTGTCAACAAAAGTCACACAGCTAAGTGAAACAATGCCTTTGCTAAACAGACAGCAACCACATGCAGGACATCTAACATCTATGAAGACCAAGTCATGCAAGAAGATGTCGTTCACACCACAGCTGATTTGTCGTACAATATATTGGAGAGGCACAATTACAGCAAGGATAAACCAACTGTACTACACAAACAAGAGCATCAACTTGCAACTACAGACTAGATGGGAATTTCACAATGAGCTCGTGTCGCATTGTACCAAACAGAGAGATCAGCATTGTCGTCTGAAAAAGGTAAACAAACCAGTGACGTGCGGTGAGGTTGATGGCTGGTGAGGCACTGACTTCATCACAGTCAGATTTACAAACATATGAACCCTAAAGAGTATCTTATTCACCATTTGATTGGCAGCAGTTAACGGGTTATGTTTAAAAGCTCATACCAGCATTCTTCCCTGCTTGGCACTCAGCACCAAGGGTTGGAATTGGGGGTTAAATCACCAAAAATGGCGACGCTGCTGCCCACTGCTCCCCTCACCTCCCAGGGGGTGATCAAGGGGATTGGTCAAATGCAGAGGACAAATTTCACCACACCTAGTGTGTGTGACAATCATTCGTACTTTAATTTAATTTTAACTTTACACATACAAACTGTAGCACACAAAAAAAGCACATTTATTAAAAAACAACAACTTTATTATGGTCTTACCTTTACTTATAAATGAAGTCCATGCGCAGCTCCTTTTGAACAAAAGTATCAATAACTTGTTTATAGAAGTCTTCCTTATCTTTCTTCAGTTTCAAAAGTCTCTCTGTCTCGATGGAGATCTTCCTTTAAGTATTACCTCCTGCTTCGATTGAAAGTCCAGTTTAGAAAACTGTTTTATTTTAGATATGTAATCCTCCATGTTAAAAGTCAAGGCAAGAGGAAAAAATAAACGATCGCTGCTAACTGTTGCTGCTTGTTGTCACTTCTTCTGCAGCGGAGTAGTCGCAAGAATGATCTCTGGGATCACTACCGCCCTCTACCACCATGAGGCGGGATTACTGCGAGCCTCACACAGTGCGTCTTCGCAGCCGTTTTATGATTGCTCAGCACAAGAAATACGTTACACACATACAGTTGTTGACAAAATACACTGTACATTATATACCTCAGCTAACTAAACTATGGAAATGTATAATATAATTCATAAAGCAATACGGTCTCACTGCACAGCAGGCCAGCAGTTAGCCGAGTCATTGCGCAATCCATGGTGAGGCTCAACTGAGTGACGTGCCTCAACTGGCTGCTGATCACCGCAAGTCTCTTCTCAGTATTTGAACAACAAATGTGAAAATTCAGCAATTTTGAATAAAAATAATCTAAAACTGGTGAAGTTAAATGGAAAATAACTCTATAGTATAATCATTGGATACATATAACAATTAAATTTTTTTTTTTCTTTTTACATTTTTTTTCTTTCCATGATGGCCTCACCTGCCGCCCCTGACTGCACGTCACTGAAACAAACCTGTTTGTTTCAAAGACTGTATAATCTAAAGACGATTAAATGGTGCACTCTGTTAAGTTGTTTATTAGAGCATTTACTACATTATCATTTAGTAACTGTACCTTGTTTGCAAGATTGTTGCAAACTGCAAAGACTTTCAAAATGTGCACTTAATTTTCAATATACTTTTTTTCACCAAGTTTTGAGTAAATTCAGGACTTGCAGTTCAGTAAATCATCTAAAAAACATACCAGTATGACATTTAGACTACTGAATTGCATTTGTACCCAAATATTGGGGTATTTTCTTCAGCAAATGTTATTTATGCAAGCAATTAAAGGCCTACTGAAACCCACTACTACCGACCACGCAGTCTGATAGTTTATATATCAATGATGAAATCTTAACATTGCAACACATGCCAATACGGCCGGGTTAGCTTACGAAAGTGCAATTTTAAATTTTGCGCGAAATATCCTGCTGAAAACGTCTCGGTATGATGACGTCAGCGCGTGACGTCACGGATTGTAGAGGACATTTTGGGACAGCATGGTGACCAGCTATTAAGTCGTCTGTTTTCATCGCAAAATTCCACAGTATTCTGGACATCTGTGTTGGTGAATCTTTTGCAATTTGTTCAATGAACAATGGAGACAGCAAAGAAGAAAGCTGTAAGTGGGAAGCGGTGTATTGCGGCCGACTGCAGCAACACAAACACAGCCGGTGTTTCATTGTTTACATTCTCGGAAGATGACAGTCAAGCTTTACCATTGGCCTGTGGAGAACTGGGACAACAGAGACTCTGACCAGGAGGACTTTGAGTTGGATGCGCAGAGGCGGTACCGTGAGTACGCATGCAGCTGCGGCTTCCAATTATTGGATCGCTTGCCCGTACGTGCGTGCCGCTATGTGCATGTCACGTACGTAACTTTGAGGACTTTGGGGAAATATATGTGCTGTATGAACTTTGGGGAGGTGAACGGTACTTTGGGCTGTGGGATTGAGTGTGTTGTGCAGGTGTTTGAGTTGTATTGGCGGGTTATATGGACGGGAGGGGGGAGGTGTTTGTTATGCGGGATTAATTTGTGGCATATTAAATATAAGCCAGGTTGTGTTGTGGCTAATAGAGTATATATATGTCTTGTGTTTATTTACTGTTTTAGTCATTCCCAGCTGAATATCAGGTCCCACCCGCCTCTCACAGCATCTTCCCGATCTGAATCGCGCCCACTGCCCTCTAGTCCTTCACTCTCACTTTCCTCATCCACAAATCTTTCATCCTCGCTCAAATTAATGGGGAAATCGTCGCTTTCTCGGAGCGAATCGCTCTCGCTGCTGGTGGCCATGATTGTAAACAATGTGCAGATGTGAGGAGCTCCACAACCTGTGACGTCACGCTACTCGTCTGCTACTTCCGGTACAGGCAAGGCTTTTTTATCAGCGACCAAAAGTTGCAAACTTTATCGTCGATGTTCTCTACAAAATCCTTTCAGAAAAAATATGGCAATATCGCGAAATGATCAAGTATGACACATAGAATGGACCTGCTATCCCCGTTTAAATAAGAAAATCGCTTTTCAGTAGGCCTTTAATAACCCATGATTAATCAGGATTCATCTGATTAACAAATTAATCACTTGGCAGCCCTCGTTTTTTCATGTCTCGCACACACACACACACACACACACACACACACACACACACACACACACACACACACACACACACACACACACACACACACACACACACACACACACAAAGATATTGTAGTTATTTCACGGAATACTTACTTATTCTTACTCAAGTAATTATTTTAATTACTACTTTTTACTTTTACTTGAGTCATTATTTTAAAGTAACGGTACTCTTACTGGAGTAGAATGTTTGGGTACTCTACCCACCTCTGTGTCTCTCCCCATTCAGAAACAACATAGCCAGCCTGATGGCTCTATACTCGGACGTGTCTGAACTCTATTTTTCACAAACAAAATGTTTGCTGTTGTTTTGTCCATGTTTAAACATTTAGGGAATACTTGCCTGGACATAGGAGGACTTAGATCAGAGGTGTCAAAGTCGTTGTCACCGAGGGCCACATTGCAGTTATGTTTGGCCCCAGAGGGCCGCTTCTAACAGTGAATATAATTATTGCACCGTTTTTTAATGCATTTGTTTAGTAGATATTTTTCAAACTGAAATGTAAAAAAAAAAAAAAATAGGTTGCAATAATTTCACCTCAAAATTGAGTGTATATTACTGTAAATGGATAAACAGTACTGCTGTTTTATGGTAAAATAAAAGGCAGCTCAGTTGCAAGAATTTTACTGTTAAATTGACATTAGTTTTTTGACTGTAAATTAAAAAAAAAAAAATTTTTTTTGTTTGTTTGTTTGTTTTTACCGCAAATCAACAACTGTAGATTTTTCGGTGTATTACTGTAAATGCCAAAGTAGCACCACAGTTTATTACAGTAAAAAAATATATAGTTTTTTTCTTTTTTGAGAAAAATGCTGTAAAAACCACAGTAAATTCCACAATTTTACCATGAAATCTATTGCTACTTTTACATTGTACAATTTGATGGATAACTTGCTTTGAAATCATTATTATTAGTATTTATTTCTATTTAAAACATGGTTTGAATATTTGATCATATACATTTGCATAATTAGACAATATTTAAGTTAACTTAATTTGAGATTACATGGGGTACATATATTTTTTTTTTCTCCCAAAATAGAAAGAAAGAATACACTTAGTAAGACAATTTACAGTACTGTATTGATACATATTATTTCCAGGCTTTCGAGGGCCAAATAAAATTCTGTGGCGGGCCACATCTGGCCCCCGGGCCTTGAGTTTTACACCTGTGACTTAGATGGTAAAAAACAAAGTCGTTTTTAGTTTTGTTTAGTTATTGTGTAATATTGAATTTATTCTGCTCAAACTGTATGTAATAAAAGATCATTAGAAAATAGTTTGAATATTGTGTTGATATTGTTACATTGTGAACGGCACTCACCATAAATAAACAAACATGTACAGTTTCAAACATGTGATTGGTGTCAGCGGTTGTGTTTGGACCAGTTGTTCCTCCCAGGGAATTCAAGTTTTTGGTCACTCCCAAGCTCTTTACGACACTGAAAGCTGAGTAGAAGAACCACCAGAGACAGAATAGGTATTTTGTAATTGTATCCCCAAAGCTTTGGAAATATAATGAGACCATCAAATAGAACATTCAATCGCGCAGCTAAGATGGTCTCATCTAAAATATGGAAACCTTCTATTCTATAAAGTCTCTCTCCCTCCCACCCTCGCTGTCTTGTCTTTACAGCCCAAACACATGCCCATTGTCCTCCGCAGCTGGACACAAGAAGAGATAAAAGAAGGAGTATCTCTCCTCCTTACATTCCATAGTCAAGGTTAGCACACAGTATTTGCAGACAACCAAAAGACCACAATTGGAAGAAAAACACTAGCTGTTTTGTAATATGATTATGAAAATAAAGAAGTAACACTTAAATACGGATATATGTAAATATCTGCCTCCGACACAGCCCATCTCTCTCACGGATGATGGGAATTGGCAGTGAAAAACACTGACCAGGTTCTTACGGGTTAAATCTAAAGCGATGTTCGTTCCCGAATGCACGCAATACCCTGAACAAAGACGGACCGGAAAGGAGAATCTGTGTTTGGTTAGTTTCTGAGTTCATTTATAAATGCTGTAAATATGCAAACCTTACTGAAGGGTTTGTTTGGAACACTGAAGTGTGAAATCCCCCCAAAAGTTCCACACATTTTCATTTTGCAAATGTAGCCATGCTCTCAGACTCAAGCGTGAGACGTGCATTAATCAGATCACACAGAGCTGCCCTTGTTCTTATTTTCTGCTCCTATGCACACGAACCCTTCAGCTTGGCTTTAAGGTCGAGAGCTTTTTTTCTTTAAATTGAAGGGTTAATAAATAACAATTGATTTATCCCCCTGGACTCTATAGAAACTATTCAATACGTCTTTCTGGTGCAAACAGTCCAACTGACTACAGGTTATCATTGAAATATGATTCATTGCCTTGTAGATTGAGCTGAACTCAATTCCAGGTTGTCTGTCAAAAATTATGAGGAAAGACCATGATACACAATGGGTGTACTATGAACACATACACAATTAAAGCTGCAAGCAGCGTTGGACTGGACCAACTTTTGCTGGTGTTTCCTGTCTTTACCCATTCAACATATCTTTACCTGCACTTTACCTCCCTTCCCTGCATCCTGGGGACACACTGGTGCTTCTTTCTTTCACCCATACAACATATCTATGTAATCATGTAATTTAACCTTCTCTGCATAGTAAGGTCACGCTCGTATTTCCTACTTGTACCCATTCAACCTATTTTCATCCGCACATTACCTACCTTCTCTGCATATTGGGCTCACACTTGTGCTTTCTGCCTTTACCCAGTTAACATATCTTTACCCGCACAGTACCTACATTCTCTGCATTGTGTGGTCACGCTGGTGCTTCCTGCTTTTAAGCGGCCATCTTGAAATGGCAGCAGCGCAGCTGCACCAGCGCAGCGGTTCTTTGAAGGCTCGTAAAATCAAAACCGGAGCAGTAGTTAAAACTCTTTCGTCATCTTTTAATCAGAAGGGTTCAATCTCTCTCCTGTGCTAGTTTGAGACCGAAACGACAAACGCACTTAGAGGAGATAATGTTTGAAAAAAGGTGACCGTTTTTTACAAAACTTTTGTTTTGAAGGGGGAATTGCAAACTTCCTGTTGATTTTTGCTGGGGGTTGTCAGTATATGAAATGTAGGTCTAAGTGAGTCCTACATAGAGGTTTTTGTTTCATGTCTCGAAGACATTCCTACCGGAAGTTACAAGCAGTTTTTTCTGTGTTTTCTTCCTAGGAGCAGTTTTGTCTGTGTTTTATTCCTAGTTTTCGGGTTTGGTTTTTTTTTAGAGCGCAATTTCTGCCAGTCCTGATGTGTGTGTCCAGTTTGGTGAGTTTTGAAGCATGTTAAGGGGGGCAAACTACAGCTCAAAGAGGCAAAAGTGACTGTTTTTACTAAAATTTTGTTTAGAAGGGGGAATTGCCAACTTCCTGTTGATTTTTGCTGAAGGGTGTCAGTGTATGAAATCTAGGTCGTCTAAGTCAGACCTACATAGGGGTTTTTGTTTCTTGTCTCTACGACATTCCTACCGCAAGTTACAAGCAGTTTTGTCTGTGTTTTTTCCTAAGGAGCACTAGAGCGCAATTTTGAGTTTGGGGTTTGGTTTTTTCATTAGATGGCAATTTTCGCCAGTCCTGATGTGTGTGTCAAATATGGTGAGTTTTGAAGAGGCGGCGATATAATAAAGAATAATAATAAAGAATAATAAAACCTTACAAATTCAATAGGGTCCTCTGTCCCAAAGGGACATTGCGGTCCCTAAATACATACATATTGAGAATGGATTTCCGCCCAAAGTACAGCATTTGACTGAATAAATTAGTGGTGTCCAAACCTTTGCCCCCCGAGGGACGCACTCCACAACCCTAACCTCTAATCCAATAATCCAAATTCAACCCAATTGGGACATAAAAGGGTCCAGGAAAGTCCCCAAAGAACCTGAGTGGTCCCAATGATAAATGGGGTTGCCCAAAAGGACTTTTGGGGTGAGTCCGTTTGGGGTACTTTGGGACTATTTGTGGTACTTTGGGACTTTCGGGTCTGTTAGTCCCAAAAGTATCAAGTCCCAGCCCCTTTGTATATGTGCCCCAATCCGTTCAAAAAACGTGTCTTTCCTTACCTCAAAAAAATTTAAGGATTTTGATGCATTCTGTGCATTAAAAATGCTAAAACCAATCCTGTGTCGATCAATAAATGCTCGGCAGTTTGAACAAAACATTGATTTATTGTTTAGGTTTTAGGTGACAAAGCAAATTAGTGTAGAATCTCGGGATGTCTTAGAATAGCTGACTATGCGATGATTCAATCCGGAGAAGTCTGATTCGACCATAAACCTCACAGCCGCATCGTGGGAATTGAGTACCCCAGGTACCCTAAGTACAGCAGTTGTATTAAAGGCCTACTGAAACCCACTACTACCGACCACGCAGTCTGATAGTTTATATATCAATGATTAAATCTTAACATTGCAACACATGCCAATACGGCCGGGTTAACTTATAAAGTGCAATTTAAAATTTCCTGCGAAACTTCCGGTTGAAAACGTCTCGGTATGATGACGTATGCGCGTGACGTCAATGGTTGAAACGGAAGTATTGGGACGCCATTGTATCCAATACAAAAAGCTCAGTTTTCATCGCAAAATTCCACAGTATTCTGGACATCTGTGTTGGTGAATCTTTTGCAATTTGTTTAATGAACAATGGAGACTGCAAAGAAGAAAGCTATAGGTGTGATCGGTGTATTAGCGTCTGACTCATTACGTCGATCGCGATCTACCGGTCGATCTCGGAGGGTGTGTCAGTCGATCACAAGCCAGGCATTAAAAAAATAGTCCTAAAAAATGAGCGATCATAAATCTTCACTATGACGTCACTTTCGTCATTGATTGACATTCACGGCACCCGAGGGTCTTCTGAGATGACGCTGGCTGCTGCCAGCTCATTAAAATTACCAACTGGAAGGCGAGAAACACTTTATTTCAACAGACTCTGGCGCCGTACCTGTCGTCAAAACTCCAAAGACCGACTGCACAGTTGCACAATAAAAGCTCTGCTTCATCCTGCCTGCGCTAACAAAATAAGAGTCTTAGAAAGCTGGCGTGCACAAGCTAGCAAGCTACGGAGTTTGCCGACAATGTATTTCTTGTAAAGTGTATACAAAGGAGTATGGAAGCTGGACAAATAAGATGCCAAAAACCAACCACTTTCATGTGGTATTGGACAGAAAGGAGGACTTTTTTTCTCCTCCATTCGAAAATGCGGACGTTATCAGCACCACTGTCTGATTCCAATCAATGCAAGTCATCAGAATCAAGTAATACACCAACTTATATTCTTGTCTTCATGAAAGAAAGGAATCTATATGTGTTAAACATGCTTGTATTATCTTTAACAACCTTTAAGTTGTTAACAATATTAACTATATGTGTTAAACATGCTTGTATTATTTTTAACAACCTTTAACTTGATAACAATATTAACTATATGTGTTAAACATGCTTGTATTATCTTTAACCACCTTTAAGTTGTTAACAATATTAAATATATGTGTTAAACATGCTTGTTTTATCTTTAACCACCTTTAAGTTGTTAACAATATTAACTATTTGTGTTAAACATGCTTGTATTATTTTTAACCACCTTTAACTTGTTAACAATACTAACTATATGTGTTAAACATGCTTGCATTATCTTTAAACACCTTTAACTTGTTAACAATATTAACTATATGTATTAAACATACTTGTATTATCATTAAACACCTTTAATGTATTAGCAATATTAACTATATGTGTTAAACATGGTTGCATTATCATTAAACACCTTTAACTGCTTTCGATACCGTCGATCATAATATTTTATTAGAGCGTATCAAAACACGTATTGGTATGTCAGGCTTAGCCTTGTCGTGGTTTAACTCTTATCTTACTGACAGGATGCAATGCGTCTCCCATAATAATGTGACCTCTGACTATGTTAAGGTAACGTGCGGAGTTCCTCAGGGTTCGGTTCTTGGCCCTGCACTCTTTAGTATTTACATGCTGCCGCTAGGCGACATCATACGCAAATACGGTGTTAGCTTTCATTGCTATGCTGATGACACCCAACTCTACATGCCCCTAAGGCTGACCAACACGCCGGATTGTAGTCAGCTGGAGGCGTGTCTTAATGAAATTAAACATTGGATGTCCGCTAACTTCTTGCAACTCAACGCCAAGAAAACGGAAATGCTGATTATCGGTCCTGCTAAACACCGACATTTATTTAATAATACCACCTTAACATTTGACAACCAAACAATTACACAAGGCGAATCAGTAAAGAATCTGGGTATTATCTTCGACCCAACTCTCTCGTTTGAATCACACATTAAGAGTGTTACTAAAACGGCCTTCTTTCATCTCCGTAATATCGCTAAAATTCGTTCTATTTTATCCACTAGCGACGCTGAGATCATTATTCATGCGTTCGTTACGTCTCGTCTCGACTACTGTAACGTATTATTTTCGGGTCTCCCTATGTCTAGCATTAAAAAATTACAGTTGGTACAAAATGCGGCTGCTAGACTTTTGACAAGAACAAGAAAGTTTGATCATATTACGCCTATACTGGCTCACCTGCACTGGCTTCCTGTGCACTTAAGAAGTGACTTTAAGGTTTTACTACTTACGTATAAAATACTACACGGTCTAGCTCCGTCCTATCTTGTCGATTGTATTGTACCATATGTCCCGGCAAGAAATCTGCGTTCAAAGAACTCCGGCTTATTAGTGATTCCCAGAGCCCAAAAAAAGTCTGCGGGCTATAGAGCGTTTTCTATTCGGGCTCCAGTACTATGGAATGCCCTCCCGGTAACAATTAGAGATGCTACCTCAGTAGAAGCATTTAAGTCCCATCTTAAAACTCATTTGTATACTCTAGCCTTTAAATAGCCCCCCTGTTGGACCAGTTGATCTGCCGTTTCTTTTCTTTTCTCCTCTGCTCCCCTTTTCCTTGAGGGGGGGGGGCACAGGTCCGGTGGCCATGGATGAAGTGCTGGCTGTCCAGAGTCGGGACCCGGGGTGGACCGCTCGCCTGTGCATCGGCTGGGAACATCTCTACGCTGCTGACCCGTCTCCGCTCGGGATGGTGTCCTGCTGGCCCCACTATGGACTAGACTCTTACTATTATGTTGGATCCACTATGGACTGGACTCTCACAATATTATGTCAGACCCACTCGACATCCATTGCTTTTGGTCTCCCCTAGAGGGGGGGGGTTACCCACATATGCGGTCCTCTCCAAGGTTTCTCATAGTCATTCACATCGACGTCCCACTGGGGTGAGTTTTTCCTTGCCCGTATGTGGGCTTTGTACCGAGGATGTCGTTGTGGCTTGTGCAGCCCTTTGAGACACTTGTGATTTAGGGCTATATAAATAAAGATTGATTGATTGATTGATTGATAACTTGTTAACAAAAACATATATTTCATAAATAAGTAAATATAAATTATATATATGAATGATGTAGATCCCCATGACTTGATCAATTGAAAAGTAGCTCGCCTGCAGAAAAAGTGTGAGCACCCCTGGGCTACAGCAACACAACCAGGAGGACTTTGACTTGGATAGCAGACGCGCTATCCGACGCTAGCCGCCGACCTCATCAATGATCGGGTGAAGTCCTTCGTCGCTCCGTCAATCGCTGGAACGCAGGTGAGCTTCGGTGTTGATGAGCAGATGAGGGTTGGCGTAGGTGGAGAGCTAATGTTTTTATCATAGCTCTGTCGAGGTCCGTAGCTAAGTTAGATTCAATGGCGTTGTTAGCAACAGCATTGTTAAGCATCGCCAGGCTGGAAAGCATTAACCGTGTAGTTACAGGTCCATGGTTTAATAGTATTGTTGATTTTCTATCTATCCTTCCAGTCAGGGGTTTATTTATTTTGTTTCTATCTGCAGTTAAGCCCCATGCTATCACGTTAGCTCCGTAGCTTCAGTGCTTCACCGATGTATTGTCGTGGAGATAAAAGTCACTGTGAATGTCCATTTCGCGTTCTCGACTCTCATTTTCAAGAGGATATAGTATCCGAGGTGGTTTAAAATACAAATCCGTGATCCACAATAGAAAAAGGAGAGAGTCTGGAATCCAATGAGCCCTTGTACCTAAGTTACGGTCAGAGCGAAAAAAGATGCGTCCTGCACTGCACTCTAGTACTTCACTCTCACGTTCCTCATCCACGAATCTTTCATCCTGGCTCAAATTAATGGGGTAATCGTCGCTTTCTCGGTCCCAATCGCTCTCGCTGCTGGTGTAAACAATGGGGAAATGTGAGGAGACTTTCAACTTGTGACGTCACGCTACTTCCGGTACAGGCAAGGCTTTTTTTTTATCAGCGACCAAAAGTTGCAAACTTTATCGTCGTTCTTCTATACTAAATCCTTTCAGCAAAAATATGGCAATATCGCGAAATGATCAAGTATGACACATAGAATGGATCTGCTATCCCCGTTTAAATAAAAACATGTCATTTCAGTAGGCCTTTAAGACTAGGGCTGGGTATTATGACCAATATCCCACATGTATTCATAATTGATTAATCACGATTTGAATCAATTTAATTTGTTACAAAATACAAATGTACTTTTGTTTGTTCTCATTACCATAAAATACATTGGAGAGTTTAAACTTTTTCAAAAGTTTCCAAAAGTGAAACCATGCGAAAAAAAGTAATTGCCAATGAAAGTGTACTGTTATTGTAACATTCCATAAATGTTAATTGCATTAAGGTATTGTTTCTTCACGTACAAAATAACAACAAATACGTAAACTACTTTACTATGACATTTTTTTTTTGTGAAGGCTGGAAGAGTGCACCTGGTTTTTCTGGTGCATTTAATGACGATGATGCGTTTGGGGAGATTTGTAAACAAAAGTATCCGTTGTCTCCCGAGTTACAGCCGCTGTCCTTTCTTCATAATGAGTTTGCAGCCTTTAAAGGGGAACTGCACTTTTTTTTTTTTTTTGACATTTGCCTATTGTTCACAATCATCATGAAAGACATGAAGATGGATGTAATTTTTTTTAAATGCATTCTAAAGAGTAAATAAATGCGATCAAATGTTCGCTTACAATGGAGCCCATGTGAGTCGCTCTATCCTGCCTACAAAACCCTTAAAAAAACATCCAAACACCTCCATTAGTTAAGGTTTTATATACCGTATTTTTCGGAGTGTAAGTCGCACCGTAGTATAAGTCGCACCTGCCGAAAATGCATAATAAAAAAGGAAAAAAACATATATAAGACGCACTGGAGCCCGGGCCAAACTATGAAAAAAACTGCGAATTATAGTCCGAAAACTACGGTACATGCTGTAAGTACATATGTAATTTAGTAACAGGCACAACAAAAATAACATAGAATAATTACCTATTTTGATAATTTTAAGCATACGCGGCGCATCAATATCAAAAATGCATCACGACGTTCGCTTTTTTTTTAACAACATCACTGATTATTACTCACTGCAGATTTCATGGGAGCCAACAAACATAATAAAACATCACTTACTGTGCAATGTCTGCTGTCATTAGGATGCCGACTGCGAGGATGGTCATTTATTCCCATTTAGAACAAGAATAGGGGGGTGGAACGAGGCATCTTTTCGTGTCGTTTTTGCAATTTCCGAGTCTAATTCGGCTGTCAGAATATATCCTTAGCCTTCTTCTATCCAGGTGAGAGGCATTATTTACGATTGAGAATTAAGTTTGACAAGCAAGGAAACGAGGAAGCAGCTCATCACGTCAACATTCAAGCTCGTGTTCACAGCACCACTATAATCAGTTAGTCTGTGCTAGCGCTTATAATAACAATTCCACTAACACTTGGTTAATATTCAAGTCACAAAATGTAAATGGAGTATTGTTGGCGCTTTTTGGATGGTTATGTTTTGGGTTTTATGGGAGGAATAGAGAACTTCCCATAGGCTCCATTGTAAGCGGACTTTTATTTACGAGGTAGAATGCATAAAAAAATGATACATCCGTCGTCATGTCTTTCACAATGATTGTGAACGATGGGCAAAATTCCCCCAAAAAGTGCAGTTCCCCTTTAACTACCTTTATTTTAGCAAAGGTCCGGCAGTATGTATTGAAGTGAAATCTGAACCAGTCTGATTTCCCTTTACGCATCTTTCTCAATGAATGTTCTCATTCATCCAAGTCATGTGAGTAGGCTTCATCAGGTCGTGCTAATTGACTTCGATTGGTCAGACGAGATCTGACCAATGAACTGATGAAGCCTACTCGGATGACAGGAGAAACAACTTCCAAGACAAACCGAACAGTCCAGTTGCGATCGACTGAATGCCCTGAGACTCACGCATCTTTGCACTGATCACTAAACGTAAAGCAGCCCTTTCAGGTAACCATCTGCAGTTAAGGTAAAGAAGCAAGACGAATGCAATTATTGACTTTGATAGCCTACATTTTTTCAATGTGACAAAGGCCAATAAAAGACAACCATCCATCCATCCATCCATCTTCTTCCGCTTATCCGAGGTCGGGTCGCGAGGGCAGCAGCCTAAGCAGGTAAGCCCAGATTTTCTCCTCCCCAGCCACTTCGTCCAGCTCCTCCCGGGGGATCCTGAGGCGTTCCCAGGCCAGCCGGGAGACGTAGTCTTCCCAACGTGTCCTGGGTCTTCCCCGTGGCCTCCTACCGGTCGGACGTGCCCTAAACACCTCTCTAGGGAGGCGTTCGGGTGGCATCCTGACCAGATGCCTGAACCACCTCATCTGGCTCCTCTCGATGTGGAGGAGCAGCGGCTTTACTTTGAGCTCCCCCCGGATGGCAGAGCTTCTCACCCTATCTCTAAGGGAGAGCCCCGCCACCCGGCGGAGGAAACTCATTTTGGCTGCTTGTACCCGTGATCTTGTCCTTTCGGTCATAACCCAAAGCTCATGACCATAGGTGAGGATGGGAACGTAGATCGACCGGTAAATTGAGAGCTTTGCCTTCCGGCTCAGCTCCTTCTTCACCACAACGGATCGATACAACGTCCGCATTACTGAAGACGCCGTACCGATCCGCCTGTCAATCTCACGATCCACTCTTCCCTCACTCGTGAACAAGACTCCGAGGTACTGAACTCCTCCACTTGCGGCAGGGTCTCCTCCCCAACCTTGAGATGGCACTCCACGCTTTTCCGGGCGAGAACCATGGACCATGGAGGTGCTGATTCTCAGTCGCTTCACACTCGGCTGCGAGTGAGAGCTGAAGATCCTGGCCAAATGAAGCCATCAGGACCACATCATCTGCAAAAAGCAGAGACCTAATCCTGCAGCCATCAAACCGGATCCCCTCAACGCCTTGATTGCACCTAGAAATTCTGTCCATAAAAGTTATAAACAGAATCGGAGACAAAGGGCAGTCTTGGTGCAGTCCAACCCTCACTAGAAACGTGTCCGACTTACTGCCCGCAATGCGGACCAAGCTCTGACACTGATCGTACAGGGAGCGGCCCGCCACAATCAGACAGTCCGATACCCCATACTCTCTGAGCACTCCCCACAGGACTTCCCGAGGGACACGGTCGAATGCCTTCTCCAAGTCCACAAAGCACATATAGACGTGTGGGCAAACTCCCATGCACCCTCAAGGACCCTGCCGAGAGTATAGAGCTGGTCCACAGTTCCACGACCAGGACGAAAACCACACTGTTCCTCCTGAATCCGAGGTTCGACTATCCGGCGTAGCCTCCTCTCCAGTACACCTGAATAGACCTTAAAGGCTATTCCAACCAGTGGCCCTAAAAATGCCCCCCCCCAGGCCTCAGTTTGTACACCTCAGCAGAAAAACCACAATATTGTTTGAAACAGGCTGCTCACCACAAACCTGGATATCTCAGTCACTGCTTTTAAGTTGTTAAAATCCTCCAATATCTTACTGGCAGATAATTTTTTTTACCTTACCTCTAGTGAACACACATCATGGACATACTGTACAAGAGAGATAGTGGTGTTCCCCAGGGTTCAACGTTAGGTCCTGTAAATGTTCAACTCTATATGCTATCATTTGGCAATGTTATGACAAAAGGTAAACATTTACATTGTTATGCATATGATAGTCAACTCTATATTGTTGTCAAACTACTAAGCAATACCAAGGCCATTTTTAAGAAATCATTAATACATTGATATGTCCATCAGTATATACCTAAAAAATGTGACCTGGGCATGACGTTAAAGTGCATCCGGCAGTGGAGGCTCCTCTATGGGGTCTTGGGGCACTAGGAGGTTAACCCCTTTACTACTGTTACCCCAGGTGGCCCTTGGCAAAGGTCTAGTACCTGACTGCCCCCTAGCCAGGGATACGGTGAAGACCTCAACGACGGAGCAGGCGGAAGACGGTAGATGTAAGAACTACCACAACGGCTGCGATGGCGGAAGAAGGCACCACCACATCCATGTGGGCCCAGTTATGGGGAAATAACAACCCAAGACCTCAACGGTGGAACAGGCGGAGGATGATTGCTAACCCTATGGAGCGTCACAACGGCTGGGATGGCGGATGAAGGCTGCAGCAGAAAAGGGTCCCCAGTCGTCTTGGACTGCATGCTACTGGACCCTGGTGTGGTGTCACAAAGTCACGCACAGGCATCCTCCATAAAGGGACACCCCCCTACTAGGAGGATCGTCATACTCGCTTCGAGTGACCGCCGATGATGACCTAAAAATCTTTTGTATAGCCTTACATAACCTTTTATAAATGATCTATTTGTAAGGGTACATGAAACGTCTCGGGTATTTACAATAACTCATCAATAATGGTTGTATTTATATAACGTACCTGAGCTGGTGTTGTGTGTGGCTGTATTTGACGACGTGTGCGATGTAGACGAAGAGTCCACCCTCTGGTCTGAGTTCATGTTGTCTTGGCCCACAGATGAGGTGGACTTTCTCGGCTTCTTGTCCGTCAGGTGCAAAGGGGAGCTCTTCTTGGGCGGCTGCAGTGGACGCCGTGCTCTGTTGGTGGCGTTGACCCTCAACCAAGCTTGGGCTTTGTAATCCACGATCTCCCCGTAGTTAGCCTGTGTCACACGGCACTCGTACAAGCCCTCGTCGCTCTTGCCGACTCTGGAGATCTGGAGCTTGTGGGAAATGTCGTTGCCTTGGACTTTAACGGTCTGTAAGAAGAATGACAACAGACCACCACGTCAAATTGGTATCGCAAGGTTTTGTTTGACAACCTTTAAAATGCTTTCTGAAAGAGATTAGACTCATATGTAGAATTTTACTTGGAAAATAATGTCAAAACCCAACCCAGATAATACCTCCTACAACAACTCTGATTCAGTTCAATTAGATACCGATTCTTGGGTGACAATTCGATTCAGAATCGATTCAACAGGATTTCTTGATCCAAACGAGTGTTGTCCCGATACCAATATTTTGGTACCGGTACCAAAATGTATTTCGATACTTTTCGGTACTTTTCGATACTTTTCTAAATAAAGGGGACCACAAAAAATGTCATTATTGGCTTTATTTTAACAAAAAAATCTTACAGTATATTAAACATATGTTTCTTATTGTAAGTTTGTCCTTTAATAAAATAGTGAACATACAAGACAACTTGTCTTTTATTAGTAAGTAAGCAAACAAAGGCTCCTAACTAGTCTGCTGACATATACAGTAACATATTGTGTCATTTATTTTGTCAAAATTATAAAGGACAAGTGGTAGAAAATGAATTATTCATCTACTTGTTCATTTACTGTTAATATCTGCTTACTTTCTCTTTTAACATGTTCTATCTACACTTCTGTTAAAATGTAATAATCACTTATTCTTTTGTTGTTTGATACTTTACATTAGTTTTGGATGATACCACAAATTTGGGTATCAATCCGATACCAAGTCGTTACAGGATCATACATTGGTCATATTCAAAGTCCTCATGTGTCCAGGGACATATTTCCTGAGTTTATAAACGTAATATAAATTTAAAAAAAAACCCGAAATAATTTATTTATAAATGCTAAGACAATTAGGAACGGCTTTTCATTTGCAATGCTGACCAACATTGTCAGACACACCAAAAAGTGACGATAATCTCTCATCGTCTCTCATTCACCAACATAAATTAATGTTTAAGATGGACAAACACTTTTCAAATGTAAAACCTACACGGAGAATTGTGTTTGTAGTTATTATCAATTATTACTAATATTAGTTATCATGAATTAAGTACGGTAATTTGACAATGAGCTCTGACTGTGCTTTTACTGCCATCTAGTGTCTACTTTTTAGTCTGTGTGCTATAAAAGGAGCAAAACATCAATAACTTTCCAATTGTTGTTGAAATTCTGTTTTTTTTTTTTACAAACCCCGTTTCCATATGTGTTAGATGTAAATATAAACGGAATACAATGATTTGCAAATCATTTTCAACCCATATTCAATTGAATGCAGTACAAAGACAACATATTTGATGTTCAAACTCATAAACTTTATTTTTTTTTTGCAAATAATAATTAACTTAGAATTTCATGGCTGCAACACGTGCCAAAGTAGTTGGGAAAGGGCATGTTCACCACTGTGTTACATGGCTTTTCCTTTTAACAACACTCAGTAAACGTTTGGGAACTGAAGAGACACATTTTTTAAGCTTCTCGGGTGGAATTCTTTCCCATTCTTGCTTGATGTACAGCTTAAGTTGTTCAACAGTCCGGGGGTCTCCGTTGTGGTATTGTAGGCTTCATAATGCGCCACACATTTTCAATGGGAGACAGGTCTGGACTACAGGCATGCCAGTCTAGTACCCGCACTCTTTTATGTTGATGTAACACATGGCTTGGCATTGTCTTGCTGAAATAAGCAGGGGCGTCCATGGTAACGTTGCTTGGATGGCAACATATGTTGCTCCAAAACCTGTATGTACCTTTCAGCATTAATGGCGCCTTCACAGATGTGTAAGTTACCCATGTCTTGGGCACTAATACACCCCCATACCATCACAGATGCTGGCTTTTCAACTTTGCGCCTATAACAATCCGGATGGTTCTTTTCCTCTTTGGTCCGGAGGACACGATGTCCACAGTTTCTAAAAACAATTTGAAATGTGGACTCGTCAGACCACAGAACACTTTTCCACTTTGTATCAGTCCATCTTAGATGAGCCCAGGCCCAGCGAAGCCGACAGCGTTTCTGGGTGTTGTTGATAAACGGTTTTCGCCTTGCATAGGAGAGTTTTAACTTGCACTTACAGATGTAGCGACCAACTGTAGTTACTGACAGTGGGTTTCTGAAGTGTTCCTGAGCCCATGTGGTGATATCCTTTACACACTGATGTCGCTTGTTGACGCAGTACAGCCTGAGGGATCGAGCTGCTTATGTGCAGTGATTTCTCCAGATTCTCTGAACCCTTTGATGATATTACGGAGCGTAGATGGTGAAATCCCTAAATTCCTTGCAATAGCTGGTTGAGAAAGTTTTTTCTTAAACTGTTCAACAATTTTCTCACGCATTTGTTGACAAAGTGGTGACCCTCGCCCCATTCTTGTTTGTGAATGACTGAGCATTTCATGGAATCTACTTTTATACCCAATCATGGCACCCACCTGTTCCCAATTTGCCTGTTCACCTGTGGGATGTTCCAAATAAGTGTTTGATGAGCATTCCTCAACTTTTTCATTATTTATTGCCACCTTTCCCAACTTCTTTGTCATGTGTTGCTGGTATCAAATTCTAAAGTTAATGATTATTTGCAAAAAAAACAATGTTTATCAGTTTGAACATCAAATATGTTGTCTTTGTAGCATATTCAACTGAATATGGGTTGAAAATGATTTGCAAATCATTGTATTCCGTTTATATTTACATCTAACACAATTTCCCAACTCATATGGAAACGGGGTTTGTAGGTTAAGTTTACAAGGAACACTTCAAACACTGATAACCAATTCATAAAATCCCAAGTCGATTCAAACAGTGCAACAACTAAAAGCTACCACAATTTGTGGCTGCAACAATCACAAAGCCTGGAGGTACCGGATTATGCTGTGCAGTTACTTTCATCCTGTTTATTCGTGTGGTTGTAATTTGCTGTGACGCAGCAGTTTACTGCATCATTTTTTTTTTTGAGTATTTTGGTTTACCCAATATACTTTCTAGAAAATCACTCGGCCATGGAGGCAAGGAAACTCTTGAATGAAATCAAGTAAAGCATAGATCAGGGGTGCCCAAACGTTTGGCCTCCAAGGGCCAAAGTGAAAATGTGCCAATGGTCTGCAGATTTTTACCATGCAACAGCACCACGAGTGACTAATTTAGCCTCATACCGCCACATATACAGTAAATACAAGTTGTGTCCCTAATTCAGTTAACATGCAACTCTGCATCTCTAATGTACAAAACCCAAAACCAGTGAAGTTGGCACTTTGTGTAATTCGTAAATAAAAACAGAATACAATGATTTGCAAATACTTTTCAACCTATATTCAATTGAATAGACTGCAAAGACAAGATATTTAATGTTCAAACTGAGAAACGTTTTTTTTTTTTTTTGCAAATTTATCATTAACTTTGAATTTAATGGCAGCAACATATTGCAAAAAAGTTGGCACAGGGGCATTTTTACCACTGTGTTACATGGCCTTTCCTTTTAACAACACTCCGTAAACGTTTGGGAACTGAGGAGACCAAATTTTGAAGCTTTTCAGGTGGAATTCTTTCCCATTCTTGCTTGATGTACAGCTTAAGTTGTTCAACAGTCCGGGGTCTCCGTTGTGGTATTTTAGGCTTCAGATTGCGCCACACATTTTCAATGGGAGACAGGTCTGGACTACAGGCAGGCCAGTCTAGTACCCGCACTCTTTTACTATGAAGCCACACTGTTGTAACACATGGATTGCATTGTCTTGCTGAAATAAGCAGGGGCGTCCATGATAACATTGCTTGGATGGCAACATATGTTGCTCCAAAACCTGTATGTACCTTTCAGCATTAATGGTGCCTTCACAGATGTGTAAGTTACCCATGTCTTGGGCACTAATACACCCCCATACCATCACAGATGCTGGCTTTTGAACTTTGTGCCTTGAACAATCCAGATGTTTTTTTTCCTCTTTGTTCCGGAGGACACGACGTCCACAGTTTCCAAAAACAATTTGAAATGTGGACTCATTAGACCACAGAACACTTTTCCACTTTGCATCAGTCCATCTAGTGAAGCTGGCAGCGTTTCTGGGTGTCGTTGATAAATGGCTTTCGCTTTGCATAGTAGAGTTTTAACTTGCACTTACAGATGTAGCGACCAACTGTAGTTACTGAGAGTAGTTTTCTGAAGTGTTCCTGAGCCCATGTGGTGATATCCTTTACACACTGATGTCGCTTTTTGATGCAGTACCGCCTGAGGGGTCAAAGGTCCATAATATCATCGTTTACGTGCAGTGATTTCTCCAGATTCTTGATGGTGAAATCCCTAAAATCCTTGCTATTACTCGTTGAGAAATGTTGTTCTTAAACTGTTCGATAATTTGCTCACGCATTTGTTCACAAAGCGGTGACCCTCGCCCCATCCTTGTTTGTGAATGACTGAGCATTTCAAGGAAGCTGCTTTTAGACCCAATCATGGCACCCGCCTGTTCCCAATTAGCCTGTTCACCTGTGAGATGTTCCAATTAAGTGTTTGATGAGCATTCCTCAGCTTTCTCCGTCTTTTTTTGCCACTTGTGCCAGCTTTTTTGAAACAATTCCAAATGAGCTAATGTTTGCAAAAAATAACGTTTCCCAGTTCGAACGTTAAGTATCTTGTCTTTGCAGTCTATTCAATTGAATAAAAGTTGAAAAGGATTTGCAAATCATTGTATTTTGTTTTTATTTTCCATTTACACAAAGGGCCGACTTCACTGGTCTTGGGTTTTGTACATGTAATCCACGTGGTCAAGTCCATGCTTTTTCTGTTTCGCCCAGGACTCGAACCTGGGTCGATGATGTCAGGTTCAAACACTGATGACATCTATTAAACAGGACAAGAAGCAAAGAATCAAACAGAGACAGAATTAAATTTGGCTCAATTTGAGGAGAAACGTCTGGTCTGTACTATTTGACAGTCTCCAGCACGCTCTGGCGAAAGATTGTACGCCTCCTCCTTTATTTGGACTTTCCCTGACCACATGGAGACAGCTGCTTCCAAAGGGACTTGGGTCGTAAACAGCGTTACTTTTGGTTACAGAACAGTTCAAAAGAAAAGGTCATAAACAGCTCACAGAAAAGGTCGTAAAACAGTTCAAAGAAAGGTTCCTAAAAGACTTCAAAAAAGCGGTGTCTGGAACTTGGGCAGATCCTGCCTTCTCTCCGCATTGTAGTCCTTGGGTTTAGGGCTGGGCGATATATCGATACACTTGATATATCGCGGGTTTGTCTCTGTGCGATATAGAAAATGACTATATCGTGATATTAGAGTATACGTTCTCACGCAGTTGCTTTTAGCTGCTGGCATTACACTACAGGCTCTTCTCACTCTTTCTAGTCTCTCCTTCTCACAGAGACTTAAACAGGCGCATCTTCTTACATGCGTCACATACGTATACGCCCTCGCGGAGCAGAGAGGTAGCAGCATGGGTAACGTTAGCTGTGGTGCGAGTGGTAATACGAGAGAAAGAAGGTGCAAATCTGGTAACCAAATGAAGGAAAAATTAATTCCCAAGAAAAACAGCACGGGGTCCATCGTCTGGTGGTGGTTTGGCTTCAAGCGGGAATATGTTGAACAGACAACCGTAATTTGTCAAGTGTGGGGCAAAAGCGTTGCTACAAAGAGTAGCATTACTGCTAATATGTAGCATCATTTGAAAAGTCACCTGCTAGAGAATGAACAGTGCTTACTCCGCATGTCAACATCTCCGTTAGGTGCCACACCAACAAAATGCCGAGGCAACCATTTCCACATCAACACCGTATGAAAAAAATAGTCCACGACATAAGGAGATAACGTCCGCCGGAACCTACCACATAGCGAAGGACGGACACAATTTGATTTCCTATTATTCAGCTCATTTTTATTTGACAGTTATTGAAATATCTTGTGTGACATCATGCACAAAAGTGCACTATATTTGTTTTAAACTAATGTAGTGGCGTTCTGTACAAAAAGTGCACTTTAATTTAGTGTTGTTTTGATATGTCATCTTAGTGACATCATGCAGAAAAGTGCACTCATAGCTTGTTTTAAAATGTCTCTGACAATCTTGCACTTTCTGTTTTGAAATGACATGAATGTTTGTGCCACTGCTTAATAACTGTTTGATAAATACAGTTTTGGTAAATTGACTTAGTTGTGATTTCCCTCTCTGCATGAAAGTTTAAAATGAGCATATATTAATGCAGTATGAAGAAGAATGTTTTAATGTAGACACATAGAATCATCATACTGCTGTGATTATTCAAGGCTAAGGCAAAATATCGCGATATATATCGTGTATCGTGACATGGCCTAAAAATATCGAGATATTAAAAAAAAGGCTCTACTTGGGTTAAAACAATATCTTTCTATTGATTACAATACATGAAAGAAAACAGAACACCTTCATGTTGCTTCCCATCCTACACAATGGAGTTTTACAAGCCTTCTTCTTGGTAGCTTCAAAGACATGTTTTTGCTTCTCGCTGGGAACTCATTGAAACAAAAAGTTTTTGTGATAACTTAGATAAAATTATTCTAACAGCTGGCATGAGAGACGAGCTAGCTATTATAGAGGTTTATTTGAAATAGGGACGGATACAAAAACATAGACATCTGAAACAGTTATCCAATGTATGCATCACAGTGTTTGTAGCCAAAGCTAATTTACAACACTTGGCCCCAACAACAACAACAACAACACAGATCCAACATCATTAAAATAGGAAAATAAAAAATAGAATGAGTCGATAATGATGATAATAGTAATAATATAGACAAAGTGCAAACTAGAGTTAAAAGCCTACTGAAATGCGATTTTCTTATTTAAACGGGGATAGCAGTTCCATTCTATGTGTCATACTTGATCATTTCGCGATATTGCCATATTTTTGCTGAAAAGATTTAGTAGAGAACATTGACGATAAAGTTCGCAACTTTTGGTCGCTGATAAAAAAGCCTTGCCTGTACCGGAAGTAGCAGACGATATGCGCGTGACGTCACAGGTTGTGGAGCTCCTCACATCTGCACATTGTTTACAATCATGGCCACCAGCAGCGAGAGCGATTCGGACCGAGAAAGCGACAATTTCCCCATTAATTTGAGTGAGGATGAAAGATTCGTGGATGAGGAAAGTGAGAGTGAAGGACTAGAGGGCAGTGGGAGCGATTCAGATAGGGAAGATGCTGTGAGAGGCGGGTGGGACCTGATATTCAGCTGGGAATGACTAAAACAGTAAATAAACACAAGACATATATATACTCTATTAGCCACAACACAACCAGGCTTATATTTAATATGCCACAAATTAATCCCGCATAACAAACACTTCCCCCCTCCCGTCCATATAACCCGCCAATACAACACAAACACCTGCACAACACACTCAATCCCACAGCCCAAAGTACCGTTCACCTCCCCAAAGTTCATACAGCACATATATTTCCCCAAAGTCCCCCAAGTTACGTACGTGACATGCACATAGCGGCACGCACGTATGGGCAAGCGATCAAATGCTTGGAAGCCGCAGCTGCATGCGTACTCACGGTACCGCGTCTGCGTATCCAACTCAAAGTCCTCCTGGTAAGAGTCTCTGTTGTCCCAGTTCTCCACAGGCCAATGGTAAAGCTTGACTGTCATCTTCCGGGAATGTAAACAATGAAACACCGGCTGTGTTATTCGGCACAACAGTCAGGGGGTGCATTCTACGGCGGGGGTGCGTTATCCAGCGCAACACCTGCCGCAATACACCGCTTCCCACCTACAGCTTTCTTCTTTGCTGTCTCCATTGTTCATTGAACAAACTGCAAAAGATTCACCAACACAGATGTCCAGAATACTGTGGAATTTTGAGATGAAAACAACCGACTTAATAGCTGGCCACCATGCTGTCCCAAAATGTCCTCTACAAGCCGTGACGTCACGCACTGACGTCATCATACCGAGACGTTTTCAGCAGGATATTTCGCTGCGAAATTTAAAATTGCACTTTAGTAAGCTAACCCGGCCGTATTGGCATGTGTTGCAATGTTAAGATTTCATCATTGATATATAAACTATCAGACTGCGTGGTCGGTAGTAGTGGGTTTCAGTAGGCCTTTAAAAGCCAATAATAATAATAACACAGACAAAGTGGAGACTAGATAAAAACCATCCATCCATCTATCCATCTTCTTCCGCTTATACGAGGTCGGGTCACGGGGGCAGCAGCCTAAGCAGGGAAGCCCAGACTTCCCTCTCCCCAGCCACTTTGTCCAGCTCCTCCCGGGGGATCCCGAGGCGTTCCCAGGCCAGCCGGGAGACATAGTCTTCCCAACGTATCCTGGGTCTTCCCTGTGGCCTTCTACCGGTCGGACGTGCCCTAAACACCTCCCTAGGGAGACGATCGAGTGGCATCCTGACCAGATGTCCGAACCACCTCATCTGGCTCCTCTCGATGTGGAGGAGCAGCGGCTTTACTTTGAGCTCCCCTCGGATGACAGAGCTTCTCACCCTCTCTCTAAGGGAGAGCCCCGCCACCCGGCGAAGGAAACTCATTTCGGCCGCTTGTACCCGTGATCTTGTCCTTTCGGTCATAACCCAAAGCTCATGACCATAGGTGAGGATGGGAACGTAGATTGACCGGTAAATTGAGAGCTTTGCCTTCCGGCTCAGCTCCTTCTTCACCACAACGGATCGATACAGCGTCCGCATTACTGAAGAGGCCGCACCGATCCGCCTGTCGATCTCACGATCCACTCTTCCCTCACTCGTGAACAAGACTAGATAAAAACCAATTAGTAAAAATGAGTAAAAACTAAACATGGGAACACGATTGTTGCTCAACTAGCCATCATTTTGTTTGTTTTTTGAAAGTGACAAGCGCAGGTATACTTTTCAAAGAGTCCGGTAAAGAGTTCAATAGCTGTGGTCCTTTTATTGAAAAGGCAGTCTGGGCAAAAGATGTCCTACGAAATCATACTTGCCAACCTTGAGACCTCCGATTTCGGGAGGTGGGGGGTGGGGGCGTGGTAGGGGGTGGGGCAGGGCGTGGTTGAGGGCGTGGTTAAGAGGGGAGGAGTATATTGACAGCTAGAATTCCCCAAGTCAAGTATTTCATACATATATATATATATATATATATATATATATATATATATATATATATATATATATTTATTTATTTATATATATATATATATATATCGACATCCTGAAAATATGCAAACAAAACTGTGTTTAGATAATTGATACTTCAAACTTGCATAAATAAATATTAAGGAATATAACATAACTTGGCTTCTGAGAGCTTCAAAATGTAATGAATAAAATGCTAAAGTTATTGATAAACAAGCAATTATTTTAATAATTAAATATGGTCATTTTAAATGAATTATTATGATAATTTAAAATTAATTATTTCAAATATGTTTATTTTAATGTATAATTCTAATGCCTGGATGTAATAAGGAGTCAGAAAAAATACAAATAAAAATACAATTCATTTTGATGTTTTTAGCAAAATATAGTAAAAATGTATTTAGTTTTTTTTTAAATTAATAAATATATTTATTTGTAGGTAAGATAAACATAATAATACAATTTATCTCTAGTCTGGATGATTTATTTCTTGTCACCCAGTTGTCCTCCCATCGAAAAAAGGCTGTCCTCACTCAGGTCCGCATGGAGCTGGAGGGGGCGTGGCCTCCAGCTCCGGCTGAAAATCGGGAGATTTTCGGGAGAATATTTGTCCCGGAAGGTTTTCGGGAGAGGCGCTGAATTTCGGGAGTCTCCCAGAAAATTCGGGAGGGTTGGCAAGTATGTACGAAATGGAACACAACAGTTGCCTTTTGACATTGCTCGGGTGGTAGATCTGGTACCACTTTGCAGTCTTGTAAGTGCCTTGCAGAGCAATTGGGGAGTAGAGTTATCCAAGCATTAAAAAAAAAACCAGTTTGACTGTGTGTAACAAAATATTGTATTTGGTTCAAATTTGGCAATGATGATATGGTATCGTACCGAGCTAAAAGCCCGGGCTATCAATCTGTTAACCATGGCCCGACCACACCGGCTACACTCACTCGTTCATCACGGCCATTGTCTACAACCACAATTGTATCTCAGTAGTCCAACTAGGAACATGTTTGTTCGTTACTGAGGAATGGAAGAGTGATTGAGGCCCTTTGATGCATATAATAACCTGCCTCTATTGTGATGATTGGCTGCACGGGAGGGAGGCCTCAGGAAATCAACTGCTATTGTGTGGTGTGCCGCGTACTTGAAAGGCATATGTCAGTGAGCTACTTATAGTGACTGCTGCACCACATCTGCTAGAGTTGGATCCCTCGAATGAAAAACATTTCATTTCCACGGCATATTTCCAATTCTGGACTTGGATTACAAACGGCACCAAGGTTACATTAACAGATTTTATTTTATTTTATTTTTTTTTACAGAATGTGTGGCTGTTTGAAGGATGGAGACATATAAAATAAACACTGTCTCATATCCCCTTGGTGATTAAAGACCGCGTTCTGTGCTCTCCCTTAATGCTTTCAGGATTGGGAAAGCCCACGGTCAAAGAGACAATTCCTCAGGGAAAAAGGAAAATCATCTCTGAGCGGCACAGGTGAATTACGGATTCCAGTAGGGCTTTGAGGACGAGATTAAATTGGCCGTCAGACATCCTCTGTTCAAGGGTGAGAACGACCATCGCTGCAGCCATCGCTCTCTGTGATTGTTGAGTGGAGAACGATTGCAAACGCACAAACCGCTTCAGATATCCCGTTGTAATGATTAAGGTTGTTACTATTTCAAAATGAACACCACTTTTCACCCCTGTAATCATGCAACATTCTGCTAAGGCTCTATTCTCCCACGCTTAAGTGAAACATGATGCACAACTGCACCGAAATTTGGCTGTGCAGCGTTCTCCCACTCGACTGAAAGGGGGAATTTTGCCTGTCATTCACAATCCTTATGTAAAAAAATAATGTCTGTCTTTTAATTATAATTAATTCCAACCTGGACAAAACCCCAAACCAGGGAAGTTGGCACGTTGTGTAAATCGTTAATAAAAACAGAATACAATGATTTGAAAATCCTTATATTCAATTGCATAGACTGCAAAGACCATATATTTAATGTTCAAACTAAGAAACTTATAATTAATAATTATTAACTTAGCAACACATTGCAAACAATTTGGCACAGGGGCATTTTTACCACTGTGTTACATGGCCTTTCCTTTTAACAACACTCAGTAAACGTTTGGGAACTGAGGAGACCACTTTTTGAAGCTTCTCAGGTGGAATTCTTTCCCATTCTTGCTTGATGTACAGCTTAAGTTGTTCAACAGTCCGGGGGTCTCCGTTGTGGTATTTTAGGCTTCATATTGCGCCACACATTTTCAATAGGAGACAGGTCTGGACTACAGGCAGGCCAGTCTAGTACTCACACTCTTTTACTACGAAACCATGCTGTTGTAACACGTGCAGAATGTGGCTTGGCATTGTCTTGCTGAAATAAGCAGGGGCGTCCATGAAAAAGACGTTGCTTGGATGGCAACATATGTTGCTCCAAAACCTGTATGTACCGTATTTTCCACACTATAAGGCGCACCTTCAAGGCCTACTGAAATGCGATTTTCTTATTTAAACGGGGATAGCAGGTCCATTCTATGTGTCATACTTGATCATTTCGCGATATTGCCATATTTTTGCTGAAAGGATTTAGTAGAGAACATCGACGATAAAGTTCGCAACATTTGGTCGCTGATAAAAAAGCCTTGCCTGTACCGGAAGTAGCAGACGATATGCGCGTGACGTCACAGGTTGTGGAGCTCCTCACATCTGCACATTGTTTACAATCATGGCCACCAACAGCGAGAGCGATTCGGACCGAGAAAGCGACGATTTCCCCATTAATTTGAGCGAGGATGAAAGATTCATGGATGAGGAAAGTGAGAGTGAAGGAATAGAGGGCAGTGGGAGCAATTCAGATAGGGAAGATGCTGTGAGAGGCGGGTGGGTCCTGATATTCAGCTGGGAATGACTAAAACAGTAAATAAACACAAGACATATATATACTCTATTAGCCACAACACAACCATGCTTATATTTAATATGCCACAAATGAATCCCGCATAACAAACACCTCCCCCCTCCCGTCCATATAACCCGCCAATACAACTCAAACACCTGCACAACACACTCAATCCCACAGCCCAAAGTACCGTTCAACTCCCCAAAGTTCATACAGCACATATATTTCCCCAAAGTCACGTACGTGACATGCACATAGCGGCACGCACGTACGGGCAAGCGATCAAATGTTTGGAAGCCGCAGCTGCATGCGTACTCACGGTACCGCGTCTGCGTATCCAACTCAAAGTCCTCCTGGTAAGAGTCTCTGTTGTCCCAGTTCTCCACAGGCCAATGGTAAAGCTTGACTGTCATATTTCGGGAATGTAAACAATAAAACACCGGCTGTGTTATCCGGCACAACAGTCAGGCGGTGCATTCTACGGCGGGGGTGCGTTATCCAGCACAACACCTGCCGCAATACACCGCTTCCCACCTACAGCTTTCTTCTTTGCTGTCTCCATTGTTCATTGAACAAATTGCAAAAGATTCACCAACACAGATGTCCAGAATACTGTGGCCACCATGCTGTCCCAAAATGTCCTCTACAATCCGTGACGTCATGAGCCGGCGTCATCATACCGAGACGTTTTCAGCAGGATATTTCGCGCAAAATTTAAAATTGCACTTTAGTAAGCTAACCCGGCCGTATTGGCATGTGTTGCAATGTTAAGATTTCATCATTGATATATAAACTATCAGACTGCGCGGTCGGTCGTAGTGGGTTTCAGTAGGCCTTTCAATGAATGGCGTATTTTAAAACTTTGTTCATATATAAGGCGCACCGCATTATAAGGCGCATAAAATAGACGCTACAGTAGAGGCTGGGGTTATGTTAAGCATCCCGTAGTTGCGAGACCTGTTGTGGCTCAATATTGGTCCATATATAAGGCGCACGGGATTGTAAGGCGCACTGTCAGTTTTTGAGAAAATTGGAGGTTTTTAGGTGCGCCTTATAGTGCAGAAAATACGGTACCTTTCAGCATTAATGATGCCTTCACAGATGTGTAAGTTACCCATGCCTCGGGCACTAATACACCCCCATACCATCACAGATGCTGGCTTTGGAACTTTGCGCCTAAAACAGTCCGGATGGTTCTTTTCCTCTTTGGTACAAACTATGGACACGACGTCCATAGTTTCCAAAACAATTTCAAATGTGGACTCGTCAGACCACAGAACATTTTTCTACTCTGCATCAGTCCATCTTAGATGAGCTCGGGCCCAGCGAAGCCGGCGGCGTTCCTGGGTGTTGTTGATAAATGGCTTTGGCTTTGCATAGTATAGTTTTAACTTGCACTTACAGATGTAGCAACAAAATGCAGTTACTGACAGTGGTTTTCTGAAGTGTTCCTGAGCCCATGTGGTGATATCCTTTACACACTTTTTGATGCAGTATTGCCTGAGGAATCGAAGCATGCCGCTTACGTGCAGTGATTTCTCCAAATTTTCTGAACCTTTTGATGATTATACGGACCGTAGATGGTGAAATCCCTAAATTGCTTGGAATAGCTCGTTGAGAAATGTTGTTCTTAAACTGTTCGACAATTGCTCACACATTTGTTCACAAAGTGGTGACCCTCGCCCCATGACTGAGCATTTCATGGAAGCTGCTTTAATACCCAATCATGGCACCCACCTGTTCCCAATTAGCCTGTTCACCTGTGGGATGTTCCAAATAAGTGTTTGATGAGCATTCCTCAACTTGCTCAGTCTTTTTTGCCACTTGTGCCAGCTTTTTTGAAACATATTGCAGGCATCAAATTCCAAATGAGCTAATATTTGCAAAACAAAACAAAAGTTTCTCAGTTCGAACATTAAATATCTTGTCTTTGCAGTCTATTCAATTGAATATAGGTTGAAAAGGATTTGCAAATCATTGTATTCTGTTTTTATTTACGATTTACATAACACGCCAACTTCACTGGCTTTGCGTTTTGTAAATACACGTTAGCAAAGTGAAGTGAGCTCACAACTGGGCTAATTAAGAGGATTAATGACATTATTGTGTCTTTTGCGCCCGTAAAACCCACAAAAAAACATCCAAAATTTACATTTTGTGAAATGAATATTAACCAAGTACCATATTTTCTTGGCAACAGAGGTCGCACCGATATAGAAGTCGCACCCACTAAATTTTAGAAGATGAAATAATTGTGTATGTATTGAAAATTTCTGAACTATAAGCCACTACATTTTTCCTACGCTTTGTACCCTGCGGCTAATTCATGGATTTTTCTTTGCTTGAGGCCATAATGCTTTAAATTCAGCCTGTAGTTTTCAACAGGAACTGAAAAGGTGTGTTACTGTTTGTGCTACGGTGCCATCCTTTGGCCGAGTTTGCTCACTGCAGGTGCTGCGGGTTGAACATCAACAGCCTAGGTATCTAAGTCTAGGCCCACGGGCCGGATGAATGATCTATGGCCCCCCGGGGTGATATTTGATTAGTATTAGAACCGGCCCGCAGGCCACAGCCACCTGCTGCTGTTTTGCACGCACCAATACTCAATCAGTGTTGGTGCTAGGAAGGTCCCAGGGACCCCATCAAGTTATAAAAATTGGGTTCCCACAGTAAAATTTTGGGGTCCCACTTTTTTGTAAGCGTTTTGAAAACAAATGATACATGTATGCATTATCCTGTTATATCTCACATTTTATATTGGGTTTTGGAAAAAGGTTGTCATAAACGTTACTTCATTCATTGAAAAAATTATATAAAAGAAAACACATTTTTATGCATATGTAAATGCATTCCGTTATAAACATTCATTCACTTTCTTCTTTACCACTGCCGGTATTTTTTTCTATATTTGTATGTTGCACAGATGATGTTTTACAGATCATCTTCAAGCCGCTTTCTGACAGTCGCTTCAGGGTGCGCCGTTTTGTGGGCGGTCTTATTTACGTGGCAGCGTCTTCTCCCCGTCATCTTTGTTGTAGCGGTGTAGCGTGCAAGGACAGGAGTGGAAGAAGTGTCAAAAGATGGAGCTAACTGTTTTAATGACATTCAGACTTTACCTAAATCAATAACGGAGCAGCATCTCCTCATCCGTGGCTCACTAGTGCAGTAACAACACCGGAAAACCCGTGAAAAAACGTCCGACCGGAACTCTCTAATAACTAAAGTTCTTTGGGTGAATAATGTAAACTCACTATACCGGTATGTTTTAGAGCTTTCATGGCGAGTTTACTGACAGATATAAGTAAGAACTTTACACTACTTTATATTAGAAATGGCAAAAGCAAAGGATGAATGTCCCATAACAAGAAGATAGAGACAAAGAAGAAGCTTATCGACTACAGACTACAAAGGCAGATGCGCACAAATTTTCAGGACTTATGCAGATCCCAAATACACATCAACAGGTACCAGAAGGTAAGCAAAGTTGCTTTTGCATAATATTGCGAAACAAAACGCCAGATAATATGTCTTACCTTACACACACACCATAATAATACTCGTATGTTGAAGCACAGTTCAATCCATCAAGCGGTGCGGCTTCATAGCTTACCAAAGTCGTACTAAAACATTTTGATGGATTTTTGAGCGCCGTGTGTAATGTTCTATATTTTCAATGGAACATAAACCATTTTTGTGTTGTTTACTTGAGTCATATTGCAGTCTACACATATCTCTTGTGTTTGACTGCCATCTACTGGTCACACTTATCATTACACCATGTGCCAAATAAAATAGCTTCGAGGTCGGTAAGCACTACCAAAATGATTCCGTACATTAGGCGCACCAGGTTATAAGGCGCACTGTCGAGTTTTGAACAAGTGAAAGGATTTTAAGTGCGCCTTATAGTCAGAAAAATACGGTACACAGTTTGATTTTTTTTTATCTGCTTTTAGCTGTAATATGTAGGCCCCTTGCATACTCGGATAGTTCGCACACTGTTTGCTGCACTGCACGTTCGCCGGAAATAAGCAGGTCAGAAAAAGTCACGTGACTGAATACAACCTACTGACCCTTTACTGATACTGTGTGAGTGTCCCATAATGGTCATGTGCCATCTGCTGGAATAAAAGCCAATATATTTGCAAAGACTCCTCCCACCCCCACCAAGGACTGTTTTCACTGCTGGACTCTAGAAAGAGGTTCCGCAGCCTCCGAAGCAGAACCTCCAGGTTCTGTAACAGTTTCTTCCCTCAGGCCGTAAGACTCTTGAACGCATCATAATTAAATTATCCCCTCAACTCCCCCCAAAATGGATTAACTCGCTGGAATAAAAAATACAATATAACATACATCCATAAACGTGGACGCATGTGAAAATGTGCAATATATTTATCTGTACAGTAATCTATTTATTTATTTATATATATTTATTTATTTTATATATATATATTGATATATTATTTATATATATTTATATTGATATATTATTTATATATATTTATATTGATATATTATTTATATATATTTATTTATTTATATATGCACCTTATTGCTTTTTTTATCCTGCACTACCATGAGCTTATGTAACAAAATTTCGTTCTTATCTGTGCTGTAAAGTTCAAATTTGAATGACAATAAAAATGAAGTCTAGTCTAGTCTAAATAAAATTAATAGTTATTAGTCATGTACCGTATTTTCCGGACTATAAGGTGCACTTAAAATCCTTGTTTTTTCTCAAAACTTGACAGTGCGCCTTATAACGGAATAATTATGGTTTTGCTTACCGACCTCGAAGGAAATTTATCAGGTACATGGTGTAATGATAAGTGTGACCAGTATATGGCAGTCAAACATAAGAGATACGTTTAGACTGCAATATGACTCAAGTAAACAACACCAACATTGTATACGTTCCATTGAAAATGTAGAACATTACACAAGGCGCTTAAAAATGTTTTAGTACGACTTTAGTAAGCTTTGAAGCCGCACCGCTTGATGGATTGTACTGTGCTTCAACATAGGAGTATTATTATGGTGTGTGTATAAAGTAAGACATATTATCTGGCGTTTTGTTTCGCAATATTATGCAAAAGCAACTTTTCTTACCTTCTGGTACCTGCTGATCTGTATTTGGGATCTGCATAAGTCCTGTAAAATTGCGCACATAGTAGTCGATAAGTTTCTTCTTTTTCTCTATCTTCTTGTTATGGGACATTCACCCTCCGCTGTTTCCATTTCTAATATAAAGTAGTGTAAAGTTCTTACTTATATCTGTCAGTAAACTCGCCATGAAAGCGCTAAAACATACCGATGTAGTGAGTTTACATTATTCACCCAAGGAACTTTAGTTATTCGAGAGTTCCGGTCGGACGTTTTTTCACGGGACAGATTTCCAGATGAGGAGATGCTGCTCCGTTATTGATTGAAGTAAAGTCTGAATGTCATTCAAACCGTTAGCTCCATCTTTTGACACTTCTTCCACCCCCGTCCTTGCACGCTACACCGCTACAACAAAGATGACGGGGAGAAGACGCTGCCAAAGGTGAGCCACGTAAATAAGACCGCCCACAAAAACAGCGCATCCTGAAGCGACTGTCAGAAAGCGGCTTGAAGATGATCTGTAAAACATAATCCATGCAACATTTTGACCAAAGAACTACCATTACATGTTATGTAGACCACAAGGAAGTGTTTTACAATTAGAAAAAAAAAATAATAATATGACTAATTTAATGTTTTGGTGCGCTTTAGATATGAAAACAGATCGAAAATAGACCATTCATCAGCAGTGCGCCTTATAATCCGGTGTGCCCTATGGTCCGGAAAATGTGAGTGGACCTCTTCCTACTTCCATTCCTACTTGCATGTTGCTCAGCTTCCTATTATTCACGGAGATTACAAGTTGCAAGTTATTTTTGTTTAGTTGTAACTTTTATCTGGAGTCTTCCCTAGTACTATGTATGACTTCCCCGGAGTGATTCATTCTGTCGTGATTGGGGTTTGGCCTCGGGCATTTTGCCTCGCTGATTGCCTTTTTGTGTAATGGACCCTGAGGTGACGGATGAAACAAACCTGTCTTTCTTACCTGCAAGAAAGTTTCAGGTTCACCATTAGTGGTGAGATGAATGTGTGAAGGGACCAGCTGTAGCGATTGTCTCTGCTTTTTTAAAGCGGATCGCTGTCGTCACGTATCAACAGAAGTGGGTAGCAACACGCTACGTTAGCTTGAGTAAACATACTTTTTACTCTTACTCGAGTTTTTTTGTGAAGAAGAAACGCTATTTCACGCCATTACATTGAGTTTGATCCCAATCGCCACATTAATTTACAAACCCCGTTTCCATATGAGTTGGGAAATTGTGTTAGATGTAAATATAAACGGAATACAATGATTTGAGAAATCATTTTCAACCCATATTCAATTGAATGCACTGCAAAGACAAGATATTTGATGTTCAAACTCATAAACTTTATTCTTTTTTTGCAAATAATAATTAACTTAGAATTCCATGGCTGCAACACGTGCCAAAGTAGTTGGGAAAGGGCATGTTCACCACTGTGTTACATGGCCTTTCCTTTTAACAACACTCAGTAAATGTTTGGGAACTGAGGAGACACATTTTTTTAGCTTCTCAGGTGGAATTCTTTCCCATTCTTGCTTGATGTACAGCTTAAGTTGTTCAACAGTCCGGGGGTCTCTGTTGTGGTATTTTAGGCTTCATAATGCGCCACACATTTTCAATGGGAGACAGGTCTGGACTACACGCAGGCCAGTCTAGTACCCGCACTCTTTTACTATGAAGCCACGTTGATGCAACACGTGGCTTGGCATTGTCTTGCTGAAATAAGCAGGGGCGTCCATGGTAATGTTGCTTGGATGGCAACATATGTTGCTCCAAAACTTGTATGTACCTTTCAGCATTAATGGCGCCTTCACAGATGTGTAAGTTACCCATGTCTTGGGCACTAATACACCCCCATACCATCACAGATGCTGGCTTTTCAACTTTGCGCCTATAACAATCCGGATGGTTCTTTTCCTCTTTGGTCCGGAGGACACGACGTCCACAGTTTCCAAAAACAATTTGAAATGTGGACTCGTCAGACCACAGAACACTTTTCCACTTTGTATCAGTCCATTTTAGATGAGCTCAGGCCTAGCGAAGCCGACAATGTTTCTGGGTGTTGTTGATAAACGGTTTTCGCCTTGCATAGGAGAGTTTTAACTTGCACTTACAGGTGTAGCGACCAACGGTAGTTACTGACAGTGGGTTTCTGAAGTGTTCCTGAGCCCATGTGGTGATATCCTTTACACACTGATGTCGCTTGTTGATGCAGTACAGCCTGAAAGATCGAAGGTCACGGGCTTAGCTGCTTACGTACAGTGATTTCTCCAGATTCTCTGAACCCTTTGATGATATTGCGGACCGTAGATGGTGAAATCCCTAAATTCCTTGCAATAGCTGGTTAAGAACGTTTTTTCTTAAACTGTTCAACAATTTGCTCACGCATTTGTTGACAAAGTGATGACCCTCGCTGAATCTACTTTCATACCCAATCATGGCACCCACCTGTTCCCAATTTGCCTGTTCATGTGTGGGATGTTCCAAATAAGTGTTTGATGAGCATTCCTCAACTTTATCAGTATTTATTGGCACCTTTCCCAACTTCTTTGTCAAATTCTAAAGTTAATGATTATTTGCAAAAAAAAAAGGTTTATTAGTTTGAACATCAAATATGTTGTCTTTGTAGCATATTCAACTGAATATGGGTTGAAAATGATTTGCAAATCATTGTATTCCGTTTATATTTACATCTAACATAATTTCCCAAGAAATATGGAAATGGAGTTTGTATATCTTCGTTACATTTATTATTAATTTATTGATTACTGGCTGCAAAGACAAATTCCTTTGGCTTGTTAGACTTTTTTTCCAGCCGGCACAGTCACTTGACGCTGTGTGGGCGGCCCACCCAAAAAGATTGAGAGGGGGTGTGACGTTCATATGTTGTCAATATTCAGTGTTTTATCATTCATAATTAATATTGTAAATCTCACTATCTTTATTTTCATGTACATTCTGGGTGTCTCATTCATTAAAAAAAAATGAAATTCCATTCCGTTTTTTCAGGCGGTCTCTCAAAGTTTTAGCATTCAATCAGATATTATTGTTAGGTTTTGTATTAGTGTTCCTAAAAATCAGATATACCGGCTCCCAGACAAATAATTGCCCAGGCCTGTGTTAGGCGATAAAACAGTCCCTCCGGGATTTTGCGGGTTTTTTGTGAGTGTCGCAGTCTAAAATGCCTGAAATTGTGGTTACATTTTTGGAAAGTTGCTGCAAAAGTTGCAATATTTTGAGGCTTTTTTCCCCCCCAATACTATATAATTAACTTGTGAGTTTATGAATTTGCTATCAGTGTTTTAAGTGTCCCTTGTAACCTTAATCTCAAAGTACAGAACTTTAAGAAAAACAGATGAACAAATGCTGCATTAATATTTTACTCGTTGTATACCATACATACTTAAAATTTGACACTAGATGGCAGTAAAAGCTAGGGCTGTGAAATTTTGAGCATCAATTCAAAACAATTTAGATTCAGGATCAATACTTTTTTTCAAAACATTGGGTGCCAGTTCTATGATGAACTGAATTCTTCCAGAACATTGATGAACAGCTCTGATATATTTCCATATTACTTAAAACGGTTTTTTTTTTTTTAATTACAATTCTACTCAAACATTTAATAAAGTCAAATACAAAGAAGGCAACAAGAGAAGTATCCAACACTTATCTTTTCTTAAGTAAATCTGCACGCCAGATATGGGCATCTACATCAACAATATTTGCCTGAGTACCAGGACAGGACAGGTTTAAAAAAAATAAATAAATAAAAAATAAGTAAATAAAAAAAATAAAATAAAAAAAAGCATATATATATATATATATATATATATATATATATATATATATATATATATATATATATATATATATATATATATATACATACACAGTTGTGGTCAAAAGTTTACATACACTTGTAAAGAACATAATGTCATGGCTGTCTTGAGTTTCTAATACGATTACTATTCCCTTGGCAAGTTTCACTGCAATAAGGCGCTTTTGGTAGCCATCCACAAGCTTCTGGCAAGCGTCTGGTTGAGTTTTTGACCACTCCTCTTGACAAATTTGGTGCAGTTCAGCTAAATTTGTTGGTTTTCTGACATGGACTTGTTTCTTCGGCATTGTCCACACGTTTAAGTCAGGACTTTGAGAAGGCCATTCTAAAACCTTAATTCTAGCCTGATTTAGCCATTCCTTTACCACTTTTGACGTGTGTTTGGGGTCATTGTCCTGTTGGAACACCCAACTGCGCCCAAGACCCAACCTCCGGGCTGATGATTTTAGGTTGTCCATAAGAATTTGTAGGTAATCCTCCTTTTTCATTGTCCCATTTACTCTCTGTAAAGCACCAGCTCCATTGGCAGCAAAACAGCCCCAGAGCATAATACTACCACCACCATGCTTGACGGTAGATATGGTGTTCCTGGGATTAAAGGCCTCACCTTTTCTCCTCCAAACATATCGCTGGGTATTGTGGCCAAACAGCTCAATTTTTGTTTCATCTGACCACAGAACTTTCCTCCAGTAGGTCTTATCTTTGTCCATGTGATCAGCAGCAAACTTTAGACGAGCCTTAAGGTGTGGCTTCTGGAGCAAGGGCTTCCTTCTTGCATGGTAGCCTCTCAGTCCATGGCGATGCAAAACACGCTTGACTGTGGACACTGACACCTGTGTTCCAGCAGCTTCCAATTCATTACAGACCTGCTTTTTGGTGGTTCTCGGTTGACTCTTGATCATCCAGACCAAATTTCTCTCAGCAGCAGGTGATAGCTTGCCTTTTCTTCCTGATCGTGGCAGTGACAAAACTGTGCCATGCACTTTATACTTACGAACAATTGTTTGCACGGTTGCTCTTGGGACCTTAAGCTGCTTTGAAATGGCTCCAAGTGACTTTCCTGACTTGTTCAAGTCAATGATTAGTTTTTTCAGATCTGTGCTGAGTTCCTTTGAGTTTCCCATTGTCAAGTTTGTAACCGAGTCTAACGACTGCATCACATGAGCCCTATTTAAATGGGCTCAGCGAAGTCAATCATAATCACTCACATGAAGTTAAGAGGCCATGCCAAGAAGCTAATTTGATTTGATTGTAACTTTTGTACATCACCAAAATTGATAATGTATGTTGCTGTATGTATACTTTTGACCCAGCAGATTTGGTCACATTTTCAGTTGACCCATAATAAATTCATAACAGAACCAAACTTCATGAATGTTTTTTTGTGACCAACAAGTATGTGCTCCAATCACTCTATCACAAAAATATAAGAGTTGTAGAAATTATTGGAAACTCAAGACATTATGTTCTTTACAAGTGTATGTAAACTTTTGACCACGACTGTATATGATATGTGTGACATTTGTTGAACAGTCTGGGAGAGGTAAACAAGCATAACGTCACCTTCCGGCCACCGCCAGCACACAATTGTATTTTTTATTGCACCTTCTCAGAAGTCTCACTATGATAACTCCCCTGTATGTTGGAGGAACTGTGGGAACCTAAACACAAACCACTACCATGCTTTCTGGGACTGCTCCACCATAAAGGACTATCGGAAAGAGATACACCAAGCTCTACAGGATATTTTCAAATGGGAAGTACCCCTTGAAAGTAAAACTTTGTTTTTCAGACATGTACCTCAGGATTGTCTGAAAAAAGATAAACACTTAATGAATATCCTACTAGTGGCTTGTAAAAAGACCATTACTAGGAAATGGATATCCCAGGAGAGCCCAACTTTGAAGCCATGGATGGAAATCACAATGGACATTTATAAATTGGAAAATATAACAGCTTTTATATATATATTATAAGTTGGAGAAATTTACTTCATACTGTAGTCTGATTTTATTTTCTCGAATTAGTGATTGTACTGTTTAACATTTTCTTTTACGACCTTTATGGCTATATATATATATATATTTTAAATTTTTTTATTTTGTTTATCGTAATTGTTTTTATTATTTAGTATCTGTTCATATTCTTTCGTTTTACTTTCGATTCTTATTAATATATTATTATTTTTTAATTGATTAACTGTAAATATTATTATTACTTTGGTTTGTTTTCTTGCTGTTTTTTTCTTTGGGGAGGTGGAGGGGTGGCATCGTTGGGATAAAAACAAAAACATATTTTAAAATTTAGGGCGGACAATAGATGTATGATGTACAAACCCCGTTTCCATATGAGTTGGGAAATTGTGTTAGATGTAAATATAAACGGAATACAATGATTTGCAAATCATTTTCAACCCATATTCAGTTGAATATGCTACAAAGGCAACATATTTGATGTTCAAACTGATAAACATTTTTTTTTGTTTGCAAATAATCATTAACTTTAGAATTTGATGCCAGCAACACGTGACAAAGAAGTTGGGAAAGGTGGCAATAAATACTGATAAAGTTGAGGAATGCTCATCAAACGCTTATTTGGAACATCCTACAGGTAAACAGGCAAATTGGGAACAGGTGGGTGCCATGATTGGGTATAAAAGTAGATTCCATGAAATGCTCAGTCATTCACAAACAAGAATGGGGCGAGGGTCACCACTTTGTCAACAAATGCGTGAGAAAATTGTTGAACAGTTTAAGAAAAACCTTTCTCAACCAGCTATTGCAAGGAATTTAGGAATTTCACCATCTCCGGTCCGTAATATCATCAAAGGGTTCACAGAATCTGGAGAAATCACTGCACGTAAGCAGCTAAGCCCGTGACCTTCGATCCCTCAGGCTGTACTGCATCAACAAGCGACATCAGTGTGTAAAGGATATCACCACATGGGCTCAGGAACACTTCAGAAACCCACTGTCAGTAACTACAGTTGGTCGCTACATCTGTAAGTGCAAGTTAAAACTCTCCTATGCAAGGCGAAAACCGTTTATCAACAACACCCAGAAACGCCGTCGGCTTAGCTGGGCCTGAGCTCATCTAATATGGACTGATACAAAGTGGAAAAGTGTCCACATTTTAAATAGTTTTTGGAAACTGTGGACGTCGTGTCCTCCGGACCAAAGAGGAAAAGAACCATCAGGATTGTTATAGGCGCAAAGTTGAAAAGCCAGCATCTGTGATGGTATGGGGGTGTATTAGTGCCCAAGACATGGGTAACTTACACATCTGTGAAGGCACCATTAATGCTGAAAGGTACATACAGGTTATGGAACAACATATGTTGCCATCCAAGCAACGTTACCATGGACGCCCCTGCTTATTTCAGCAAGACAATGCCAAGCCACGTGTTACATCAACGAGGCTTCATAGTAAAAGAGTGCGGGTACTAGACTGGCCTGCCTGTAGTCTAGACCTGTCTCCCATTGAAAATGTGTGGCGCATTATGAAGCCTAAAATACCACAACGGAGACCCCCGGACTGTTGAACAATTTAAGCTGTACATCAAGCAAGAATGGGAAAGAATTCCACCTGAGAAGCTTAAAAAAATGTGTCTCCTCAGTTCCCAAACGTTTACTGAGTGTTGTTAAAAGGAAAGGCCATGTAACACAGTGGTGAACATGCCCTTTCCCAACTACTTTGGCACGTGTTGCAGCCATGAAATTCTAAGTTAATTATTATTTGCAAAAAAAAAAAAAAGTTCATGAGTTTGAACATCAAATATCTTGTCTTTGTAGTGCACTCAATTGAATATGGGTTGAAAAGGATTTGCAAATCATTGTATTCCGTTTATATTTACATCTAACACAATTTCCCAACTCATATGGAAACGGGGTTTGTACACTTCCCGTTTCTTTAATAACATCGGGAGAGACACATCACCATCCAGTTCCTAGTTGTTGAAAGTAAAGACGTGTTATACGACGCGTCTCTACGGTTCAAACAGGAAATGAAACAACAAAATAATTGTCCATAACAGGATATCATAGAAGGAACAAGGAAAAACAGACCCTAAGAGCAGCTATCAGTGAGACTGTGTTGAATTAATCATGGCTGTCACTGTCAATGCCTTTCAGGTGTCGGGAAAGACGCAATATACAAAACCTAAAACCAGTGAAGTTGGCACGTTGTGTTAATCGTAAATAAAAACAGAATACAATGATTTGCAAATTCTTTTCAACTTATATTCAATTGAATAGACTGCAAAGACAAGATATTTAATGTTCGAACTGAGAAACTTTTTTTTTGTGTGCAAATAATCATTAACTTTGAATTTAATGGCAGCAACACATTGCAAAAAAGTTGGCGCTGGGGCATTTTTACCACTGTGTTACATGGCCTTTCCTTTTAACAACAATCCGTAAATGTATGGAAACTGAGGAGACCAAATTTTGAAGCTTTTCAGATGGAATTCTTTCCCATTCTTGCTTGATGTACAGCTTAAGTTGTTCAACAGTCCGGGGTCTCCGTTGTGGTATTTTAGGCTTCACATTTTCAATGGGAGACAGGTCTGGACTACAGGCCAGTCTAGTACCCGCACTCTTTTACTATGAAGCCATGTTGTTGTAACATGTGGCCTGGCATTGTCTTGCTGAAATAAGCAGGGGCGTCCATGATAACGTTGCTTGGACACCACTTCCACAGTTTCAAAAAACAATTTGTGGACAAAATCTGGACTCGTCAGACCACAGAACACTTTTCAACTTTGCATCAGTCCATCTTAGATGAGCTCAGGCCCGGCATTTCTGGGTGTTGTTGATAAATGGCTTTGGGTTTGCAAATTAGAGATTTAACTTGCACTTACACATGTAGCGACCAACTGTAGTTACTGACAGTGGTTTTCTGAAGTGTTCCTGAGCCCATGTGGTGATATCCTTTACACACTGATGTCGCTTTTTGATGCGGTACCGCCTGAGGGGTCAAAGGTCCATAATATCATCGCTTACGTGCAGTGATTTCTCCAGATTCTCTGAACCTTTTGATGATATTACGGAGCGTAGACGGTGAAATCCCTAAATTCCTTGCAATAGCTTGTTGAAAAATGTTGTTCTTAAACTGTTCGACAATTTGCTCATGCATTTGTTCAAAAAGTGGTGACCCTCGACCCATCCTTGTTTGTGAACGACTGAGCATTTCATGGAAGCTGCTTTTATACCCAATCATGGCACCCACCTGTTCCCAATTAGCCCGTTCACCTGTGGGATGTTCCACATAAGTGTTTGATGAGCATTCCTCAATGTTCTCAGTCTTTTATGCCACTTGTGCCAGCTTTTTCGAATCATGTTGCAGGCATCAAATTCGTTTTCCAGTTCAAACATGAAATATCTTGTCTTTGCAGTCTATTCAATTGAAAATAGGTTGAAAAGGATTTGAAAATCATTGTATTCTGTTTTTATTTACCATTTACACAACGTGCCAACTTCACTGGTTTTGGGTTTATGTACATTTTGACAGAATAAGGCAGAGGAACTGGTGCTGAGGCACCGATGAACAACTCGGTTGCGCCTGCTTAACTCCGGAAGAACAACTTTGACACACGCAAGAGGGAGGCTGTATGTGTTCTGACCACTTGGAAAGTCTTATGGCTCGGCGCCTAGCAAGGAATTAGTGCAGAGCTAAGACTCTGGTAAGCCTTACAAATTCCTCCCTGCACAGCACACGGCCATTGACTGATATACAGTACGTTTATGTATTCACTTTCTTTGCATGGATGTTGGTGGGAGAATATTAAAGGCAATGGAAAGAAGATGCAGTAAAACGCCTCTATTTGCGTCCTTTCCGGTTTATGAACGTTTACATCGCGCCAAATGTGCCTCTCTGCATTTGACTCATCACACTTGATCACCCCCTGGAAGGTGAGGGGAGCAGTGAGCAGCAGTGGTGGCCGCGCCCGGGAATCATTTTAGGTGATTTAACCCCCAATTCCAACTCTTGATGCTGAGTGCCAAGCAGGGAGGTAATGGGTCCCATTTTTATAGTCTTTGGTATGACTCGGCCGGGGTTTGAACTCACGACCTACCGATCTCACTGTTTGAATGGTTTCACCAAGCCTATTTGGGTAATTTTTGGCAGGCCAAACGAAAAGCTATGGCGGGGCGGATGTGGCTTGGCGGCCTGCCATGCATGCTTATCCTAAGGACATTCAATCGATTGTAACTGGATGTGGAGGGGGGCGTGGCCTGCAGACCTGCAGCGAAGCGGGGTTTGCCAGGACCGGCTTCGAAATCAGCGAAAGGTGCGTAGATTGTCCCACCTGGGCCTGCTTATATAATCACTTGTCGCTCTGTTAAAAGGCAGCAGCCGGGCAGGAGAGACAGGTGGAGCTGGAGCGAGAGCAAGAAAGAGGCAGAGACGAACGGCCACTTGCGAACACTTGCTGAAAAGCAACACAGACTGCATCGAAGAAAAATAAAACAGTGTTGTAAACCTGAACCTGAACTGTCATGTCAGTGCTTGGTGGTCCGAGGAACCCGGAGGGGAGAAACCTCCACACAGGACCGCTCAATTTGTCTTTGAGGATGTTTTGCCTCTTAAACGAGCAGTCTTCATCTATTCAAGCTCACAGGCTGAGAGATTGGTCAGATCTGGTATGAACACTTGGTGACAAAACCCAAACTATTAATGCTCTAGTCCAGTGGTCCCCAACCACCGGTCCGTGGCGCAATTGCTACCAGGCCGCACAGAAACATTACCGTATTTTCCGGACCATAGGGCACCCCGGATTATAAGGCGCAATGCCGATGAATGGTCAATTGTCGAGCTTTTTTCATATATAAGGCGCACCGGATTATAGGGCGCATGAAAGAAGTAAATGTAAAACCCTTCCTTGTGGTCTACATAACATGTAATGGTGGTTCTTTGGTCAAAATGTTGCATGGATTATGTTTTACAGATCATCTTCAAGCCGCTTTCTGACAGTCGCTTCAGGATGCCCCGTTTTGTGGGCGGTCTTATTTATGTGGCTCACCTTCAGCAGCGTCTTCTCCCCGTCATTTTTGTTGTAGCGGTGTAGCGTGCAAGGACGGGAGGGGAAGAAGTGTCAAAAGATGGCGCTAACTGTTTTAATGACATTCAGACTTTACTTCAATCAATAACGGAGCAGCATCTCCTCATCCGGAAACAACAACAACAACGGAAATGTGTTCCGTGAAAAACCATCCGACCGGAACTCTTAATAACTAAAGTTCCTTGGGTGAATAATGTAAACTCACTACACCGGTATGTTTTAGCGCTTACATGGCGAGTTTACTGACAGATATAAGTAAGAACTTTACACTACATTATATTAGAAATGGCAACAGCGGAGGATGAATGTCCCATAATAAGAAGATAGAGAAAAAGAAGAAGCTTATCGACTACGGACTACAAAGGCGGACGCGCGCAATATTTCAGGACTTATGCAGATCTCAAATTCAGATCAGCAGGTAACAGAAGGTAAGAAAAGTTGCTTTTGCATAATATTGCCAAACAAAACACCAGATAATGTTTCACCTTATACACACACCATAATAATACTTGTATGTTGAAGCACAGTAAAATCGGCTTCATAGCTTACCAAAGTCGCACTAAAACATTTTGATAGATTTTTGAGCGCTGTGTGTAATGTTCTATATTTTCAATGGAACATATACAATTTTGGTGTTGTTTACTTGAGTCATATTGCAGTCTACACTACAGATGTCCGATAATATCGGACTGCCGATATTATCGGCCGATAAATGCTTTAAAATGTAATATCGGAAATTATCGGTATCAGTTTAAAAAAGTAAAATGTATGACTTTTTAAAACGCCGCTGTGTACACGGACGTAGGGAGAAGTACAGAGCGCCAATAAACCTTGAAGGCACTGCCTGTGCGTGCCGGCCCAGTCACATAATATCTACGGCTTTTCACACTCACACAAGTGAATTCAAGCCATACTTGGTCAACAGCCATACGGGTCACACTGAGAGTGGCCGTATAAACAACTTTAACACTGTTACAAATATGCGCCACACTGTGAACCCACACCAAACAAGAATGGCAAACACATTTCGGGAGAACATCCGCACCGTAACACAACATAAACACAACAGAACAAATACCCAGAAGCCCTTGCAGCACTAACTCTTCCGGGACGCTACAATATACACCACCCGCTAACACCTAGCCCCTCCCCCCATCTCAACCCCTAGCCCCCCCCCCCCCCCCCTCCCCCCAACCCCTGTTGCTGTTTTGAGGCATGTTAAAAAAAATAATGCACTTTGTGACTTCAATAATAAATATGGCAGTGCCATGTTGGCATTTTTTTTCCATAACTTGAGTTGATTTATTTTGGAAAACCTTGTTACATTGTTTAATGCAGTGTTTTTCAACCTTTTTTGAACCAAGGCACATTTTTTTCATTGAAAAAATCCTGAGGCACACCACAAGCAGAAATCTTTAAAAATTGTTGGATATGAATTTAAACCATAACCAAGCATGCATCAATATAGCTCTTGTCTCAAAGTAGGTGTACTGTCACGACCTGTCACATCACGCCGTGACTTATTTTGAGTTGTTGGGTGTTTTTCTGTGTGTGTGTTTTAGTTCTTGTCTTGCGCTCCTATTTTGGTGTTTTTTCCTGTTTTGTTGGTATTTTTCTGTTGCAGTTTCAGGTCTTCCTTGAGCGCTATTCTACACACCTGCTTTGTTTTTGCAATCCAGACTAGTTAAGTTGTGCGGACGCTTTCCTTCTCTGTGGGGACATTGTCGATTGTCATGTCATGTGCGGATGTACTTTGTGGACGCTGTCTCCGCTCCACACACTGTAAGTCTTTGCTGTCGTCCAGCATTTTGTGTTTTGTTTACTTCGCAGCCAGTTTAGTTTTAGTTTCGTTCCGCATAGCCATGCCTAAGCTTCAATGCCTTTTCTTAGCGGCATTCGCCTTGTGTTTATTTTTGGTTTAAGCATAAGATACCTTTTTACCTGCACGCTGCTTCCCTCTGTCGTTTGCATATTGTGATCATGCCACGACATCTACAAAGCAATTAGCTACTTGCTGCCACCTACTGATATGGAACAGTATAACATGGTTACTCTGCCACATTATTTACAGATTATAATTACTTGTGTGCAAAAAAATATTTTTAACCCAATTAGGTGAAATTACATAATCTCCCACGGCACACCAGACTGTATTTCATGGCACACTGGTGGTTGAAAAACACTGGTTTAATGCATCCAGCGGGGCATCACAACAAAATTAGGCATAATCATGTGTTAATTCCACGACTGTATATATCGGTATCGGTTGATATCGGAATCGGTAATTAAGAGTTGGACAATATCGGATATCGGCAAAAAAGCCATTATCGGACATCTCTAGTCTTCTAGTCTACACGTATCTCTTATGTGTGACTGCCATCATATTGCAGTCTACACGTATCTCTTATGTGTGACTGCCATCTACTGGTGATAGTTATCATTTCACCATGTACCAAATAAAATAGCTCCGAGGCCGGTAAGCACAACCAAAATGATTCCGTACATTAGGCGCACTGTCGAGTTTTGAGAAAATGAAATGATTTTAAGTGCGCCTTAAAGTCCGAAAAACACATATACTACATTGTAGGGCGCGCTTGCGGCCCAACACTGGGCCCCGGCCCTATGGTTAAGAAACACTGGTATACAGTATATGCCATCAACATGCCGGGGATCATCTCTTTGCAAAGAAACACACCACTACTTCAGCGTTATAGTGAGTAGATTTGTCATGCTAAATTTTTCTGCCACATGTGGAAAGTCGGTCCGTGAAAACAACGCTTACATTAAACCGGTCCCTGGTGGGAAAAAAAGGTGGGGGAACCCTGCTCTTGTCTACAGGGACGGCACAGGACGAAGAGCTCGGGTGCTCAGTCTGAGTGCTCAGACAAGATCTGACCAGTCTAAGTCTGGTGAATAGTGCTCAAAGGAGAGGAGAAACGTCTTCTGAGGTAAACTGAATAGTCCAGTTGTGATCGGTTGATTGCCCTGAGAACACGACCTGATGAATGACAATATCCATATTTCTGGATCTGCCTCCCGGGAGCCTTTTTTGGCCATGGAGACCAGCTGCAGGGTCTCTGCCACACCAGAGGGACTGGAGGCGATGCGGTTGAAGAGACAGGGCTGCGGAGCTGGCGTTGAGAGCCGGGACGGACAAGCTTCACAGTGTCTTGGCTGAATGAGGACACATCCATGTGGACTGGACACTGGTCGAGAGTTAGTGGGCGGCCGAGGGTGGAGTCGGGTCTCTCGGTTGCTTTGTTGGGTCTGCTCCTGTCTATGGCCATGCCCCAGCAGACGATGGTGTGGAACACCGCAGAGGCCACCACAGTGTATATATGGTTTTTTTTTTGTTCTTTTTGTTGTTGTTTTACTTTTGTAGCTGTATGTAGAACTGTCTGGTTGCATCAGCTCTTCCCTTTTAATGTCTTTAATGTTCTTTGTCTTCTTTGATGTTTCCCTCTTACACACATGCTTATGTGTGCTATGGCTATGCATTTTTTTTATTCAATGGCCTCAGTTTGGACCCCCTCTTCAGGTGCCCAGGCTTAGACTGAATATATATATATTTTTTCTAGAGATGGCCGATATTATCGGCCGATAAATGCGTTAAAATTAGGGATGTCCGATAATGGCTTTTTGCCGATATCCGATATTCCGATATTGTCCAACTCTTTAATTACCGATACCGATATCAACAGACATATGTAGTCGAGGAATTAACACATTATTATGCCTAATTTGGAAAACCAGGAATGGTGAAGATAAGGTACTTTTTAAAAAGAATTATAAAATAAGCTAAATGAAATTAAAAACATTTTCCTGAATAAAAAAAGAAAGTAAAACAATATAAAAACAGTTACATAGAAACTAGTGATTAATGAAAATGAGTAAAATTAACTGTTAAAGGTTAGTACTATTAGTGGAGCAGCAGCACGCACAATCATGTGTGCTTACGGACTGTATCCCTTGCAGACTGTATTGATATATATTGATATATAATGTAGGAACCAGAATATTAGTAACAGAAAGAAACAATCCTTTTGTGTGAATGAGTGTAAATGGGGGAGGAAGGTTTTTTGGGTTGGTGCACTAATTGTAAGTGTATTCTGTGTTTTTTATGTTGATTTAATAAAAAAAAACAAAAAAAACCGACACTGATAATAAAAAAAACCTTTAAATAGACCCCCCCTTTTTAGACCAGTTGATCTGCCGTTTCTTTTCTTTTCTCCTCTGCCCCCCTCTCCCTTGTGGAGGGGGAGTTACACAGGTCCGGTGGCCATGGATGAAATGCTGGCTGTCCAGTGTCGGGACCCGGAGTGGACCGCTCGCCTGTGCATCTTGGGGACATCTCTGCGCTGCTGACCCGTCTCCGCTCTGGATGGTTTCCTGCTGGCCCCACTATGGACTGGACCCTCACTATTATGTTGGAGCCACTATGGACTGGACTTTCACAATATTATGTCAGACCCACTCGACATCCATTGCTTTTGGTCTCCCTTAGAGAGGGGGGTTACCCACATATGCGGTCCTCTCCAAGGTTTCTCATAGTCATTCACATCGACGTCCCACTGGGGTGAGTTTTTCCTTGCCCTTATGTGGGCTCTGTACCGAGGATGTCGTTGTGGCTCGTGCAGCCCTTTGAGACACTCGTGATTTAGGGCTATATAAATAAACATTGATTGATTGATTGATTAATGTTTGGTCAGCAGATAACTCTTCATTCTCG